>NC_050529.1:18398024-18414824 GCF_002922805.2 Oryzias melastigma | reverse complement strand
CAGTACATCTGCTCCACTGATGGTAAAGTATAGAATAGTTTCTGGAATACAACAGCTTCCATGTTCTTATCACCTTCAGGTTCCTCTGTGACTCTGACAAAGGTTTGCTAAAGTCCACTGAACCATGTTCTGTTTCACTATTGTAAACCGGCTTAGAACTTGATTATTTCAATCATTTACAACTGGAGACAGGAGTGCTAGTTCTTCTGGTCCTTCAAGTCTCAGAGGTTAACCTGAATCTGAGTGATGAAGAACCATCATTGTAGGACAGCAGTGTCCATATCATCAGCAGACAGAGATGACAGAAGTCTTTGTTACTCATGAAAACAGCATCAAACAGAGGAGGTGAACAAAGTCTTCACTGATTTCACATTAATAGTGTAGTTAAACCCTGCAGGAGGTTTCAGGACAGTTCAGTCCTTAAAGGTTAAAGTTAAAGTCACACCTGGATGAATTAAATTTGTTCTCCAGATTTGATCCATTCACTGAGAGAACAGTTACAGCTGCTCTCTGGAACCATTTGATGATTTAACCATTTACTCCAACCCTTAATGCTGAGTGTCAAGCAGAGTGTTTTTGAAACTCCTTTGTTAAGACTCTGGTATGGATTTGAACCAGTGTTAGGGCAGACACTATACCACTATACCACTATGTCACTGAGCTGGTTCTTTAATTATGTTAATCCTGTTTAAGAAATCTCACAATGATTGAAATCAATCCAAGTTTTGATGCTGATTATTTCAATAATGAATCAAGAAAACACAAAGAAACTCACCAACAATGATGATTGGATCACTGAACTCTGTGTAATAAACTGGTGATCCTCTTCTTCCTATGCATCTGTAAACTCCTCTCTGTGAAACTCTGATTTCTCCAATTAAAATTAATTCAGTGTTTTTAACTGTCAGCAGTTCATAGTATTTCTCTCCTCTGTAAAAATCATAACTCCAACCAGATGATGATGAATTCACAGAGCAGGTCAGAGTTTCTCCATTTCCACTTAACCGAGCCTTTGGTTTATCTGGAATAGATTTGCAAACAACAAAAAAACAATTTTTTTTAGAATAAACACATTTACATGCAAAATTAAGACTAGCTTTTAAATACGAATTTAATGTCATAAAACCCATAGAAACGTTTAAACATTTTAAAGAAACATGTTAATATACTTTACATGTTTATAAAGAACGACTGTCGTCTATTTGAACGCATTTAATAACAACAAAGAAAAAATATCAAAACATGTTTCCATTTTTAAAAAGATGAAAAAAATAAAATCAGTTTCATCTTTATAGTATATTAACATCGGTGAGGTCCTTATTGAGCCATCACCAAAAGTGAAGTTTTATGAAGTGTCAATTGTTATTTTTTCATTTCTGAATCCACTGTTGTGTTTCTTGTGTGTTTTTGTGTGTTTGTGTTCTTGATCTTTATGTTTTACATCAAACCATTAAAGTCTTCAGAAATATTTCTGTACCTTTTTTTGTCTCAATGACAAAAACTGTTGATCAACCAGCAGTTTAGATTTTGTTCAGATAAAAACTTTGTGAAGATAAAATTGAACATAAAAGCTTTTTCTCCATCTAAACTTTCTTCTTTTTTTAAAGGAGTGAAGGATGCATGAACAGTTGATGGAGGAGAGTTTTGTTGTTTACAGCTGAGAGTTTATTGTTTTGTTATGACTTTGTTTGGTTTGAAGACATAAACCTACAAACTCTTCTTGATTATAAAATAAAGCATTCTCCTGTAAAAATTGTGTAGTAATGATAGATCTTGTAAAAAATATTTTCTTTGTTTAACTTCATTTTCTTTTAAGTTCTAATGAATTTTTATAATGTTGTGCTTTTTGAATGTTGTAACAAAACTATATTTTACTGAATAATTTTTTGGCCTTATTGGTATTGATTAAACTTATATTTTTGTTTATTTAAAAAATAGTTCACATAGTTAACAGTAGAATGTCTCCAAGCTCTAATGGTCATTTTTGTTAAAGGCAAAAGAAAACAAAAATAATTTTACATTTGGTTAAAAATGACATTCTTACCTGAAACAGATAATTTTAGAGCTTCACTCCAGTTTGTTGAAGAATATGAATCATATGTGGATCTGCTCTTACAGCTGTATTCTCCACTGATGGAAGCTGTGATAGTCCAGTCTTTCCTGTTAGTCCTGTATCTCTGTGACTGAGGAGTTCTCCATTGATACTCCCACTGAACTCCTTCACCTCCCTGAACCTCACATGTCAGAGTGATCGTCTCTCCTCTGAACATCTGAGACCAGCTGGGTTTCTGTGTCACGATGACTTTGTTGGGAACTGATGTGAAAAATAAAAATAAACATAAAATCAAAAATGAAAATATAACATCTGAAAACAATAATTCACAAATCAGAAGATGAATCACTCACAGGTTATGTAAATGTTGACTTCATCACTGGTATCAGAGTAGATGGCTGGTTCTCCTCTAAATCCTCTGCATCTGTAGATTCCTCCTTGTGAGACTCTGATTTCTCCATTTTCTCCACCATTTATTCTGTATTCAGATAAATATGAGGTTCCTCTGAACCACTCATATTTCCAACCAGTAGATTTCTCCACAGAGCAGATCAGTGTCACTCTGTCTCCTACTGACACAGTAGTTGTTGTTCCTGCTGTCAGTTTAGCTTTGCCCGCTGGAATAAGAAAAATAGATGTTTTAGATTTTCATTGAGTAATGCAATCATATTTTATTCCTACAGTAACAAGTTTTATAGCTGTTGTTATGGATTCCCTCTTGTGTTTATGGTTTTGGTTTGGTGGACGTTGACTGTGACTCCTCCTGGTTGTCCTGATCCCTCCTGGGTTCTCATGGAGATGGAGGATTATTGGCTTCTTTTCTTATCGGCTGAGTTTTTGTTATTTGACTTTTTCCCGTGCTTGTGGGGATTTTTTTTGTTATTAAACTTTTTGACCTCCTGGACTTGTTGAGTCCTTACTGCATCTGAATTTCCTACAACCTGCCAGCTTTAACCGCTGTAGGTAGTCATGATGTGTCAGGGAGGATAAAAAAAGACTTTTGAAATATATATATACATATATATATATATATATATATATATATATATATATATATATATATATATATATATATATCTTGTGCTTTTCTTTTTTTCTGCATTGTAACGTTTTTTTTTTCTATAAATCACAGATTCTCACAAAAATCTGAGTTGTTTTTTTTTAACAAAATTCATTTTAAAATGATATTTGAAAAACTCTCAGGTTATAAGTTTGTATCCATGTTTATCTCTTATGCTAACTTTTTTTGTCTTGGAAGTTTTTGTTTTTATGTTTTGATCCTTTCTATAAACCTTTTGAAAAATGGATAAAACAGGTTAGTTTGAAGGTCACATTTGTTACAAAACATGGTGTGTATAAAAGTCAAAGTTCATCAACTTTAAACCAAAAACTCAAGACAAAAACTCACCATCAATGATGATTGGGTCACTGATCTCCATGTAATAACCTGATTCTCTTCTTCCTGTGCATCTGTAAACTCCTCCCCGTGAAACTCTGATTTTTTCATTTGAAATGAATTCAGTGTTTTTAACTGTCAGCAGTTCATCGTTTTTTTCTCCTCTGTAAAAATAATATCTCCAACCAGATGATGATGGATTCACAGAACAGGTCAGAGTTTCTCCACTTCTACTCAGTTGAGCCTTTGGTTTATCTGGAATAGATTTAAAAACATTAGAAACAAATTTTTAAATGGTCAAAACACATTTGAAAGCAAAATCAAGAGAAACGTTAAACTGATGACGCAATGTAAAAAAAAAATAGCAAAAAATGTTTGACTCTTTTTGTTTCCTTTAACCTCATAAGATCTGAACTTTTGTTTGATATTTATATTTTATTTTGTACAAACAGAACCCCAGAGAAGCAGAATGAACTACTTTGTTAATATAACCCAGAATGTGATGTCCATGTATGTGATGTCCTAAGAGGTTACATGTATAGAAATGGATGTAACCTATTTTAATGTTTTTTATGAAAAACAAATAAACTTATAACATCTTTCTATTTAAAATAAATATCCAAACGAATTCAATGTTTCTTGTATATAAAGTGAGTGTCCACATGAGCAATATTATTCTTAGTTATCTTCTCTGTCCCTTGACCTTTGCCCGTTTTCTCGTTGATCCACCTCGCCCTTGTCATTTTGACCTTTTCCTGTATTTCGACGACGTATTATGTCTTGCCCATGCTATACTTCAGTAAAACGTTTGCATATGGATCCAAAAGACTCCGTCCCTGCTTTACAGTTTATTCACCTTTATTATTTTTTCTTTTTTACTCAGTTTTATATTGTGAAATGTTCTTTTACTAAATGTTTCTGATATCATTGTTTGCCTGCCAGTTTTTTTTATTTTATTTAAGCAAATAGTATTTTAGATTTTATAGTAAATTTAATAATGTCTCCAAGCTCCAACTGCCATTTTTTTCAACAGCAGTGAAAGTAAAGAGATTTTTTTTCATTCAGTAAAAAATGACATTCTTACCAGACACAGATAATCTTAAAGCTTCACTCCAGTTTGTTGAAGAATATAAATCATCTGTGGATCTGCTCTTACAGCTGTATTCTCCACTGATGGAAGCTGTGATAGTCTGGCCTGTTTCTGCCCTGATTCTCCAGGATCTCAGTGACTGAGGAGTTCTCCATTGATACTCCCACTGAACTCCTTCTCCTCCCTGAACCTCACATGTCAGAGTGATCGTCTCTCCTCTGAACATCTGAGACCAGCTGGGTTTCTGTCTCACAATGACTTTGTTGGGAACTGTTTCCATCAGAAAGGAAAAATAAACATCAAATTAGCAAGAAAATATAAAATCTGACTAATGACAAGTAATATAATTTATAGAACAAAATTTAAATCACTCACAGGTTAGTTGAATGATGACTTCATCACTTGTTTCAGAGTAGAAGGCTGGTTCTCCTCTAAATCCTCTGCAGCTGTAGATTCCTCCTTGTGAGACTCTGATTTCTCCATTTTCTCCATCATTTATTTTGTCTTCAGATAAATATGAGGTTCTTCTGAACCACTCATATTTCCAACCAGCAGATTTCTCCACAGAGCAGATCAGTGTCACTCTGTCTCCTACTGACACAGTTGTTGTTCCTGCTGTCAGTTTAGCTTTAGGTTTGTCTGATGTTTAACAAACACATTTCAGTTATTATGTATTATGTTACTATTGCATCAGTGATGTCTATAAGTATAGTGTATACATTTAAGCATGGAAAAATAAAATCATAAATAGTTAAACAGATGGATTAGCTTCTTCAGTATGATTACATTTTTTAAATATGAAACATCACAAAAAATGTCAAAAACACAAAGAAATTACCTGAGACATGTATAGAGACATTGTTGCTGCACTTAATATAATCTGAATTCTTCCAGCAACCACAGCACTGATAAACACCACTGTGTTGTTTCTCCAGAGGATTCAATGTGAAATCATCTTGTGTAGCGTTTGATTTAGGTGTCCAATCACTTCTGTTTAATGTGTATCTCCAGTCATCAGTTCTTCCTTCATTCATGTCACAATAGAAAGTTAAAGATTCTCCAGTATAAAAAGTTGACCATTTGGGTTCAACAGTCAACACAGCATCTAGAACAAACACAAACACAAAAACTCTTTCTGCTGGCTAAAAAAACTATCAAACTATAAATTGAAAAAGAATTGGTGTTATGAAAATGAAACATAAAAAACTTGAATGTACAGATTGAAGTACCTCGAGTTTGTCCACTTTGGGTGAATGTAATGAGCACTATGTCACAGAAAGACAAACAGACAAACTTTACTTTATCAGGCTGACATTTTTCTGTTTGAATAACTGACACAAAAGTTTCCATAATTCTACTCACAGATTAACAGCATCTCAAAGAACAGTTTCAGTTCCATCCTCACTCTTAGTTTGTACAAGAATATCCTGATGGAAAAATAGAAAAGAAGAAAATGAGCTTCATAGAAAACAGGAAGTGAGTAGTAAATTATGTATTTATATTTTCTTCTTATAATAAATATACATTTCCTTTTATATTTTTTCTTTTGTCTTTCCTTTGTTGGGAAGTTAGCACAACTAACAAAACTATCTCTTGGCAGTGCAGAAACAGATCAGTGAACTTTCTAAAAATCAATAAATCTGTAATTGATGAAAATGTTTTTCTTTGTTCACTTAAAAGGAAAAAAAATCAACATGTTTTTAATTGATTAATTAAAGAGCAAATACAGACAGATAATCACATTTGATCCTTTTTAGGTCACAGTGACTCCACAGGAAATGGAATTCTTCATTGTGTGAAATACAAAGTGACCTTTCACAATAAAAGCTCTTTCAGCTCATCACTTTGTAGAAGTTATTCCAGTTCACACCTCAGAACCCAAATCCCCTCAAATCTGTAAAAACTACAACACATTACAAGAACTCACAAAGAAATTAAATTAAAGACAAAAAAAAAACATTTTTCAGAAGTCTCAAGAACACTACACAGAAAATAAAAAGCATCAACTTAAAGTAATCAAATCAATTTGAAATTTGAAGAAGAAATGAGATAAGGATCAAATTGATGAGAGACTTACAGTTCTAAAGTAAAACTGTTCAACTCAGATGAGTTCTAAGATTTGACCTAAAGGGGCCATTCCATGAAAAATCGACTTTTTGAGCTTTTAAGTGTATTATAAAGTTCATTCCTCACTAAACAACCCAAAGTGGTGTTTTGATCCATTCCTGCATTTCTGAGTAATCCTCTAAAAACCTGCGCTCTGAGCACCAGCCCCTCCCAACCCACGTGTTCTCAAGAGCTGATGTCACAAAGTGAGAACCACCCCTCATAGCAAGAGACTGTACTGCCAACACCGCCCCCAGGCTAACACAGACACCCACTTTCTGTGCAAAGCTAGCAGTGATCAGCTAGACGAGCTTCATGAGCTCCATCAGCTCGTACACAGTCATGCAGAGGCCGCCTGTCTGAGCTGTATGTGTTGTGATTCAGTACAGCGATGACCAAGAAACACTCACTCGATTTAGTGTTTAAACTTTGTGTGGTGGCATGCACCAAAGAACATTCTGGTGAGGAATCTGCACCACATTTAAGGTGGATCCAGAACTTATGTGAGAATGGCACAAGCAGACAGGTGATATTGGAAAGACGGCTGCAGAAAACTTAGCTAAGCAGGTAATTTCCTGGTGAAAGTGCAAAGAAGAGCGACGAATTAGAGGAACTGGTTTGAATATGGATTACTGAGGTTTTAGGAAAACTCTTCCTGAAGGCTCCCACGACAAAAGACAAAAAGGAGTCTCCAGGAACATGATCCACATGAAAGCAAAGAGGATTTTTGATACAGAGATTGAAGATGTTTCAAACAGAAAAGAAACATTCACAGCCAGTGAGAATGAAACAAAATACAATGTTCTCATCATTTCAATAAATCCTGACGTCGTCTGCATTTTTGACTGAGTTTCACAGCAAGATGAAACCATTAACCATCACCATTCAGTCTGTGATTGAAGAAACGCCTCGACTACTTGGAGCAGAAGAAACAACATGCACATCCATATTAAATTATTATTAGTTTTTAAATTAAAACTGTAAATTGAGGACTAAAAGTGAAGAATAAGAGAAACAAAAACAAAAGTTGAAAATACAAAACAGAAGTTGTTACAGATAAGCTCTTTTAAACAGATAAACTGTTTTTTATTTAAGTTTCAAATATATTAAGATTAAAAAAAGAAGTTAATCCAAATTTCAATACTTCTTTCAAGTTTACAATATTTATTTTCTAGTTTGAAACAGTTTTCTCCAAATTTTCAAGTTTGTATTTATTTATAAAAATTTACAATCTGCGTTTTCTGTCACTTTACCCTGATTTGACCTCCATCATTTTCAACATTCTGCTGCAGACTCTGTCCTCTCCTTGAAGCAAGCAGACACGTTTTGTTCACCAGACTCTAAAAAGTGACTCTAGCTGAAAGTGTTTGTTGTGTGTTCTGACCTCTTGTGGTGAACCTGGAAAATTGACCTTTCATGTTAACCCCTGTGCTATCCTAAACATGTTTACATTAAAAGTGGGGTCATCTGGACCCCACAAGACAGAGCTCTGAACTACTTTTTTTCAAGGATTTTTGATTTTCACTGGTGTTCATGACAGACATGAAATCCTGTCACCTTCATCCACATTTATCATGGGATGGAGAACACGTCAATGTAAGGATTGGGTCATTTGGGCCCCATAAGATAGCACAAGGATTAAGGGTCACACTGAGCCTCTAATCATACATTCACAATGAACGTGATTCACGCGGTCATCAAATTCACTACTTGCCGCCTGCTGGAGCTTACGGTGTGGCTAATGTTTTTAGAGTGATCGCTACATGGAGCAGCATCTGTGGACATCTCACTTGGAATGTATGGAAGACACAGATGATGTTGAGAAATAAGATTTATTTATTGTGAAGAGTTCTTCAAAAACATTGGTTACACGTCTACATGTCTGGGTTTATGTGGTCATTCAAAGATTTTCCCGGTATTGGGAGCTTCTATCTCACTCCAGGGAATGTCTTTTGTATGACAGCTGCTTCCACGGTGTTTCTGTGACTCTTCGACTGAGTGTGGAGGATCAATGTCTCGCATAAACTTTCTATTGCCTTGATGAAAATAAGAAAAATATCACAAAGTTCAGGAGTCCTGAGCGGGAGTTGTCCGCACACCACTGGCTCCCACGAGGCTGGCTGCAGCCAAAGAGCTGGCACAGGGTGGATTAGGCTGGCGATCTATCCAGAGTGTATCCTTCCTTCACCCAACAGTAGGTGGGATGAGCTCTGGCAACCACATAGGCCCAGCGGGTAAATGAAATAGATGGAAGTTCAAAAAACAAACGCTCGCATTGGATTAGTATTATACCCGCTAATCGAGTTACTGGAAACATCACGTGCCAAAAGCGGAGTTCCTGATTGGACGATGCATCGTGGCAACCTGCCAAAATTGACATATTTGAACTCTGTTAGCGCCGCTTAAATTGCACTGCTGCCAGACTGCTGTGCTGCCCTGTCACTTAAATCACATTGTGAGACTTCAGATCGACTCAATTTGCTTCTGTCCCATTGACCTAACATTGAAACTGTCCGCCTCTGCCACACGAATCGCTGTATTTCAAAGAAAGGGAACTGGTAGACTGAGCAGAGCACAGTGCAAAAACTATGAAAATAGTAAAGCAACTCCTAAAATTTTGATAAAAAGGCATATAATAAGTGTTTTTATTACTGTCACTTTATCTTATGTAAGAGTATTCTGATGAGTGTAATTTTTCTTTCTCTTTAGTTTTTATTGTCATTTGTTTGTTTTTTTGAAAATAAAATAACCAAATATCAGCTGCTTTTTCTTATCAGATTAAACAATGTAGGAAGCAGCTCTAGTGACTATAATTCTATGTTTATGACAGTAATCCTACGGTTTTCTAACTGTAGTTCTCCAAAGATCCACTGGACCAAACTCTCTCTCTGACATCAAGATCCTGCTCAGCGACAAGACAGTAACTATCAAAGACAATTACAGTAAACTGTTCTTCCTCATTCAGAGTCTTCACTCGCTGTTAAACCATCAGTTCATGACTTCATTCATTTATGCTAAAAGTCAAAAGCAAAAAAAAATAATTTTCATTCTGGGTATTCATTTTTGCTTTTATAAATAGAGGTTTTTCTTTTCTTTGTCTCCCTCAAACAATAAAACTCATTGGATTTAAAATCCTGTCTAACATTTTTGCAAAAAAAATATTAAAAACTTTGATGATAAATATTAGTTCTGGCTCAATTTAGGTTAAATCTGCTGTTGGTGAACACTTTCTCACTAAAATGCTTCAAGAAAAGATCAAACATGTTTGTGATCTTCCTGATATTTAATTTATGAAAACCAAACATAAAATATGACGCCAGTTAAAATGTTTCATCTTGTATTTTAAAGATAAATAATTATTATAGTTTGAGGAAATAAAAATGTCAAATCTACAGTAAAATAAGCATTTACAGATACTAATAACCATGTCATACTCACTCTGTTATTGTGATCAGTTCTGGGAATTCTTCATCCTCCTCGTCTCATCAAACAGCAGAAATGTTCGTTCTTCATCTTCAAAAACTAAAATGAGCTCCAGGAACCAAAAGCATACGATGTTGTTTAGGCAGAAACTTCTGCATTTAGTGGCTCAGTTCTGGTCTGTGTGAGGTCACAGGTTTAAATACAGGAAATGACAGAGAAAAACTGTCAATGTGTGGTGAAGCTCAAATGCAGCCAGAATAACCTTCCTGCTTATGATTCTGAGGTGCAAATGGTGGATATGTTGAAGTTTTTGGTACCACTTTCTCCAAAGGCAGCAAACAGGAGTATCACAGCTAAAAAGATTAATCTGTTTCTCTGTTTTCATGAAAAGTAAAATCACTCAAAACTAGAACCTTCTTGAGTCTTTTATTAGTGAAGGATTGACAGTTTTCTCACCAGCTCTGTCACTGTGTGGTTTGGTAATGCAACTATGAATAAAAAAGAAAAAAAGTTCAGTGGTTCTTTTTGTGTGCAGGTTACTGTGACCTATCAGTCCAAGAGAACATTTATAAATCCAGATTTTTAAGAAGACTTTTCTAGATTATCAGTGATTCCTGATACACCACAGACGTTTGACCTCAAGGAAACAATACTGATCTTTTTAATGCTCTAAATTACATATTGGAAGAACTGTGATAACTTTAAAAAAAAAGGTACATTAAAAAACTTAAGACATGAGTTGTATTTTTTCAGTTAATTAATTTACAGCTTTACAATATTTATAAGGAGTTTTATGGAGTCCATGTTTATCTTTAGGCTTGTGTTTTATTTTAATGTTGACTCTGAATCTGAGCTCTTAGCTGATGTGGTTTTTATTCTGCAAATGGGAAATAAACTGAGCTAAACTGATGATTCTCACAAGAATAATTACTGTTCTTTAGCTTATTTTCTTAAAAAAACAATAAAGGAAGTCATTGTAGTTCTAACTTTTAGGATTAAAGTGAAGAAAATGAATAAACTTGATCATCCGTTCTTCCAGAGAAACCAGGTTAAAACCAGAGTGTTGGTTAAAAACAGAGAAACTCTGACCAGCATTGAGGAAATTCATTTGTGTTTTTAACCACACTCACTAAGTCACTCCACCGAGCGGCCTGGTTCATTCATCTGCTGTAGAAACTAAAGACTGAAAACATTTACACCTCATAAAAGTCCATCAAAAAGATCAGAAATCAACATTTATCATTAAAGAAAATAATAACTTTACTGTTGGTGATAAAGACCACTGAAGATGAACTGCAGGAGCTGATGATGAGATAAAGAAGAGGAACGAAATAAGAGGAAGAAATCATTATTCTCAGAAGAGTAGTTTATGTTTTTAAGTTTTTTTTCTATGAAATAAAATTAATTCAACATCTGAATGGAAAAAAATCACCAAAATAATCATTTCAGTTCTTCTTTAAATGTCACTAATTTTAATGTTCACCATACAAAAATACACATTTATACTATATAAACATGTATACTATATATATTTATACTATAGAAACATGTATATTAATGTACATTTATGTTTAAAGATGAACTGCAGCAGTTGATGGTGAGATGAAGAAGAGGAAGAGTGTGATGAACAGATCAGCTCACAGCAACACATCAGAGAGAAGCAGGAAACTGAACCAGACCACAGCAGTGTGAACCATGAGTTTAGGTCTCCATGGTAACAAACACTATTGTATTGCTTCTTCAGTTTACTGAGTCTGATGGTGTTTACTGTAAACATTAACTGGTCAGATGTCAAACCAGTAAAATGACTTTAAATACATTTATACTTTCATGAATCAAATCAATGAAAAGGAGCTCCACTCCTACATTTCTGCTGCTGCACAGAAGATCTGCTGTTCTGAAAAACAGAAGTTCAAACAAACATTCTTTAATTTTAGATTCTGGTTCAGAGTTCTGGACGTTTCCTTCCTTTTCACACATGTTAAGGAGAGTTGCAGCAGCTTTGACAGCAGCACTAGTTTCTCACACTTCCATATCTGTCCACAGCAGACTCTCATGTCCTGAGTTTAATAAATGTTCATCATATAACAGAAGTTCAGTCGATTAAAACGTGTTTTTCAGTGGAAAATGTCTTGACTGCATAGTGGTGCATTCACACAGAACGCTGCCGAGGCGTCAAATTCACGTCTCTTCTGACGCCTGTCACATTTACTGCTTTAACGCCTTGGCGCCCCGGCTGCAGACCGACCGCCGAACAACTTCACGTTAACCACATCATGGAAAACATGGATGATGAGCGAGTAGCTTGTGGACACATGTTTTTTTGAAACTGGGGGCTGCACTGTGGTGTAGTGGTTAGTGCTCTCACCTCACAGAAAGAACGCTCTGGTTCAAACCCTGAGTGGAACTTTTCTGTGTGAAGTTTGTGTGTTCTCTTAGTGCAGATGTGGGTTTTCTCCAGACACTCCAGTTTCTTCCTACAGTCAGAAAAAATGCTTTATACGTTGATTTTTGTTTGTAAATTCTCCCTAGGTGTGCACGTGAATGTGTGAGGTTCTGCAACAGACTGGTGACCTGGTCAGGAGTACCCCAAATGCATCCATTTTTTTTATCTATCTATCGATCTATCTCTGTTTGCAAGAACGAAAATGAGTGACAGTAGTGGGAAAAGAAACAAAATATGAAACCATTTGACTTTTATTGATTAAAACAAATACTATAGAGTCTGCAGGAAAATAATTCCATATAAAACCGGATCCACAACCAGACTCCTGATAATCTTCTCCAAAACAGTGAAGATCATTACTAACACAAGAAACCAGATCAGCTCCTTAAACCTAAAAACACTCAGTAATGTAAATGCCACACTTTAAGGTAAAGTTTTATTTATTTTCAGCATTTGCACATTTTACTTTTATTATGAATTGTGGTTCCAGTGTTTTGTGTCAGACTGTCAATGTTTTTGACTAGTGGTGTGACGTATTGAGGTCTTGTTTCCATCGGTCACGTGATTTGGAGTCTACTCAAATCACTACTGAGCGACATTTCTGGTTAAAAGACATAGAAGGAGGTATCAAGATGGACATCTCTACCTGTCGGTCGATCTCTGGACTGGAGAGAGACAAACTCCATCAATGAGGACAAAACTGAACGCCTGCTGGCTTGCTTGTCCTGCACTCCCCAGCAGATGGCGCCAGAGGCAACCACCTACAAAAGACAGGTAATGCAGTCAATTGTAAATTTGTATACATGTATTTTATGTTTGTATTTAACATATACTTTCATGTTTGTGTGTAATTATTTGCTGCTAAATAGAACTAAATTCTCCAAATATTAATAAAATGTTCATGACAGTAAATTAAATATTTGAAATCTTGTTCTCTTTATAAAAGTTTGGAGAAAAAACTTTAAAATCCTTAAAAATGTAAAAAATATTAAATGAGTCTTAGAATGTGTGTCATTAATCGTAGTTTGATTGTAATATAAAGTGTGTTTAGATTTCTGTTCTCCTACTGATGCACTAAAAACTAAAGACACCACTAGAGGGCGCTTAGCTCCCTCCAGGGATGAGACAGAGACAAACCCTACATTTTACAGTGAAGCTGTTCTAGTGTGTTCTTTTCTTTGTTCTTACAAACGGACCCACCCCAAAACTCACTGAGCTGCCAGACATGAGATTGTTGGACTTCTGTTCAAGTTCTTGATCACAATTTTCTGATAAAAATACATTAAACTGTGGAATATGTGGGAATTTGAGGTAATTGTTTGAAATGATTGATCCTTTTGATATAAAAAACACAAAATGAAAGATAAACAGATATAAACTCCATCATTTTCCTGTGTTTTCTCTGAACAGAGAGATCAGAGTCATCCTGCCACACCAGGTTCCTGTTCCAGAAAGCTGTTAACTCACCATCTAGGAAACCCTCACCTTCAGGTTGATCAACTCCTCACCTTCCCACGCTGAGTATGTCTGTTCCAAAAACACTTGGATGAGATTTCAGTTCATGAAATTTGATATGTAAGATTTTTGATATGATTTGTTTCAAGCAATCAAACAAAATACTAAAAGAACATAAAACAAAAAAAGATAAAGATCTATACATAGATAGATAAAACTTAAGCATGATTTGATTAGAAAATAAATAAAAATAAAAATGGTAATAGATACATATCCATATAGAGAGGGGTTTAGAGAAAAAAAGAAGATGGCAGCAGAATCGTAAAACAACCAGGTCTGAATAGTAAACTGGAATGGGCGGGGCCTGTCTACACACACACACTGTAGTTACACACATACCTGTTGACCAAAATAGTCTCCACATTTAAACTGGTCAAGATGTACACAATACAACTTCCACTGTAGCTCACACATTTAATCATACAAACCGACACAAATAAAGTCTTTCATTCTGTCACACAAACTATTAGTGCGAAGGTGAGTGTTTATGATGTGCAAATGTGGATGATGATGGAATTTACACAGGGGGAGAACCATCAGGCCATCCCCACGCCGAGACCCCCCACTGGGGCAGCAGCAGCAGCCCGGACCCTGCAGCACCCGCCATGGGGCTGCAGAGAGAATTTGCCCGCCAAGCTATCCCGCCAAACACCCAGACCAGGGCATCCGGGACCACCGCAGAGGCCCCCCACACCCGAGAGCAGGAAGGCACGGGAACACTGAGAGTTCCGGCCCCAGCCCAGCCAGAAGAGCTCTCCAACCCCAGCAGAGCAGCCCACCACCACCCACTCGCTCCCATATTCCAGACAACCGCCCGCCCCCGCCACGAAAGGTCCAGGGCGAGCAAGGCAGGGACCGGCAACCCCCGCCCAGGAGAGGGGCATCCAAGAGAATCGGGGGTCCCGGAGGAGAGATGTAAACAAGACCCGACCAGACACACCCACCGGTGGAGTTTTTGGAGAGGCCCAGTTCTCAAGTGCAAGGACCAGAACCCAAACCCCCGAGACCTGGACACCCCGCATCTTCGATGTAGTTGGATCCCCTGCTCTAGATCTTAAATCTCGGGGATCCCTCTCATGGCGTCGAAAGGAGACCGCTGGGCCCAGGAGACCAGCACCTAAGAGACTAGACCACCAGGCCGAGGGTTCCCACTCCCCCCAGCCAGGGATGGGGTAGGGGACAGAAGGTCGAAGGTCCACCTTCCTTGTGTGATGTATTCGTGTTTGCTTGTTAGAGTGTATATTTTTGGTGTTAGAGGTGTGTGTACTAAAGTGTGCAGTTAAAATTGATGAGTAGGGCATTGACCGGACATCTCCTGATTGCTCGCAGAGACGCCCCATCCCCCTCCCACCAACGGCCCTACATGTCTATGGTGCGGTTAAAATTGGCGGGAGGGGCACGGAGAGGACATCAAATGTTTGCTGGCAGTGATGGGACATGTTTTTTTGTTTGTTAATAATTTTGTTCAAGTTATTTTATTAAAGTTTTAAACTCGGTCTCTTGGGATTATCATCCAGTTAATACATGAATATGATGGAATTACCCATCAGCCTCTGGATTTCTCTGCATTTTCTCTCTATTTAACTGTACAGAGGTCAAAACATCTCAACGTCCTACAAAATTAAGACAACAAACATGCACTAAAAAACAGTTTAATGCAAATAAAAACACAAAAACATTGTAACAATGTAAGAACAAGAAGACACTTCAGTGATTTGACCACACGGTGGCGCTGACGGCTGGATGACAAATGGTCAAACGCTTGAACACCGCTCACGTCTTCTTACTTTATACACTAAAAGAACCAGAAAGATTAAAAAATAATAATAGTAATATACAGTTTTATCTATTTAAAGCATTCGTTAAAAAGGGAACTAACTCTTCTCCTCTCCTGGGATTGTTTACATTAAAAGTGGGGTCATCTGGACCACACGAGACAGTGCGCTGAACTTTTTTTTCAATGATTGTGGATATTTACTGGTGTCCAATGACAGATATGAAGTCTTGTCCACCTTTGTCATGGAAGGGCTAACACCTCATTGTAAGGGTGGGGTCATCTGGACCATATAAGAGAGCACATAAAATATTCTATGTGATCATCCTCAGTCAAGGTGAGAACTTTCATCACCAAGAATAATTTCAACAACACACAATCTGCCCTTTTTGATACTTAAATAGAAAATCTCACCAAATTCACCAAAATTTTGACTTTATTTTTAAAAGATGAAGTTTCATGCTGATTGTAAAGCAGTTTTTGTGAGTCACAATTACTGTTTTTGTGATGCTAAACAGTTGATCCTTAAATGAAACACAGACAGACGCTGCAAAGCTGCATGTATCATGTTTTAGACTATGTACATTTAACACATAAAATAGCATAAAATAAAAAAAGCATAGAATACTGTGAAGTATTTTACAGTATACTGTACAAAAACTTTTTGAAGAATAAAATACATTTTTATGATCCAAGAAACACAAACACAATCATAAATACAAACATTAGGAACGTTAGGCTTCATGCAGTTCGCTGAATTTAACATTTGTGTAATTTTCTGAAAAAATGTTTTTCAAAGCTACAAAAAATAAATAAAAAATGAAAATAAACTATCAAGAAAATCTTTTAAGAAATGTATAGTTCATGCATTAATAAAATAAACAGATTTTTTTAACTACATAAAATGTATTTTCTTAGCAAAAGCATCTTCTTTAGCAGATCTTATTCTGAAATAATGATCATGGAGTGTTCTTCTAAAGATCTTACCTCATTCACT
>NC_050529.1:18394015-18396148 GCF_002922805.2 Oryzias melastigma | reverse complement strand
CTAAATAACTTTCTAAGGTAACTTACATATCCCAAAGATAACTGCCGCTTTTAGAACCAAAAGGGGAGGATATTAACAAATTTACCCTAAAACGTACCGTGTATGTTACATACTCGGCCCAGGATCAAGTTATCAAATATCCACAGCTGTTATGTTTCAGTCGTTGATCCTCAGTGTATTGAAGTGTCTGATTTTCAGTTCATTCTTGTCGGTTTATCTGCTTTGCTGCACTTTTTTTTTTGTTAATAATTTGTTCAAGTTATTTTATTAAAGCTTTAAGCTCGGTATCCTGCAGGGATTATCATCCAATCATACATGAATATGATGGAATTACCCATCAGCCTCTGGATTTCTCTGCATTTTCTCTCTATTTAACTGTACAGAGGTCAAAACATCTCAACGTCCTACAAAATTAAGACAACAAACATGCACTAATAAAAACAGTTTAATGCAAATAAAAACATTGTAACAATGTAAGAACAAGAAGACACTTCAGTGATTTGACCACACGGTGGCGCTGATAGCTGGATGACAAATGGTCAAACTCATGAACACAGCTCACGTCTTCTTACTTCATACACCAAAAAGAACCAGAAAGATAAAAAAATAATAATAGTAATATACTTTTTTATCCATTTAAAGCATTGTTTATTTGTTACAAAGGGAACTAACTCTTCTCCTCTCCTGGGCTTGTTTACATTAAAAGTGGGGTCATCTGGACCCTAAAAGACATTGCGCTGAACTTTTTTTTCAATGATTGTGGATCTTTACTGGTGTCCAATGACAGATATGAAGTCTTGTCCACCTTTGTCATGGAAGGGCTAACACCTCAATGTAAGGGTGGGGTCATCTGGACCCCATAACAGAGCACGAAGGCTAAGGGGGTAAAATATTCTTTCTGATCATCCTCAGTCAAGGTGAGAACTTTCATCACCAAGAATGATTTCAACAACAAACAATCTGCACCTTTTTGATTCTTAAATGGAAAATCTCACCAAATTCACCAACATTTTGACTTTATTTTTAAAATATGAAGTTTTGTGCTTATTGGAAAGCAGTTTATGTGAGTAACAATTACTGTTTTTGTGACGCTAAACAGTTGATCCTTAAATGAAACACAGACGCTGCAAAGCTGCATGTATCATGTTTTAGACTATGTACATTTAACACGTAAAAAGCATATAATACTGCAAAGTGTTTTACAGTATACTGTACAAAAACTTTTTTAAAGAATAAAATACATTTTTATGATCCAAGAAACACAAACACAATCATAAATGCAAACGTTAGGCCTCATGCAGTTCACTGAATTTAACATTTGTGTAATTTTCTGAAAAACTGTTTTTCAAAGCTACTAAAAAAAATAAAAAATGAAAATAAACTATAAAGAAAATCTTTTAAGAAATGTATAGTTCATGCATCAATAAAATAAACAGATTTTTTTTTACTACATAAAATTTCTTTTCTTAGCAAAAGCATCTTCTTTAGCAGATCTTATTCTGAAATAATGATCATGGAGTGTTCTTCTAAAGATCTTACCTCATTCACTCAGGAACCAAAGCGTTTTACTAATCACACTCCATTCAAACACATTCAAACACAGACTTGTCCTCTCACTGCAACCGTTACTGTTCCTGTTCCTCCACTGGAGCGGTTTAGCTACAGATGACTCATACTGGCTAGATAAGGCTGCAGCCACAGGCTCTGCTGCTGATGTCACAAAACACAGAACACATAGATTAATGTGATAACCTGCCATTTATATAGTGCAGTGATCCCTCTCTTATTAGTGGAGACATCTGTGAATACAGAGAACCCAAGTGGCCGAAGAATGTCCATTACTTTTCGGGGTTCAAAGAAGTCTAAATCCAGGTGGGGCTCTTGGAGATCCAGAGTAGAAAATCAGGCAGTCCAGTTTTTCTTTATTCTTCTTCAGCATCTGCAGATGACAGAGACATCAGTTACACCAAAGTCCAGTTCAAAGGTCAACAGTCTTGAAGTCGATTCAAAGCAACAGGACTTTGTTTCTTCCTTGAAAGGTTTTGCTGATCATCCAAGTGTCTTCACCAGTCTGAGTGGTCTGAGTGGTGAGGATTCAGTCCACATTTGTTTCCTCCTGGTGATACATCCACA
>NC_050529.1:18393663-18393877 GCF_002922805.2 Oryzias melastigma | reverse complement strand
GTCCACACGTGATCGTTTTCAAAATAATTCCATCCACACGTCCCCGGATACTTGCGCTCTTAGACGCGGTTATGAGAAAATTGGAATTTCGATAATAAATCCTCCTAATGGAAACAAAACAATTTTGAAAAAAAAGTTTATGCGCTTACAGTAGGTGGCATTTGGGGCGTATCCGCTGAACAGGTTTCTCACCTGAGACTGTCAATAGACTCTG
>NC_050529.1:18383492-18393644 GCF_002922805.2 Oryzias melastigma | reverse complement strand
GGACTAGTGGGATTACAAGAGCAGAGGTGTATACTCTGGTTTTGTTTCTTTGTTCCTCCTAATGATCCGTCCTTTTGCAGGAATCTGTGTTCCACCTGGAGGTTACAGTTGTGGACTGAATCCTGGATGACTCAGACTGATGAAGTCAGTTGGATGAGCGACAGAAGGTTTCAAGGAAGATTTTGAGTCCAGTTGCTCAGAGTCAACTTCAAGACAACACCACCTGGATGATTGAGAATCTTCACAGATAAACATAAAAAGAAAACCGATTTCTCTTTTTACACAGGATTATTGACATCTGTTTCATTCTTTCAGGGCAAATGACTTTCCCATCACACATTTTGGGATTTTCTTTTTTTCTTAAATGTATTGAAAAAGAATTGAAACAACAGCTGTGATTTTCATTTGACTGACTGTAGATATGCTTAGCTGGATGTGTATACAGTGACAGCAGTTCTTAATCCAGAGGTAGATTAAAAAAAACATCAATCAGCACTATATGCTGAAAGTAGGAACATGCTTTTGTTTTTGTAAAGTCACTTTCAGAGCTCCAACAAACTGTTGAAATATAAATAGTATGTCAATGTTTATTTATTATCAGTAATTGCACATCATCCCCAAAATCCCCTCAGATTACCTATGGTGACATAATCTGGATTATTTTCTGTGTTTTCTTGGACTCTGAGTGACTCATAAAGAGCAACATCACCTTCAAAAAAACAGAACAAAAGCAGATTAGAAATATAATATAAACATTTCAATCATTTTTTCAATTAAAAAAATAAAAGATTGTATAAAGCCAGAGTTCAGACTGACCATGGAGCAGAGATCCATATGTGTTCTGTTCAGCATCATTTTCATCTGGAACTTTATTCTGATTTTGTTCATCAGATCTGCAGAGATGAAAGAAATTAATAACTAAATAAACACGGATATCAATCAATAAAAATAAAAATTTACCAACCTGATGGAGGTTGAATCTATAAATAATAACATCAAATGTTTATAACGTGAACAGCATCATTGAGGTCAAATCATTTAGTCATCAATGTGATTTTAAAGGAACATTTCTCACCTTTTGACTTTTTGTACAAATAAAACATCAGTGGAAAAATCATCAGTAGAAAGACACAAACCGGTCTAACAACCAACAGAACAGGAAGTGAAGAGCTGTCAGGTCTGGATGCTGCTGGAACACATCATGGATTTGAATCAAAGTTAGTGAACAGATTGATGAAGTAAATGCTGCTGTTATTGTTCATGCTGAGAACAACTGGAAACATTCACTGACATTTGACTGCTAACCAGCTCTGTGGAGATTCTTTTCCTGAGGACTGACACTTGTAGAAGCCTTCATGTGACTTTGACACTGCAGGGATGATCATCTCCACTCTGCTCTCACTTTGGATTAATGTGTCATTCTGATAGAAAAACACTTTAGAAAGAAGATTTTCTGTCCTCCACTTGCAGCCAAGAGTAACAGAATGTCCCTCAGTCACAGGATGGACAGGACTCAGCAGGATCAGATCATCATCTGGAAACATCCACATTCATCCTCATCACATCTCATCACAACATGTTTGACATTGTCTGCTTCATTCTGGTTTACATACAGTTGATCATCTAAATCCATCTTCAAGTTCTGCATGTGTTTCTAATCAATCCAATGATGAAAGTCAAGCTAAAAACAGGAATCCAAACATGTTTCCACTCACAGTGTCCAGTGATGTTGACTGCGTTGCTGAATGCTGATCCAGACTCACACCAGAACACTGCATTACTGGACTGGATCTTCTGAACATGACATGTTGATCCATTCATTGTTCCCCAGTCAGAACAGAATGACAGCAAGTCAGGAAGCAGAAAGCTGCCGACTCTCCACTCAGCAGAGTTTCCCTCACAGGTCAGAGAGACAGAGTCAGAGGTGAAGTGTTGGACTCTGTCAGGACTCACTGAGAGAGACGCTGATGGATGAAGATCTGAACACAAACAGGATGAAGATCAGCACACTTTAGCTGGATTTGGAGAACAAAGAGACCCAAAATAGTAGAATGTGACAGTATTTGAAATCTGAAGAGAAATCATTGAGAGAAATGAATGAAGAACCAGAAGTCTGACCTCCAGACCAGACAAAGTGAGGTTGACTGTAAAGAGTGTAGACGTGTGGCTCTCCTCTTCCAGCTCTGCACACATATCCTGCTGTGTGTGTCTGTCCATGAATGATGTAGGAGTTGTCTGCAGTCCCATTGGAGCTAGCAGGCAGCAGCTCATAGCTGTAAGAGCCAGACTTGTGTGATAGATCAGGAACAGCTTTATACCAGTAGAAGCTCCATCCTGCAGACTCATGTTCAACCTCACAGCTCAGAGTCACTGAGGATCCAGGACTCAACCACCGTGGAGACACTCTCAGGACAGGTTCTGGTTTATGTCTTGGTTCTAGTTGTAGGTATAGTTTAGGTTTAGAATCAAATTTAGGTTGAAATGCAGTATACATTTCGTAGTCAAGTTCAAATATATATCCATAATCAGGTTCAGGTTCTGGTTCAGGTTCAGTCGCTTCAAGTTCTGGTTCCAGCTCTTGTTCAGGTTCACTGTCAATCTCTGGTTCTGGTTCTGATTCAATGTCAGGTTCAAGCTCTGGTTCTGGTTCAGGTTCTGGTTCTGTTGGAGAAATGTTTGTTTAAACTGAATATTAGAAAAAAAACCTTCTCCGTTATGCTTTTAAAACACCATTTTGCATCCAATTGATATCAGTGAATAAAATGTTTAATTCAACGGTCTTGTCTAATTTACAGTTTTCTATTCTACTCAAATTTCAAAGAACCTTAGAGTTGAATCACCTCAAAGTCAATTCAATAAAATATACAGATGCTCCACTGATGGTAAACTATATAATAGTTTCTTGAATACAACAGCCTCCCTGTTCTTATCACCTCCAGGTTTCTCTTTGACTCTAACAGAGGTGGTGTGCTAAACCTTGTTTCCACTGAGCATGGTCCGGTCCGGTCCGGTAAAGATTAGTACGGTACGGACCAGTTATTTCTGGCGAGTCTTTCCACTCAGTTGAGCTCGGTCTCACTGGGCGGGGTTGATTTCATGGCGCATATGTTCTGTAGACCACTAGCGTGTCATTGCGTCATTGTAATGCCTCATCCAGCAGCTCGTCTTTGTCTTGCTCTGCCTTTTGAACATGGCGTATACAGTGTTCTCCTCTTATTATCGGGGGATTAGTGACCAGAGACCTCCGCAAATCTGCGAATTAGGAGAACCCCCGGTCTCTGTCTCACCCCCCAACCTCTGCAGCTGAAGAATCTCTGTACCGATCCATATTCATCAAAAACACTTCTGATCATGCTGTGTAAACATTTATGAAGGAACAATGGAGTAGTGCTCAACATAAAGAGTTTTTTATCCAGAACAACAGTCTGCAAAATGTTCATGAGGACTGTTGCTCTGTCTCTCTGTGCCTTAAGAAAAAAAGCCTGTGCTTCCTGCATCAGTTAAGTGCCAAAGCGCATCTGTATCCAGAATTTTCCGGTTTCATCCATAATTTGGAAGCAAACAATTCAAACAAGTGTCTTGAGTTGTCAAGAGTTTTTGTGACATAACGGAGAAGTCATGTGATTGGAAAAATCAATCCGTGATTAAGCGAAACCACGAATAAAGAAATGTGAATGACCAGGGGAACTCTGACGGGAATTAAAATGTTTGAATGCAGGCAGCTTAGCGGGCAGCTAAGATGAATAACGCTGTAAAGTGGAAATATATAGTGATTGAGGGGAGAATTTGGACACAACCCTGGTTTTTAAGTTCATGCGCACTGTAGTTTTCCCTACAGTGCCGCGGTTGGTTGCCGCGGTTAAACAAAAAGCTGTAATAATTTCTTTGTTTTGAAACTGTTGAAATGACAGATGTAGCGATTTTAGCTCATGTTTGTGGATGGAACTTTGCATGCGCATTAGGAGGAAGAGCGCGAAACGAAGTGTTATGACTGCACAGCTTTTTTTGGTCATATTTTTGTTGTCGCTGTCATTAATGAAGTTATGTTTCCATATGGGGATCTTTTGTTGCAGGACTTGTTATTGGTGTTTATTTTCATGGGGCACGCTCTTGTTGGAGTGGTGGAGTGGGGTCCAGCTTTCAGCCTCACAGCTGTGGAATGGACCTGTTGCTGTCTGGTTCTGGTGAACGTAATTAATATTACAGCTGATCACCACTGCATTTACTGGAGGTGAAAATGAAGAATGATGCTGTCTAGTTGCAGAAAATTTAAATCACTATGAATAGCAAACTAATTAAAAAGTAAAAATATTTGGTTTTACAAGCAATGAAAGTATCATCACAGAATTAACTAACAACAAGTTACTCAGGTCTTGTATCATAATGTAACAAAAATAAAAGAGTAAAAAAACATACACCTAATTATTTATTTTTTATCAGTAGTTGCTGACCCCTGATGTTGAACAAATTTAAATGCAAAAACTCTTCAGCTGGATGAGGAAAAAAGAAAAAAACTATAAATGTAAAAAGGCAAAAGTAGATGTCATGCAAATGAGATGTAAAAATTTGAATGTTAAGATTAAAATACCTTGAGTTTGTCCACCTTGGATGAATGTGACGAGCACTATGTCAGAGAGACACAAAAATACATTACTTATTTTAACCAACATTTTACTTCTGTTGAAACAACTGACACAGAAAAAGTTTCCATAATTCTACTCACAGATGATTAACAGCAGCTCAAAGAACAGTTTCAGTTCCATCCTCACTCAGTTTGAACCAGATCCTGATGGAAAAACTGAAAAGTGAAAAATTTGCTACATGGAGTGAGCCTTAAATTACACAATTGTATTTCCTTCTAATACTAAAGATAAAACGATATTGCTTTGCTTCTGTCTTTCCTTCCTTTAGGTCCATGTTAACACAACTAACAAAATGTCCTCTCCTGTCAGTGCAGAAACATCATTGAACCTTTCTAAAATTAAGCAAATATCTTCATGATGCAAACCTATTTGCATGGTCACTTCAGAGAAAAATATTTAACACTTTTTTATTGATAAAATAAAGAACATGTACAACCAGGGATCTATATTATATCCAGTTAAGGCAGGGGTCTGCAACCTGTGGCTCTAGAGCCCCATGTGGCTCTTTTACCATTCCATATTGGCTCTCTGGCTATAGAATTAATTTAGATTAGTTAAGCTTATAAATGTATGGCTGAGGTGCACCTAGAAGATAAACTATGTTAAGAAGTGGCCTTGTTTGCTCTATGCTTTAGATTTTAGCTAAACTTCTTTAACATTTTTACCAAAACTTTGGTTAAAAAGTTTTATCTTTTATGGGTTTAAAGTTCATATTATCTTATGCTGCACAACAATCTTCACATTTTGAGAAAATGCTAGTTTCCCCTTATATTTCTGTTTTTGTTCACGTCAAAACAGAAATATAAGTCAGATTTATTATATTCAAAAGATGTAATGAATTCAAAGTGGTATTACATATTGGTAAAGGCTGACTTTGCGGCTCCTTCGATCTTTTGATCAGTAGTGAACAAGCCCAAATGGCGCTTTTACTATTAAAGGTTACCGACCCCTGAGTTAAGGGAACAATGACTCCAAAGGAAAAGGAATGTGGCCTTTCACAATAAAAGCTCTTTCAGATCATCACTTTCTAGAAGCTTTTCCAGGTTACATCTGGGAGCCAAAATCCTCTTAAATTTTAATACAAAACTACAATATATTTTATGAAAACACAGAAGAAATAATATAAATAAATGATAGCGTCACACCTAACATTAAAATAAGTATTTCATAATTAAAAGAAAACACTTAAAAATACAAAGAACACTTCAAAAGAACATAAAAATATAAAAAATACAATTAAAAAAGCAAAGGGACATGAAGAAAACTAATGAAAGAATTACAGTTCTAAATAAAAAGCTGACAAAGAACTGAGCTCTGATATTTGACATAAAGAAAAGGAGTGAATTGATGTTTTGAATGTCTGATGGTACTTCTGTATTAACTTCAAACTTCTCTGGATTCTGACCTCAGATCCTTGGTCTGTCCACAGGTTTCTTTTCACGTGAATCTGCATTCCTATGTTGGGTCATCTGCTTTGGAACTCGTTCCATGCCTGGGTTTGCTTCCCAAAGCACCCAATGAGCTCAATCTAACTCAAGGTCCTTCATACTGCTGCCTAACTGGGTCTTCCTGGGCCTTGAAAATGCAGGGTTGTGTAGGGAAGGGCACACGACTTAAAACTCTCTGGCAAAACCATGTGTGCAAGATAGTGAAATCTGATTCACTCTGGGACTCCTGACGAGATAAGCCGAAAGGTGAATATTCTGAGTCTAAACTGTAAAATGAGGACTAAAAGTGACGTGAGAGTGAAGTCGATTCACTTGGTACAATACAAATGAGATATCATGCCCTTACTTGTGTGGCTGAAGACACCTCTATTCAAGCTTTTAGGTAGATGACAACCAATGATGGGTGGGCAGCCCTGCCTTTGGAGTCTTCACTCTAAACACGCTGATCGCTACATTAACGTGAATAAATATAGAACCCTGTTCTGTAATTGAGCTTTGCTGCTCCTTCTGAGTTCTGCTCAAATAGAAACAGGCCAGAATGGTTGAAGACTGTAGAATTCGGACTGAACAGCACTAATTCCACCTCGATTAACAAGCACGGCAATGCGAGGTAGAGACATCTGATTGGATAGAATCTAGACCAATCAGCAGGCTGTTTGGAGTGGCACAAACGTAACGCTGAGAGAAAATGTTAAATGCAAAGTTAAAGATAGGGTGAAAGCAAAATGAGGAACCACGCATTTTGCTGTTTGCAAACTCAAAACTATTTTTGCAAGCAAAAAAATAAAGTTTGCAAAGCAGAAACAAATATTTTTCAATTAAATATTAAATATTTTATTTGCAATTTACATTTTTGTTTGCAGCTTAGAAAATTTTGACCTCAAAACTGTAACTTTTGCTTGCAATATGGTCGAACAAAAATCTCTCTATAGATAAAAGCTCAAAAGTTCCATAACCATAGAGTTGTACTCTTAACTGATCTATTGTCGGTAAATATGCAAGATTATGGTGCAAAGTGATTCTGGTCCAATCTGCTGAAAAGTGAGTACATGAAAGGTGAACAGAAAGTGCAACGCACTTTTCAGAGGTGAGAGCCAAGAGTAAAGCAGTTTACTGCCGCCTGTGTGAGTATCCTGCTGGAGATGCTCAGTGTGTTTAAGACAAGGTACTAACCTCTGCTCTCACTGTGCATGTAGGATCAAGATTTCTGATTTTTTTTGTTTCTATTCAAATTTATTTCTTGTAACTCCTTTCTTTTTCTTGTTTTTTCTCAAAATGTTTTGGGTTTACCAGGGCACAATTGTAAATAAGAATGCTGCTCTTAATCTGTCCTGGGTAAAATACATTAAAAAAACAAAAAAACAAAAAACAAAAAGAGCATGAAATATATAATCATTTAAAACGTTTAATCTTCTATTTAAATAAGAAATATTTAGTACATTTTAAGTAAATAAAAATGTTAAATCTACAGCAAAATAAGTATTTACAGATACTAATAACCATGTCATACTCACTCTATTGTTGTGATCAGTTTTGGGAATTCTTTATCCTCTTCCTCTCATCAAACATCATTGATGCTCATTCTTCATCTCTCAAATTTAAAATGAGCTTCAGAACCCGAAGCATAAGATGTTCTTAATGCAGAAACTTCTGCATTTAGTGGCTCAGTTCTGGTCTGTGTGAGGTCACAGGTTTAAATACAGGAAATGAGAAAAAAATAACTGTCGAAAGTGGGGTGAAGCTTGAATGTAGTGAGAATAGCCCGCCACCACTTATGATTAGGTGTAAGATGTAAATGGAGGATATGTTAAAGTTTTTGGATGTCACTTTCTCCAAAAATCTTAGATTCACCTGCTTATCTTACTTTTACTTAAACTAAAACATTCCTTTAAACTTCAATTGGTGTGCAAAGTTTTCTCACCAGCTCTGTCCCTGTGTGGTTTGGCAATCTCACTGTGAAAGAACAGGACACTTTAAACAAAATGGTTCCTACTAACAGGTTGCTGTGACCTACCACTCTTAGAGAACATTACATCTAGAATTTTAAACAGTCTTAAAATGTATCTATGATCGTTCAGGGAAACAGTACAGAGCTTTTTAATGCACTACATCCCACATTGGAAGAAGTTTCTTTACATAATTCATGAAAACCTTAAAAATGTACTTTAAAATACGCAAGACATCTTATCTATGGGTGTATTCAGACTGGAAAAGTCTGTTGGTCTGGATCGAGTCTTAAATCTTGCGTTTGGTCTGTATTCAGACTGCAATCAAACACACATGACTAAATATCTTTTCTTATGTGGGTGGAGCAAAACAACAACAGAAGGAACAAAGAAAGTCCTACATTTTACAATCCTTGTCACGATAGTTCACCCATTTGAAATTATATTTTGCTGTCTCTTTTTAAAGGTCTATCAACGTAAGATTCAACAAGTACTTTGGTACGATGGAGGCATGCTGCAAGACGGCTACTGAGGAGGCAACAGCTAAGAAGGTACACTGATAAAAGTGCTTATGACATAAATTGTTGGATCGAACCAAGACTACCTTGAAAAATGGATCTGAGAGCAGTTCCTGGTCCTGGACAAGAGCCCTCTTGGGTGTATTCAGACGGAAAATTTGTTCTGGATTATTGAGGGAAACAATAGTTCACTTTAAGTGAACCAAATTTGTCCAGTCTGAATACTGAAAGCAATTACACCATATAAAGTCCATCAAACAAGACCAGAAATGGCAGCAAAACCTCAACATTTATTTTTAAAGAAGTCCAGAATCTATAATGTGCGTGATGAAGAAACTAAATCTGAACTGCAGGAGCTGATGGAGCAACACATCAGAGAGAAGCAGGAAACTGAACCAGACCACAGCAGAGTGAACCATGAGTTTAGATCTCCATGGTTACAAACACTATTTTATTGCTTTTTTCGTTTACTGAGTCTAATTATGTTTAATGCAAATAAAAGATTGGAGGTCAGATGTCAAACTAATAAAAATACTTTAAATGCATTTATGTATTGATGAATCAAATCGATGAAAAGGAGCTCCACTCCTGCATTTCTGCTGCTGCACAGAAGATCTGCTCTTCCGAAAAACAGAAGTTCAAATAAACATTCTTTAATTTTAGATTCTGGTTCAGAGTTCTGGACGTTTCCTTCCTTTTCACACATGTTAAGGAGAGTTGCAGCAGCTTTGACAGCAACACTACATATGTGTCCACAGCAGACTCTCATCTCTGGAGCCTATAAATGTTTTACTTCACCAAATGACAGAAGTTCAGTCCTTTAAAAAGTGTATTTCAGGGAATGCATAACACAGGTCATCTGGTCGTTTTGAATGCAGAATTGTTTTCATCCTTTTCTGTTTCTGAAAAACACAGTTTCTGTTGTCCTGAAATCAAAGACCCATTAGAGAATGTCTGAAACTGGGGGCTGCACAGTGTTGCAGCAATTACCGCTCTCACCTCAGAGCAAGAAGTTCCTGGTTTAGAAGAGCCATACCATGAAAATTCTACTTTTTGATGTTTTAAGTGCATTATACTGTTCATTCCTCACTCTAAAGAATGTTTTTCCTGTCTTAAAATAAGGTGGTGGTGGTGTCTCATTACAGCCTCTGATTCTTAAACCTTAACTTTTGCTCCCCCGCGCAAATGTATTACAAATTGACTATTTAGCAGGTATATTTACATGAATAAAAATGACAAATTAGGATTATTTCATTTCAAGTTTGTTTCTTTATTTTTCTCTAAGTGCTTCTTAGTAAATAACACCTGATAGAAGCTAAAAGGTCCGTGGACATTTACTGAACGTGGGATTGTGCGAAAAACATCTACTCATTACTACTCAGATACTCATTTGCACAGTGAAGATCCTGTAGCAGAGCATTTGACTCGTCAATGTTTCATCTTATAAAACCTTTTTAGACATCATTGGTAGTCAGAAAGGTCTTGGTTTGGACCATCACTTTACAACAGACATCCAGTTTAATGTGACTGCACTCCACCTGTTAGGTTTTTCCTTTTTCTATTTCCCGGGTATAGAAGAAACAATACTTACTATTCA
>NC_050529.1:18375936-18381340 GCF_002922805.2 Oryzias melastigma | reverse complement strand
TCAGTTTCTCTAGGTGGTCATTCTGGTCAGGTTTAATGGATAAATACAGCTGTGTATCATCTGCATAACAGTGAAAATTAATGCTATGAAAATTAACGCTAAACACACTTTCAAGTTTGTTTGTAGTTATTTGCTGCAAAGAAGAACCAAATTCCTTTAAAATTCATATAATGTTAATGACAAAAATCATGAAATGTTTGATTATTTATTATCTTATTAAAAGATGAAAATCTTTTGACATAATTAAAAAGGCTAAATGAGTAACTCCTTGAATGCGTATCACTGATCACAGTTTAAATGCAAAATAAAGTTTGTTCTGGATTACTGTTGATGAGATAAAAACTAAAGAAACCACTAGAGGTGGAATATGACAGAGATAAACCTTGCAGAATAAACCTTTTGGAGAGGCTGCTCTAGTTTGCCCTTTTCTTTGTTGTTGCATACTGACTAATACCAAAGCTCACTGAGCTGCCAGACGTGAGATTGTTTGATTTGTAATCAGGTTATTGCTCAGAATTACTTCAATTCTTTAGAAAAATGCATTCAACTGTAAAATTTGAGGGAATTGTTTGAAACTGTTGATCCTTTTGATATAAAATGGAAAAAAATCAAGATAATGAGTTCTAAACTCTGTTCCATCATGTATACTCTAACCTTGTTGATCAACTCCACACCTTCCTGCACTAAGCATTAGTTTTAGTTCGATCAACCTTCTGCTGCACGAGCAAACTGAAACATGAAGACCCTCTAAATTGATCACAGAATTTATGATTCACCATAGAAACTAAAGGGGAGAAGAAATAAGCAACGTACCTTTCAGAGGCAGAGATTGAGGTTTGGAGAATTCAAACCTTTTGTCCTGGAACAATACATTTAAAAACAGAGTTAATGCATGTTATCCATTTTAAGGATAAACTGGAAACAGTAGTTCCCCCTTTTAAGAAGGGGGACCGGAGGGTGTGTTCCAACTACCGGGGAATCTCACTCCTCAGCCTTCCTGGGAAAGTCTATGCCAGGGTACTGGAGAGGAGAGTACGTCCAATAAACGAACCTCGGATTCAAGAACAACAGTGCAGTTTCTGTCCTGGTCGTGGAACAGTGGACCAGCTCTACACCCTCTTCAGGGTGCTGGAGGGTTTGTGGAAGTTCGCTCATCCAGTCCATATGTGTTTTGTGGATTTGGAGAAGGCGTTCGACTGCGTTCCCCGTGGTGTCCTGTGGAGGGTGTTCCAGGAGTATGGGGTCCGGGAAGCCTTACTCAGGGCTGTCCGGTCTCTGTACGACCGGAGCAGGAGCTTGGTTCGCATAGCCGGTAAGTCAGGCCTGTTTCCGGTGCAAGTTGGACTCCAGCAGGGCTGCCCTTTATCACCGGTTCTGTTCATAGTCTTTATGGACAGAATTTCTAGGCGCAGCCAGGGGCCGGAGGGGGTCTGGTTTGGGGACCACAGGATTTCATGTCTGCTCTTTGCAGATGATGTTGTTCTGTTGGCTCCATTGAACCGGGACCTTCAACATGCACTGGAGCGGTTTGCAGCAGAGTGTGAAGCGACTGGGATGAGGGTCAGCACCGCTAAGTCTGAGGCCATGGTTCTCGACCGGAGAAAGGTAGTTTGCCCTCTCTCAGTGGGTGGAGTGCTCCTGCCTCAGGTGGAGGAGTTTAAATATCTTGGGGTCTTGTTCACGAGTGAGGGAAGATCGGAGCGTGAGATCGACAGGCGGATTGGAGCTGTGTTCGCTGTTAAGCAGTCGCTGCACCGGTCCGTTGTGGTGAAAAGAAAGCTGAGCCAGAAAGCAAAGCTCTCAATTTACCGGTCGATCTTCATTCCAGTAATCTCTCCTCTATGCACGTTGATGTTGTGGAGGACAACACAAGCAACTGTGATGTCACAACCCTCTCAATACTGACCCAGAGGCCTCACAGTCACTGGACAGGTGATTTCAAGATGCCACACATCATCTCCACACACTGTCCATCAACCTCGGGATTTCTCTGCAAATTCTTTCTATTGAGTTTAATTCAACTATAAAAAGGTCAAAAGATCTCAAGATGGTGCAAATTAAGACAACAAACACGCACTGAAAATTTAAATGTGAATTTAATGTGAATAAAAACACAAAAACACTGTAACAATGTAAAAACAAGAGGACATGTCCATAATTTGACCACATGGTGGCGCTGACAGCTGGATGACAGACAAGCAAACACATAAACATGCTCACACATGTCATTTATTATACAGCAGATGTACCAGAGAGATAAAAAGTAATAATAAAATACATTTTTATTTAAATTATCGCATCAATATTTATTTGCTAAAAAGGGAACTAAGAGTGTATAATATTCTGAATGACCATGTTCAATCAAGTAGAGAACATTCATCACTAAGAATATTTCCAATAACATACATGTAACAGCTGCACTTTTTTTAAACTTTTCATTTAAAAATCTCCATAAATTCACAGAAATTCTGAGTTTATTTTAAAATTTAGAAGTTTTTTTTGTTAATTGGACTACAGTTTGTCTTAGTGACAGTTTATCTGATGCTAAACAATGATCACAGATAGATGCTATAACATTGCATTAATTGCATTTTAGACTATATACATTTAACATGTAAAAAATTATAAAAAACAATGACAGAATTTTAAAGGAAGAAAATGAAATACACGTTTATGATCCAATAAACACAAATAAAAAAATAACTTTAAAACATTTCTTTTTCTCAGTAAAATCAAATTTTTTTTTTTTACAGTAAAATGAATCAGGGATTTCATTCTGACAGGATGGCGATGACATGTTTTTTTTTTTTTAAGTTCTTTTCACCTTCTGGCAGGAACCAAATCAAACTCCATTCACACACATTCAAACATTGATGGAGACAGAAGTTAACCAGACCACCAGAACCAATGAGAACTTCAATGTCTCCAATGGAAGGCAGCATTTGTGCTAAATGCATTTAAACACGCATGTTCAGTGACGTAAGTCTCAGAGGATGTTCGATTGGCCGTTTTGTCTATCAAGTGACGTACCTAATGGTGAGGATGATCAATTTTTGACAGCTTTATTAATATAAATACTTTGAGTTCCAGGTAGAAAAGCAGGCAAATCCGTTTTTCTTCATTCTTCTTCCGCATCTGCTGATGACAGACATTAACTGTGTATCAATAGAGTTTAATGTTATTTTTTCTTCTGGATATTTTTCATTTGGTAATGTGGTCGATTCTATGCAGGTGAGTCCTGACAAGAATTACAAAGTGATTCAATTTCATTTCATTTACTCATTTATAAAGCACCTTTCACCACCAGCCAAGGAGGCCCAAAGTGCTGTACACAAGAAAATACAATACATAACAATCCTAAAAACAATTTAAAAATAAATAAATAAATAAATATATAAAATCCTATTTAAAAAGAAATTAAAATGTACATGATAAAAAGCAGCTAGGCAGATACTACAGCCCGATAGTGGAGGAACAGTTTAGATTTAAAACTCTCCAAAAGTGTGACCTCTCTAATAGTCAGTGGCAACTGGTTCCACAGCTTAGGAGCCAGCACAGAAAAGGCACAATCTCCTCGGAACTTACATTTGGTTCTCGGAACCAGTAACAAACACTGGTCCGCAGAACGCAAAGACTTAGAGGGAGAATGTTTTAAAATTAGATCAAAAAGGTAAGACGGTGCCGTTCCTGCCTGTGATTTAAAAGCAAAGATAAGAATTTTCATAAAAATCTAATATTGCTCGGGCAGCCAGTTCAAAGAGACCAGAACAGGGGTTATGTGATCAGACTTCTTAACACCGCATATAAATCTGGCCACTGCATTTTGCACCAGCTGTAATCTGGCTAGTGAGGCCTTTGGTAACCTGGCGTATAAGGAGCTGCAGTAATTAATCTGTACTACTGCTCGCTTAAAATTAAGTGGAACCTGACTGGACGCAAGACTAGAATTTATAATGGTTAAAACAACTGGAGCTGTCACTGCAGAGACTTTCTTAAAAAAAACCAAGCCGGCAGAACATCAAAAGAAGAACCAGCAGGTTTAAGACTTGATATCACCCTTTCTAACTCAGCCAGAGACACCAAAGAAAATGAATGAAAGCTAGCTGCTGGTGTTGGTGGAGAGTAAGTGGAGCTGTGTGAAAGGGAAGACCTGATACAAGCAACTTTGTCCATGAAAAATCCACAAAAATTTTCACAAATTTCCACAAAACTTTGCACAAGATTGCCACCTGTATCAGAGTCCAAAAGAGAGCCCAAGGTCTTAAAAAGGGTACGTTGATCACCAAAAGCAGAAGAAATAATGTCAGAATAAAATTGTCTTCTTGCTCCTTTGACAGCTTCATTATACAAAAAGAGTTTATCTCTAAGAAAGTCATGGGAAATATGAAGTCTGTCCTTTTTTAACTTTCTTTCAGCTTTTCTGCAGTCCTGTGTCAAAGTGCGTATTCCCCAAGTACTATTCAAGGCTCCTTGATTTGCTTGTGCTTTAAGTGTCAGACAGTAAAGCCTTGGCAGCATTCAAACAATTAATCCTGGACACAATCTCCCATCTCAGGTCACACTCGGTGCTAAGTATTGCCTGTGTCAGCCAGCATCCTGAGCATTTACCTCTATCTGATCACCTTTTACTGCTTTGTTCCTGACTCTGCCTCCTTGCCGTGTGCCCCGACCTTTTGCCTGGACATTTACTCTGATTTAGCTTGATGGACTCTTAGCTTAGCCTGGCTGCTTTCTGCCTGTCTCTTCTGAATAAACTTGCTGCAACTGGAACCAGTCCGTTTGTGACAGTGGTATATCCACAATATATATTGTGCAAATTCCTGCAATTAAACAGCTCATTGTGAGAAACAAAGAAAGGAAACCAGAGAGTACACCTTTCCTCTTTTAAACCTTTTGTCCTCTGTCAAAAATCTTTACATTTTGGTCTTCAAAGAGTGTATTTTGTCTTTTAAATGTAAAAATTACAGCAGACACTGGTCTTGAGGTGTTTGTTACTCCTATGCGGGTACACCCTGTTGTGTAATGATACATCTTCTTGTTCCAAAGAGGCTCAGAGAAGCAGTACATGAAGCAGTACTAATTTTCCCTCTGCAGGGGGAGGCCTCAAGTACCATTATGCCTCATTTCCGCTGAGCAGTATACGCACCAGACCAGTCCTCTCTTGGCCAGTTTAGAATGGTCCTGGCAATTCATGTTAGCATTTAAATTGAGCGTTGAACCATCAAAGCTCATCCAGGATGTAAACTGATGACGTAGCTGTACATCAAAACAGTGTGACAACAGTAAAATAGAAGCTGCATCAGCTGATTCATAAACGGAGGGAAAATGAAAAAGATAACCATGGAGAATAATTAGAATTCGGAGCTGCGCTGCAGAACCATCTATTGTTCTGAATTGAATTGGG
>NC_050529.1:18357214-18375807 GCF_002922805.2 Oryzias melastigma | reverse complement strand
TTCAGAAACGGAGGGAAAATGAAAAAGATAACCATAGAGAATAATTATAATTCGGAGCTGCGCTGCAGAACCGTCTATTGTTCTGAATTGAATTGGGAAAAAAGCTCTTTTTGTTGATTAATACTCCAATGTTCATCAATAAATGTTTAAAAAGCATGATCAGAAGTGTTTCTGATGAGTTTGGATCGGTAACGGACATTCTTTGACCGCGGAGGTCGGGTGAGACAGGAAGTGGTGTGTGTGTGTGTGTCTGTGTTTGTGGATTCAGCGTGTCTCTGGTCCTCAAACCCCATGAATAAGGGGAACACTGTATGGAAAGAATTTATTATTCTTTGCAAAAAGATTGCGGGTGTTCTGAAATTAGTGTTTGTGCTGCAACCTGTGCGTCTTAGCTTAACGTGGTGCAGGAAAGGCCGGGAGAAAGAGTGCCTGAGCGCGTGCATGAGGGAAGCAGTGCGCACTGCGTGGAGAGAAAGAAAAAGTTGTCAGTTGGCAGTGCAATGAAAAGTAATAAACAAAAAGTTCCTCTAAGAACTGAGACGTATTCTTTGGCTTCACACGCTCCGGAGGCTCTGAAGCTTTGAACAGGGAGATGAACCCCGGAAGAAGAGCAAGCTTCAAAGAAGATCTCTCCTGCGTCTCCTGACCACAGTCGGGAAACGAAGCAGGAAAGGTTCAACACCAGGGCGAAGAGAAATCCAGCCGAAAAGAGGACAGAACTTCAGAACTTTTGGTTTGGATCTTGAGCCATGAAAAGCGTTGGTCAGACGCTTCCTGTTATCGTAAAACCTTTCCACCAATCAATGGGTTACATCGTGTGAGTAATGAAGCTCCGCCCTCACGGGTTCATTCCATTTTTTTGTGGACCAACGTGGGTCTAGATATGGTATCAGTCGGGTCCATTTTGTAAAGAAAACGCTAAAAAGTCTAGTACTGTCTGGACCGCTCAGTGGAAACGAGGCATTAGTTTCCTATTTACCATGCAGGCAGCATGGTAAATAGGAGACCAAAACACCAGAGTGACCACACCCAACAACCCAACAATAGGGCTATGGGGATTACTAGAGGAGAGGTGTATACTCTGGTTTTGTTTCTTTGTTTCTGTTAATGATCCATACTTACATGAAACTGTGTTCTACCTGGAGGATACAAATGTGGACTGAATCCTTGAACATTCAGACTGATGAAGCAGTTGAATGAGTCCAATTACAATGACTCAACTTCAAGACAATGCAAACCGGACAATTATTGACAAATAAACAAACAAACAAACAGACAAAAACACATTTCTGTAGAAAAGTTTAGCTGGAAGTGTATATAGTGACAGCAGTTCTAAATCCAGAGATAAAATAGAAAACAAACTTGCACCAATCATCACTGTATGCAGACTGCAGGAACATGTTTTCATGTTTTAAAGATCCCAAGATCCCAAGTTCTAAAGTAGAACTGTTGGAATAGAAATAAAATGTCAATGTTTATTTATTAAACTTGACAAATTGATGCATTTTGAATTGATGAATAATTAATTTATCCCTTTGGGATATGAATAAAATTCAATTCAAGTTCAATTCAATTCAATTTCATTATCAGTAACTGGCCATCATCCCCCAAATCCCCTCAGATTACCTATGTTGGCATAATCTGGATTGTTCTCTGTGTCTTCATGGACTCTGAGTGACTCATAAAGAGCAACATCACCTTCAAAGATCAAACCAGAACAAAATTAAATTAGATATATAATAAAAAAACAAAAAAACTTTTCAAATATTTATTTAATTAAAAAAATAATAAAAGATTGTAAAACATCAGAGTTCAGACTGACCATGCAGCAGAGATCCATATGTGTTCTGTTCAGCATCATTCTCATCTGGAACTTTGTTCTGATTTTGTTCATCAGACCTGCAGAGATGAAAAAAAAAAAAAAATAGGTAACTAAACACAGACGTCAATCAATAAAAATAAAAATTTACCAACCTGATGGAGGTTGAATCTGTAAATAATAACATCACATGTTTATAAAGTGATCAGCATCATTGATGACAAATCATTTATTCATCAATGTGATTTTAAAGGAACATTTCTCACCTTTTGACTTTTTGTACAAATAAAACATCAGTGGAAAAATCATCAGTAAAAAGACACAAACTGGTCCAACAATCAACAGAACAGGAAGTGAAGAGCTGTCAGGTCTGGATGCTGCTGGAACACATCATGGATTTGAATCAAACTTAGTGACACATTCATGAACTAAATGCTGCTGTTATTGTTCATGCTGAGAACAACTGGAAAGATTTACTGACATGTTACTGCCAACCAGCTCTGTGGAGATTCTTTTCCTGAGGACTGACACTTGTAGAAGCCTTCATGTGACTTTGACACTGCAGGGATGATCATCTCCACTCTGCTCTCACTTTGGATTAATGTGTCATTCTGATAGAAAAACACTTTAGAAAGAAGATTTTCTGTCCTCCACTTGCAGCCAAGAGTAACAGAATGTCCCTCAGTCACAGGATGGACAGGACTCAGCAGGATCAGATCATCATCTGGAAACATCCACATTCATCCTCATCACAGATCATCCCAACATGTTTGACATTGTCTGCTTCATTCTGGTTTACATCCAGTTGATCATCTAGATCCATCTTCAAGTTCTGCATGTGTTTCTAATCAGTCCAACGATGAAAGTCAAGCTAAAAACAGGAATCCAAACATGTTTCCACTCACAGTGTCCAGTGATGTTGACTGCGTTGCTGAATGCTGATCCAGACTCACACCAGAACACTGCATTACTGGACTGGATCTTCTGAACATGACATGTTGATCCATTCATTGTTCCCCAGTCAGAACAGAATGACAGCAAGTCAGGAAGCAGAAAGCTGCCGACTCTCCACTCAGCAGAGTTTCCCTCACAGGTCAGAGAGACAGAGTCAGAGGTGAAGTGTTGGACTCTGTCAGGACTCACTGAGAGAGACGCTGATGGATGAAGATCTGAACACAAACAGGATGAAGATCAGCACACTTTAGCTGGATTTGGAGAACAAAGAGACCCAAAATAGTAGAATGTGACAGTATTTGAAATGTGAAGAGAAATCATTGAGAGAAATGAATGAAGAATCAGAAGTCTGACCTCCAGACCAGACAAAGTGAGGTTGACTGTAAAGAGTGTAGACGTGTGGCTCTCCTCTTCCAGCTCTGCACACATATCCTGCTGTGTGTGTCTGTCCATGAATGATGTAGGAGTTGTCTGCAGTCCCATTGGAGCTAGCAGGCAGCAGCTCATAGCTGTAAGAGCCAGACTTGTGTGATAGATCAGGAACAGCTTTATACCAGTAGAAGCTCCATCCTGCAGACTCATGTTCAACCTCACAGCTCAGAGTCACTGAGGATCCAGGACTCAACCACCGTGGAGACACTCTTAGGACAGGTTCAGGTTCTGTTGGAGAGATATTTGTTTTATACTCTGGTTTGACTGAATATTGGGGGAAAAAAATCGACAATGAAAATATAACCTCTGACTGATAACACGTAAAATTCTAATCTGAAGAAAATTAAATTAAATTACTCACGCGTTATGTTAATAGTTACTTCATCACTTGTATCAGAGTAGAAGGCTGGTTCTCCTCTAAATCCTCTGCAGCTGTAGATTCCTCCTTGTGAGACTCTGATTTCTCCATTTTCTCCACCATATATTCTGTATTCAGATATATTTGAGGTTCTTCTGAACCACTCATATTTCCAACCAGCAGATTCATCCACAGAGCAGATCAGAGTCACATTGTCTCCTACTGACACAGTTGTTGTGCCTGCTGTCAGTCTGGCTCCCGGTTTGTCTGATGCTTAACAAACACATTTCAGTTAATAATCACTATAGCACTTTTACATCAGTGACACCTAGAAATATGGTTGATACATTTAGGCATGGTTTGTTCAGTACATTTTTAATGTAATAAAAAAAATGCTTGTTTTTAGTGAAAAAATACAGTAATAGTTTAATTGTTTATTTACTAATTTAATAATAGTTGACCACAAACAAGGCAAAAGACAAAAGACTTCAGTTTATCACCACATTATGAGGCCTGTCTTATCAGTTGTTTTGTTTTTTTTTCTTCTATTTTTAAGTTTTGTTTATATAGACAATTTAAATCCTAACAAAGTTAAAAAAAACATTTTTTAATCGAATCTGTTATAAATTTGATCCTAAATCCATGGATTTTGTAAGAAGGATCCAGGTAAACTACACTTTAAAACCAATTCATCCATATGAAACAAGACATTCTGAAAGGATGAAACACTTTTTATTAAAGGAAATGTATTTTTTAATCATCAACAAATCTCTTATTATGTTCATCAAAGTTAAATAAAAAAGTTATTTTGGACAAATGTAAGGATTGTGCCCCTGGATTTGGTTATTCATTATGTTTTTTTTTTTTTTTTGATTATATTCTGCTCGAGTTGCACCACTGTCTCATCAGGTTTAGGTTTATCATCTACAGCAGTCTTCAGTTCAGTTAATGAGCCTCAGTTTTTTTAAGTGTCTGCTTTTTCAGATCATCTGCTTTATTACTTTTTGTTTCACAATGGTTTTGTCATTTCAAATTTTGTTAAATGTTTCATTTTCCTCCACTAAGCACTTTCCTCTGCATTTAGTCTTTCACCATCAGTTTCTGATAGCATCATTTTTCTTTCTTCAAGTAAACTGAAATATCTTAAAGTAGACCCAGAATCAATAATGTATTTTCTTTTTTTTCAAATCTAAAATTTTTAATGCTTCACAGTGAAAAATCCTGAAGCAATTTACTAAATTTGAAGTTGAAGTTTGTCAAAACAGAAATGAATTAAATAACGTTCAGAAGTAAAAAACGTAATCTCAATAGTGTGAATGTTTTAAAGTGCACTGTTCTCTGTGTGTTTTCTCCAAGACATAATGCTGCTGTCAGCTAATGGAGAAAAGCCTCATAATCCTTTGTTGACTCAGTCAGATGATTGATTTAAGTTACATTAGGAAAGTCTTGGATCATCCTTATCATCATTTCACTGAGATCTAGATTTGGTGCAGAAGTGCAGCAGAAAACTCAGATGAATTTTGTTCTCTAGCTGCAGATTCAGGTTGAAAGGACAGAACTTACAGGGACAATTTTTTTCAATTTAAAAAAAAAAATGATGCCAAATTCAAAAATTAAATAAAGTCACAGCTCGACTTTGGTATTTCTTAAAACAAAAAACATCCAATAAATTTAACAAAGAACCCTTAATATGAACCCAAATGCGTTTTGCTTAAAAAAAAGAATATGGAACAAGCAGAGCTGTTCAGTTACATTAAATAAATTAATGTTGTAAACACGATACAAAAAATGTCAAGTTGGAAAAAAAAAATAAAAAACCCAGCATTTTTCTCCTCATTAAAATATTAATATAAATGTTATGTCATTTATATTGGCAGTTTTCTGAGTTAAATGTTGGCATTAACTTTTTTCCACAGGCTATTATGTTAAAATAAAATAATATATAATAATATAAATCATTTTAATAAACTACCCCTCCTTGAACCGCCACCTTAACGCTGTGGAGGGGTTTGAGTGCTCGGGTGATATCAGGAGCTATGCTGTCAGGGGCTTCTGCCCCTGGTAGGGTCTCCCATGGCAGACAGGTCTTGAGTGACAAGCCAGACAAAGTGCGGTTCAGAATCCTTTCATGAGACACAAAAACAGAGATCCCGTTACGTCGCCCGGATTGGCGTCACCGGGGCCCCACCCTGAAGCCAGGCCTGGGGTTGGGGCTCGGAGGCAAGCACCTTGTGGCCGGGGCTCCTCCCACGGGCCCCGGTCAGGTCCAACCCGAAGGAGCGACGTGGGAGAGATCTAAAGGGGCCGTTGCAATGTGGTTTGGGCAGCAGCCAAAGGCGAGTGCCTCGGCGGCCCAAACCTCGGTCATGGAATTTGGCTTTTGGGACATGGAACGTCACCTCTCTGGGAGGGAAGGAGCCTGAACTTGTTCTCTACTCTCTACCTATACCGGGCTGGGGTGGGCTTACTCGTGAGCCCCAAGTTCAGTCGCAAGGTGTTGAAGTTCACACCGGTGGACAAGAGGGTCGTGTCCCTTCGCCTTCAGGTGGGGGACAGGTCTCTGACTGTGGTTTCGGCTTAGGGGCCAAACAACAGTTTGGAGTACCCGGCCTTCTTGGTGTCTCTTGGAGGGGTACTGGAAAGTGCCCCAACAGGGGACTCAGTCATCCTCCTGGGGGACTTCAATGCCCACGTGGGCAATGACAGTGGCACCTGGAGGGGTGTGATTGGTAGGAATGGCCTCCCTGACCTGAACCCGAGCGGTGTTTTGTTGTTGGGCTTCAGTGCACGCTACAGTTTGTCCATAACAAACACCATGTTCGAACACAAAGGTGTCCATCAATACACCTGGCATCAGGACACCCTAGGCAGGAGAACAATGATCGACTTTGTAGTCGTTTCAGGCGAACTCCGGCCGTGTGTTTTGGACACTTGGGTAAAGAGAGGAGCAGAGCTGTCCACTGATCACTATCTGGTGGTGAGTTGGATTTGCTGGCGGGGGAGGAGGCCGGAAAGACTCGGCAGACCTAAACGTACTGTGAGGGTTTGGTGGGAACGTCTGACTGAGCCCTCCGTCAGAGAGGTCTTTAACTCCCACATCCGGGAAAACTGAGAGCAGGTACAGAGGGAGGTTGGTGACATTGAGTCCGAGTGGACTATGCTCTCCACCTCTATTGTCTCTGCTGCTTTCCGGAGCTGCGGTCGCAAGGTCTCTGGTGCCTGTCGTGGCAGCAACCCCCGAACCCGGTGGTGGACACCGGAAGTAAGGGATGCTGTCAAGCTGAAGAAGGAGTCCTATTAGGTGAGGCCATGGAGAAGGACTATCGGTTGGCCTCAGAGAGATTCTGGCAAACCATCCGGCGTATCAGGAGGGGAAAGCAGTATACTGCAGGCATCATTTTTAGTGCAGGCGGGGATCTGCTGACCTCAACTGGGGACATTGTCGGGCAGTGGAAGGAATAATTTGAGAATCTCCTCAACCCTCCTGACTCGCCTTCCGTTGAGGAAGCAGAGGCTGAGGATACTGGGGTGGAACTGTCCATTACCCAAGCTGAGGTCACTGAGGTAGTCAAAGAGCTCCTTGGTGGCAAGGCTCCGGGGGTGGATGAGGTTCGGGGGTGGATGTTGTGGGAGTGTCTTGGCTGACAAGTCTCTGCAGCATTGCGTGGCAGACAGGAACCGTACCACAGCTCAGTCACCCAGAGAGAGCTCGGAGTAGAGCCGCTTCTCCTCCAAATTGAGAGGAGCCAGTTGAGATGGCTTGGGCATCTGATCCAGATGCCTCCCTGGAGAGGTGTTCCGGGCATGTCCCACTGGGCGGAGGCCCCGGAGAAGACCCAGGACACGCTGGAGAGACTATGTTGCTTGGCTGGCCTGGGAACGCCTCGGGGTCCCCCCAGAGGAGCTGGAGGAAGTGGCCCGGGAGAGGGAAGTCTGGGCATCTTTGCTTAGACTGCTGCCCCCGCGACCCGGTCCCGGATAAGCGGAAGAAGATGGATAGATGGATGGATGGATATAATAAACTAAATAATAAACTAAATAATAATAAGAGACAAGGGGGCATACTGTCCTCGGTCCTCTTCAAATTGAATAGTGGTTTGCAAAAAGATTCAAACTCCTTTGAACTTTTCAACATTTGAAAATGAAAGACTGAAAAATGCATTGCAAAAATATTCAACCCTTTACCCCTGAATGCATCAATTTGCCTCCAGAAGTTAACTGATGATTGATGACTGATTACAATCCAAATAAAATATATTCATATTGTTGGTCATAATGTGAGAAAATGTTGCAAAGTTCAAGGGGTTTGAATCTTTTTCCAAACCACATCATGCTGATGATTAAGGATTTAAATGCATGAAAAAGCAGCCGTTTTAAAGTAGTGATTTAGTAGTTTTTAGTCCCAGCTGTGGTGGTTTACAAACCCTTTTTAATGTCTGTTCCCATTATGGTTTTAAAAAATGATATTTTGTACAATGTTGATAAGAGAGCTGTGCTGATCTATTGAACTAAAGAAGTTACGTTAAATCCTGTTTCTAAGCTGTCCAATGATGAGCTTGATGTCTGTCACTCATGTGGGTCATGTCATTAATGACAGAATGACTGATGATAATGAAGACATTTACATACAACATTGCATATTATATTCTCAGGCTAACTTGATTTTATTTTTTGTTTCAATGCATCTTTATAGTGTTCTACTAAAATTCTGCATTTCGCTAAATAAAGTTTTTTACCTCATTAAAGTTTGTTTTGTTTAAACATAATGTAATTTAAATATTTACAAGTGGATAATGTTTCTTTTTTTGTGTACAGCTCATTTCAAGACAGTGGAAATTAAAAATAATATTTACACCTGTCTAGAATTTTAAAAATACTTACCAGATAAAGATAACGTGACATTTTCACTCCAGTTTGTTGAAGAATATGAATCATATATGGATCTGCTCTTACAGCTGTATTCTCCAGTGATGGAAGCTGTGATAGTCCAGTCTTTATTGTTTCTCCAGGATGTCTGTGACTGAGGAGTTCTCCATTGATACATCCACTGAACTCCTTCATCTCCCTGAACCTCACATGTCAGAGTGATCGTCTCTCCTCTGAACATCTGAGACCAGCTGGGTTTCTGTGTCACAATGACTTTGTTGGAAACTGCTTCCAAAAGATATGGAAAGTAAAAATAAAATCAACAATGAAAATATAACATCTAAAACAATAATTCACAAAGTAGAAGTTGAATCACTCACAGTTTATGTTAATGTTGACTTCATCACTTGTATCAGAGTAGAAGGCTGGTTCTCCTCTAAATCCTCTGCAGCTGTAGATTCCTCCTTGTGAGACTCTGATTTCTCCATTTTCTCCATCATTGATTCTGTATTCAGATATATATGAGGTTCTTCTGAACCACTCATATTTCCAACCAGCAGATTCATCCACAGAGCAGATCAGTGTCACTCTGTCTCCTACTGACACAGTTGTTGTTCCTGATGTCAGTTTAGCTTTGCCCGCTGGAATAAGAAAAATAGATGTTTTAGATTTTCCTTGAGTAATACAATCATACTGTATTCCTACAGTAGCCAGTTATATAGCTGTTGTTATGGGTTCCCTCTTGTGTTTATGGTTGTGGTTCGGTGGACATTGGCTGTGACTCCTCCTGGTTGTCCTGATCCCTCCTGGGTTCTCATGGAGATGGAGAATTGTTGGCTTCTTTTCTTATTGGCTGAGTTTTTGTTCTTAGACCTTTTCCTGTGCTTGTTGTGATTTTTTTTTTTTAAACCTTTTGACATCCTGGACTTGTTGAGTCCTTCCTGCATCTGCATACTCTACAACCTGCCAGCTTTAACCGCTGTAGGTACCGACTGAGGTTAAAGGAATTCATGAGGTGTCAGCTATAGGATGAAAAAATAAAAGACTTCACATCACATTTTGAGATCATTTTGAAATATATATGTTTTTTGTTTTTCTTTTTTTCAGCTCTTTAATGTTTTTTTTCTGCATTTTAATGCGTTTTTCTTTATAGATCATAGATTCTCACAAGGTAAACATTTTTTTCAACAAAATCCATTTTAAAATGGACATTTGAAAAACTCTCAGGTTATAATTTTGTATCCATCTCTTATGCTAACTTTGTTTGTCTTGGAAGCTTTTGTTTTTATGTTTTGATCCTTTCTATAGATCTTTTAAAAAATGGATAAAACAGGTTAGTTTTAAGGTCACATTTGTAACAAACGTGGTGTGTATAAAAGTCAAAGTTCATCAACTTTAAACCAAAAACTCATTTTGAATTTTATGGAAGTTTTCTTTCAGAATTTTTTTAACCTCTGAATTTTTTTTCTGATTTTTTTTAAATCTCAGAATTTTTATCCTGATTTTTTTTTCAACCCTTGCTTTTTAAACAGCAAAATTTTAATGCTCCTAAAAATATTTTCTATCTTAAAAAATTCAGTTTTTTACTATTTTTAAGAAATTCAACATAAAAAAAGTGAAAAACTTCGCCCAAACAGTGTCACCAGAGCAAGTAGTCGATCCAGGAACACATCGATCGATATCCAGCCAAACAAATCATGTCCCTGACGTGACATCAGCGTTTGTTTTGGTCTCTTGAGCTGTGTCTAAATTCCTTCCGATGTCGCGGTTGCAGACGGCCGGGTCCTTCATAAAGCAGATAGATCGTATGTTAAGGGCTTTAAATTTGGATGGTCTAGCCTTGTTTTATTTTTATCTTTTTATAATTTAACTGAACAAAATACAAGTTGGTGTAGCTTTGCTGGCTAATTTGGAGTTGGAGTAGATCCCTCGCCGTCGCAGGAACTTGCTATTATTCCGGCTGAGAGAAAACGATACGCAGGTACAGTTTACAAACGCTCTTAAAAAGAAAAAAGCTTTAAACTCTTTTACATGTTAGCTTTAGCTAGTTTATTTTTATTTTTTTTACTTAGCATCTGCGTTACAGGTTGTAAAATATACAATTACTGAATTTGTGGGTTTGTAGATTATTCAAGTTGTATTTCACAAGTTATAGCAGTAAATGCAATGGAGTATAAGTACCTATCTTTTTCTGAGTATAAGAAGATTGTAAAAAAAAAAAAACTAAATACAGTTTTTATTTTATTATTCAAACTACAATAGTAATGTAGCCTCGAGGGGGCCCAAGCCAGGGTCTCATTGTGCCGGTCCCATGCCCGGATAAATACAGAGGGTTGTGTCAGAAAGGGCATCCGACGTAAAATCTTGCCAAATCAAATATGCGAATCAGACCTACGAAATCCATACCGGATCGGTCGAGGCCCGGGTTAACAACGACCGCCATCGGTGCTGTTCACCGACAGGGTGCCGGTGGAAATTGGACTACTGTTGGTGGAAGAAGGAGAGGAGGAAGGCGGGTTCGTAGGGAGAGAGAGAAGAGGAAAGTCACTAGTGTTGGACTGAGAGTTGGGACTTTGAATGTTGGAACTATGACAGGAAAGGGTAGAGAGTTAGTGGACATGATGCAGAGGAGAAAGGTAGACATACTGTGTGTCCAGGAGACCAGGTGGAAAGGTAGCAAGGCTAGAAGTTTAGGAGCAGGGTTCAAGTTGTTCTATCATGGTGGAGATGGGAAGAGAAATGGAGTAGGAGTTATCCTAAAGGAGGAGTTTGTTAGGAGTGTTGTGGAGGTAAAAAGAGTGTCAGATAGAGTGATGAGTCTGAAGATAGAAATGGAGGGTGTCATGTTCAATGTTGTTAGTGGGTATGCCCCACAGGTAGGATGTGAGCTGGAAGAGAAGGAGAAGTTCTGGTTGGATCTTGATGAAGTGATGATGAGCATCCCTGGAAATGAGAGAGTTGTCATTGGTGCAGATTTCAATGGTCATGTTGGTGCAGGAAACCGAGGTGATGAGGAGGTGATGGGCAGGTTTGGTATCCAGGAGAGGAATGTAGAAGGACAGATGGTGGTTGATTTTGCAAAAAAGATGGAAATGGCGATAGTGAATACATTCTTTGAGAAGAGACAGGAACATAGAGTGACCTATAAGAGCGGAGGTAGAAGCACGCAGATAGACTACATCTTGTGTAGACGGTGTAATCTGAAGGAGATCAGTGACTGTAAAGTAGTGGTTGGTGAGAGTGTTTCCAGACAGCACAGGATGGTGGTGTGTAGAATGACTCTGGTGGTGAAGAAGATGAAGAAAGAGAGGGCGAAGGCAGAGAAAAGGACAAACTGGTGGAAGCTGAAAAAAGAAGATTGTTGCATGACTTAAACAGTTGAAACAGGCTCTGGGTGGTCAGGAGGTACTCCCAGATGACTGGATAACTACAGCTAATGTGATCAGGGAGACAGGTAGGAGTGTACTTGGTGTGTCATCAGGAAAGAGAGTTGATAAGGAGACTTGGTGGTGGAATGAGGAGGTGCAGGAGTGTACACGGAGTAAGAGATTAGCTAAGAAGAAGTGGGACTGAAAGCGTAGCGGCTGGGTGGCTCAGTGGGCTAGGTGAAGGGCTGACACGCAGAAGCCCTGGGTTCGATTCCCAGGGTTGTCCACTGATATCCATCCAGATTGGGTCCTTAGGCAAGACCCTTGACGTTGCTGCCTAACTGTGTCCCTGTACTTGGTCCCTGTGCCCCTACAAGTACAGGGTTGTGTCAGGAAGGGCATCCGGCGTAAAAACTCTGCCAAATCACTGATGCGAAACAGTGGGTGCTGTTACGCTGTGGCGACCCCAAAAGGGATAAGCCGAAAGTGAACTACTACTACAGGGAGATGCAGCGTAAGGTGAAAGTAGAGGTGTCAAAGGCCAAACAAAGAGCTTATGATGACTTGTATGCTAGGTTGGGTAGTAAGGAGGGAGAGACTGACCTGTACAGACTAGCAAGGCAGAGAGATCGAGATGGGAAGGACATGCAGCAGGTTAGGGTGATCAAGGATAGGAATGGTAATGTGGTGACAGGTGTCAGTGGTGTAATGGAAAGATGGAAAGAATACTTTGAAGAGTTGATGAATGAAGAGAATGAGAGAGAACAAAGAGTAGAAGAGGTGACGGTTGTGGAGCAGGAAGTAAGAAAGATTAGTAAAGGTGAAGTGAGAGGGGCTTTGAAGAGGATGAAGAGTGGAAAGGCTCTTGGTCCTGATGATATACCTGTGGAGGTATGGAAGTGTCTAGGAGAGATGGCAGTGGAGTTTTTGACCGGGTTGTTCAACAGGATCTTAGGTGGTGAGAAGATGCCTGAGGAATGGAGGAGAAGTGTGATGGTGCCCATTTTTAAGAATAAGGGAGATGTGCAGAGTTGTGGTAACTACAGAGGAATAAAGCTGATGAGCCATACAATGAAGGTGTGGGAAAGAGTAGTGGAAGCCAGACTAAGAGCAGAAGTGAACATTTGTGAGCAGCAGTATGGTTTCATGCCAAGAAAGAGCACTACAGATGCAACATTTGCTTTGAGGATGTTGATAGAGAAGTACAGAGAAGGTCAGAGAGAGCTCCACTGTGTCTTTGTAGATCTGGAGAAAGCTTATGACAGAGTGCCCAGAGAGGAACTATGGTATTGTATGAGGAAGTCTGGAGTGACAGAGAAGTATGTCCGAGCAGTGCAGGACATGTATGAGGGCTGTAAGACAGTGGTGAGGTGTGCTGTAGGGGTGACAGAGGAGTTCAAGGTGGAGGTGGGATTACATCAGGGATCAGCTCTGAGCCCCTTCCTGTTTGCAATGGTGATGGACAGACTGACGGATGAGGTTAGACAGGAATCACCATGGACTATGATGTTTGCAGATGATATTGTGATTTGTAGTGAGAGCAGGGAACAGGTGGAGGTGGAGTTAGAGAGGTGGAGGTTTGCCCTGGAAAGGAGAGGAATGAAGGTTAGCCGCAGTAAGACAGAGTACATGTGTGTGAATGAGAGGAACCAGAGTGGAAGAGTGAGGTTACAGGGAGAAGAGATAAAGAAGGTGGAGGAGTTTAAGTATTTAGGGTCAACAGTACAGAGTAATGGAGAGTGTGGAAAAGAAGTGAAGAGGAGAGTGCAAGCAGGTTGGAATGGGTGGAGAAAAGTGTCAGGTGTGATGTGTGACAGAAGAGTTTCAGCACAAATGAAAGGAAAGGTGTACAAGACTGTGGTGAGACCAGCCATGTTGTTTGGACTAGAAACAGTGGGACTGAAGAAAAGACAGGAAGCAGAGCTGGAGGTAGCAGAGATGAAGATGCTGAGGTTCTCTTTGGGAGTGACCAGGATGGATAGGATCAGGAATGAATACATCAGAGGGACAGCACATGTTAGAGGTTTTGGAGATAAAGTCAGAGAGGCCAGACTGAGATGGTTTGGACATGTTCAGAGGAGAGACAGTGAATATATTGGTAGAAGGATGCTGAGTCTAGAGCTGCAGGAAAGAGGTCTAGAGGAAGACCAAAGAGGAGGTTTATGGATGCACAAAACATAAAATGAACGTTGGTCCTCCCATTTAACAATAACCCAAATATTTGTGTGCTCCAATAGACCAAAGTAAACGCTGACGTCACATAAGTGTCATGATTTGATTGGCTGGATATCGATGTGTTCCTGGATCGACTACTTGCTCTGGTGACACTGTTTGGGCGAAGTTTTTCACTCCGAATTTTTTTATGTTGAATTTCTGACCCATCGAAATTTTAAGTCTTGAAATGAAAAAAAATGTTTTTTTTTTTTAAGATAGAAAATATTTTATAAGCATAAAATTTTTCTGTTTAAAAAGCAAGGGTTGAAAAAAATTCAGGATAAAAATTCAGAGGTTAAAAAAATTCATTAAAAAAAATCAGGGGTTGAAAAAAGTCATAATAAAGATTCTGGGGTTAAAAAAAAACAGAAAAAAACATTCAGGGGTTAAAAACATTCAGGATAAAAATTCATGGGTTAAAAAAAATTCAGAGTCTGATGGAACTAAAAAACTTCCATAGAATTTGTCTTAATCAGATATACTTAAATATTTAGACTTTTGGAAGTTTTCATGCTGGTTATTAATAATTTGATAAAGAAAAGATAAAAACTCACCATCAATGATGATTGGATCGCTGAGATCTGTGTAATAAAATGGATCTCCTCTTCTTCCTCTGCATCTGTAAACTCCTCCCTGTGAAACTCTGATTTTTTCATTTGAAATGAATTCAGTGTTTTTAACTCTAAACAGTTCATCGTTTTTTTCTCCTCTGAAAAAATAATAACTCCAACCAGATGATGATGAATTCACAGAACAGGTCAGATTTTCTCCCCTTTTTCTTAGCTGAGCCTTTGGTTTATCTGGAATAGATTTAAAAACATTAGAAACAGATTTTTAAAATATACAAAAATATGTTTGAAAGTTGAATCAAGAGAAACTTTAAACTGATGAGTTATTGCAAAAAAATATTAGCAAAAAAAAACATTAAACTGTTTTTGTTTTCTTTAACTTCGTAAAATCTGAACTCTTGTTTGATATTTATTTTTTATTTTGAACAAACAGAACCCCAGTGAAGCAGAATTAAATACTTTGTTAATATAATCAAGAATGTGATGTTTATGTAGGTGACGTCCTAAGAAGTTAAATGTTTAGAAATGAATGTTACATTTAGTGATGCCTTTAATAATAATAAAAAAGAAAAACAAACTCTAAACATCTTTCTATTTCAAAAAAAGGAATAAATTAATTGTTTCTTGTATATTAAGTGTCCATATTGGCCCCACTGACACCACAATGTCAGATTGTCATTTCTGAACCCACTGTTGTGTTTCTTGTGTTTTTGTTCTTGAACCTCAAGTTTTACATCAAACTATCAAAGTCTTGTTTCTGTAAAAACTTATTTCGTCTAAATAACAAAAGCTGTTGGTCAACCAGCAGTTTAGATTTCTTCCAATAAAAACTTAGATAGACAAGATAAAATTGATCATGAATTGATCATAAATTGATCACGGGTCTAAACTGACTTTTCTATTTAAGAAGGATTGAAGGATTCACAAACAGTTCATGTAGTAGAGTTTTGTTGTTTACATCTGCGTGGTTTAACAATAAATTGTTCTCTAGATTATGAAATTGATCGTTGTGGATACATTCCTTAATAACGATTCATCTGGTAACCAACCTGTTCTCCTTTAGTTTATTTACCTTTGTTCATTTTTATTTTCACTCAGTTTTATATTTTTGTGATTAATATTTTAGTTTTTACTAAATTTTGTTGTTGACCTCATTTGTTTTATATCATAGTTTTTTTTTTTATTCAAGCAATGATTATTTTATTTTGGACAAGTAAATAAAAAAAATGTCTCCAAGCTCTAATGAAAATAAACTATATTTTTTAATCAGTCAAAAATGAAATTCTTACCTGAAACAGATAATTTGACAGTTTCACTCCAGTTTGTTGAAGAATATGAATCATATATGGATCTGCTCTTACAGCTGTATTCTCCACTGATGGAAGCTTTGATAGTCCAGTCTTTATTGTTTTTCCAGGATGTCTCTGACTGAGGAGTTCTCCATTGATACTCCCACTGAACTCCTTCACCTCCCTGAACCTCACATGTCAGAGTGATCTTCTCTCCTCTGAACATCTGAGACCAGCTGGGTTTCTGTGTCACAATGACTTTGTTGGAAACTGTTTCCATCAGAAATGAGAAGTAAACATGAAAGCAACAAAGAAAATACGACATCTGAATAATGACAAGTAATTTAGAACAAAATTGAAATCACTCACGTGTTGTTTCAATGGTGACTTCATGACTTTTATCAGAGTAGAAGGCTGGTTCTCCTCTAAATCCTCTGCAGCTGTAGATTCCTCCTTGTGAGACTCTGATTTCTCCATTTTCTCCATCATTGATTCTGTATTCAGAGGTTTGTGAGGTTCTTCTGAACCACTCATATTTCCAACCAGCAGATTTCTCCACAGAGCAGCTCAGTGTCACTCTGTCTCCGACTGACACAGTTGTTGATCCTGCGGTCAGTCTGGCTTTAGGTTTGTCTGATGTTTAACAAAAACATTTCAATTAACAATCATATTGCCATGACATCAGTGACATCTACAAATATATTTTACACATTTAAGCATGGTAAAATAAAAACAAATTTTTAAACAAATGTGTCTGTTTAGTAAGAATGTATTTTTAAATATGAATTATCACAAAAAAGTAAAAAAAAAAAAAACAAAGAAATTACCTGAGACATGTATAGAGACATTGTTGCTGCACTTTGTATAATCTGAATCCGTCATGCGACCACAGCACTTATAAACACCACTGCTTGTTTTATACAGAGGATTAAATGTGAAATAATGTTGTGTAGGATCTGAATAAAGTATCCCATCCCTTATGTTAAATGTGTATCTCCACTCATCAGTTCTTCCTTCATTCATGTCACAATGGAAAGTTAAAGATTCTCCAGTATAAAAAGTTGACCATTTGGGTTCAACAGTCAACACAGCATCTAGAACAAACAAACAAACTGTGTTAACTGAATGAAAAAAACTATCAAACTATAAATTGAAAAAGGCAATAATAATGAGATGTAAAAACTTGGATATGAAGATTGAAATACCTTGAGTTTGTCCACTTTGAGTGAATGTAATGAGCACTATGTCACAGAAAGACAAACAGACAAATATTATTTCATTCTGCTTACATAATTCTGTTGAAGTGACTGATAGAAAAAGTTTCCATAATTCTACTCACAGATTAACAGCAGCTCAAAGAACAGTTTCAGTTCCATCATCACACTTAGTTTGTACAAGAAGATCCTAATGGAAAAATAGAAAATAAGAAAATGAGCTTCTTAGAAAACAGGGAGTATTAAATTACGTAATTGTATTTTCTTCTAATACAGTAAATTTACAGTAAAACTGTTCAACACAGATGAGTTCTGAGATTTGACTTTAAGGCGCCGTACCATAAAAAAGCAACTTTTTGAGCTTTTAAATTTATTATAATGTCCATTCCTTACTACAAACAACCCTAAAATGCTATTTGATCCAATCTTCCATTTCTGAGTAATCCCCTAAAAACCTTCGCTCTGAGCACCAGCCCAGAAATGCTCATTTGATTTAGTGTTTAAATGTTGTGCAATGGCATACACCAAAGAACATTCTAATGAGGATTCTGCACCTAAGGTGGATCCTGAACGTTTTGAGAATGGTTGAAGCAAACAAGTGATTCTGAGAAGACGGCTGTAGAAAACTGAGCTAAGCAGACAATTTCCAGGTGGAAAGGCACGACAAAAGACAAAAAGGAGTCTCCAGGAACATGATCCACATGAAAGCAAAGAGGATTTTTTATACAGAGATTTAAGATGCTTTAAACAGAAAATAAACATTTACAGCCAGGGCTATTCAGAATAAAGTACAATATTCTTATCATTTCAATAAATCCTGATCCAGAATCTCACAGCAAGATGAACCCATTAGCCACCGTCTGTGATGGAAGAAACACCTTGGCTACTTAAGGCAGAAAAAAAGCAACATGCACATCTATATTGTTAAAAAAAAAAAAAAACGTAGAAGTTTGTTTTTATGTGTGAGACGCAGAGACATGGTGCTGGAGTCGGCTCTAGGATGACGTCATGAAATGGGAGCAAAAGGCGGAGCCTCAAAGATCGAGGAGTCTTATTTCCAGGTTTGAAAAGAGTTCACCAACATAACTCATATTTCATAAAAAAATGTCTCCTTTAGTGAGCCAAAATAAATGATCATAAATTGATACATTTACCCTGAAAGGTTTAAGAAAAGCATGAAAAACTATAAACCTAAAACTATTACCAAGTAAGAATATTGTTTATTTGTAACAGTTGTTATTTTGTATTTCAACTTTGGTTTTTCAATGACATCACCAAAACATCAATCGCATGTCAATCATGTCCAAATAAACCATGGGCTCAAAATCTCATGTAACTAGAATGAACAGTGAAAGTGAATATTTTTAATTGAAACAGTAAACTGAGGACTAAAAGACAGGAGTGAGAAAAACAAAACACCAAAGTTGAAAATACAAAACAGAAAAAAAGAAAATACTAAGCATTAACTGTTACAGATAAACAACCAGTTTTTTTTTTTTTTTTTTTAAGT
>NC_050529.1:18350869-18357185 GCF_002922805.2 Oryzias melastigma | reverse complement strand
ACGTTAAAAGCTTGACTGTAAAAATGTGTTTTAAGCTTATTTTTAAAAATTGACAGAGACGAGGCATCACGAATGTTAAAAGGCAGAGAGCGTTCCAGAGCTTTGGGGCACAGATGGAAAAGGCTCGATCCCCTCTGTCTCCTCCTTCAGATCAGGAGACATGTTTTATTTATCAGACTCTGAAAAGTAACTTTAGCTGAAAGTGTTTGGTTGCTGACCTCTCGTGGTGAACATGGAAAACGGACCTTTCATATGAGGGGTCACACTGAGCCTCTAATGATACGTTCATACTGAATGCAATTCACGTGACAAATTTGCATGGCCCGCCCCTCTTTCGCTGCACAGCAAATCCACTACTTGCCGCCTGCCTGAGGTTGACACCACGATCTGTCTGAAAATGTTTCGCAAAAAAGGTTTTTGAAAACTCTGATTAAAAATATCAGTTTTTGATCAAATTTAGGTTTAATCTGCTTTGGATGAACAGTTTCACACTAAAATACTCCAAGAAACCAAACATGTATGTGATCTTTCCGACAGCCAAACATCTTCATAAAATATACCAATTAATATATATATCATCTGTAATTTTAAAGAGAAAGAATCATTTAATTTTGAGGAAATAGAAATGTTAAATCTACAGTGAAATAAGCATTTACAGATACTAATAACCATGTCATACTCACTCTATTGTTGTGATCAGTTCTGGGAATTCTTCATCCTCCTCGTCTCATCAAACCGCAGAAATGTTCGTTCTTCATCTTCAAAAACTAAAATGAGCTTCAGGAACCAAAGCCTTGAGCTTTAGGCAGAAACTTCTGCATTTAGTGGCTCAGTCCTGGTCTGTGTGAAGTCACAGGTTTAAATACAGGAAATAAGAAAAACAAAAAAAACGTTAAAGTGTGGTGAAGCTCACATGCATCAAGAATATCCTCTCCGCCACTTATCATTCTGATGTACAAATGGTGGATAACTTTAAATTTTATTCTAAAGATCTGAGCTGGTAGTCAAATATGAGTATCACTGCTAAAAAGATTATTTTAACTAAAACTAAACCATTTTTTCATCGACTTAGCAAATCTCTGTGTATTATTTCTGGTATTCTTCTGCCTGACACTAAAAATTACATCGGAGTAATTAAAACACAACTAACAGGTCATATAAGGCATCGATAGTTAGATATGTCTTTTATGCTAGTTAGCATTAGCAGAAATGAAAAGTGCCCATGGGATTCACACGTAATTTTCTAATTACTGCAGTCAGTTATGAACTTTTTTTTTTTTCTAGGAGGAAGGGTTAATATTAGGATTACAATTCTGGTTCGGGTTAATGCTCACAATGGTTCCAGGTTGTGGCCACATCTGCAGCTGCTCTGCACTCTAGCAGCTGAACAGCTAACAGGACTTCATTAAATACTGTGACCAGGAGCAATATTTAGCTTTAGAAGCACCTAAAATACATGAAACAATGCAGGAATCTGTGTCATGCCTGCACATATTACGTGTCATCAACATGAATTTCCATCAGCTTTCGAGCTGCTCGCATGTAAATAAGTGCGAAGAACATCAGTCATAGCAAGTTACCATCAGAGTTTGCTATGTAGGACGACACATAGAATTTAAATCCTTTTTGCATTTTTATTTTGGAGTACTTCTAGTAGGACAAACAATGTGCCCAACATTGTTTATAGTAACTCTTGGTAGCTCCAAAAGACATCTTTTAAACTCCAAATTCTCCACAATTTCCTTACAAACAATGGTCCACTGCCCCGACCAAAAATGATTGAGTGGTCATGTACCAAATGAGGAAGTAGATTCTGCATATGTCCCATTTAGACTGCAATCAAACGAACATAATTAAATATCTCGTCTCTCATTGGCTAGGAATTACAAGGGTGGAGCAAAGCAACGATAGAAGGAAAAATTGAAAGTCCTATGCTTTGAAATCCTTGTCAAGATGGTTCACCTATTAGAACTTTAGATTATGCTGACTAATTTTGAATGTTTGTATCAATATAAGGTCCAACACACACTTTTGTTACTGTAAGGAGCTGATGGTGAGATGAAGAAGAGGAAGAGTGTGATGAACAGATCAGCTCACAGCAACACATCAGAGAGAAGCAGGAAACTGAACCAGACCACAGCAGTGTGAACCATGAGTTTAGGTCTCCATGGTGACAAACTTTTTAAATATTTTTTTTTCAGTTTACTGAGTCTAATGATGTTTAATGCAAACAAAAGATTAGAGGTCAGATGTCAAACTAATAAAAAGTATTTAAATGCATTTATGCTTTGATGAATCAAATCAATGAAAAGGAGCTCCACTCCTACATTTCTGCTGCTGCACAGAAGATCTGCTGTTCAGAAAAACAGAAGTTCAAATAAACATTCTTTAATTTTAGATTCTGGTTCAGAGTTCTAGGCGTTCCCTTCCTTTTCACACATTCATGGAGAACTGCAGCAGCTTTGACAGCAACACTAGTTTTTCACACTTGCATATCTCTCCAAACCAGACTTATGGTCTCATGTCCTGAGTTTACTAAGTGTTCAACTTCATCAAATAATAGAAGTTTAGTCTATTTGAGAGTATTTCAGTGGAAAATGTTTTGAATGCATAACACAGGTCAGCCGCTCGTCATGAAGGCAGAATTTTATCTTTCTCTGTTTATGAAAATAACAGAAACAACTTAGTGAACATATGTGAAACTGGGGGGTGCACAGTGCTGTATTGGTTAGCGGTCTCGCCTCACAGCAAGAACTTCCTGGTTCAAAACTCTGGCAAGGACTTTTCTATGTTCAGTATAATTGTTCTCTTAGTTCATATGTGGGTTTACTCCAGACACTGCGGTTTCCTCCCACAGTCCTGAAACAGAAACAGGTTGATTGGTGTGTCTACATTTTTTTTGTTATTAATGGCCCAAGCGGCTGGGTGGCTCAGTGGGCTAGGTGAAGGGCTGGCACGCAGGAGCCCTGGGTTCAATTCCCAGGGTTGTCCACTGATCCCCACCCAGATTGGGTCCTTAGGCAAGACCCTTGACGCTGCTGCCTAACTGGGTCCCTGTGCCCCTCAAGTACAGGGTTGTGTCAGGAAGGGCATCCGGCATAAAAACTCTGCCAAATCACTGATGCGAAACAGTGGGGGCTGTTACGCTGTGGCGACCCCGAAAGGGATAAGCTGAAAGTGAAAAAGTTATTAATGGCCCAATGTTGTTATCTTGCACTTATTTCTAACTTCTACAATTTTGACAAAAATGTATTTTTAATGGAAAGAAAAATATTGAAAGGTATTTAGGTTTAAGTTTATTTATTCAGGCATAATATTCATGCCTTTTTATTATTCATAATTATGTTAAAAACTTACAGTTTTAAAGTTTTAAAAATTGTCATTCTGCTAGTTTTTTGGACTATTTTGGCATTTTGGAGTTAAGCTAATATTTCAGCTACATGCAAGCTATTTTGGCTCATTTAGGCTTTTTAAAACATTTTTTGTGGCTATTTTGAAGTTTGGTCATTTTTTCCACTACATGGTAGCTTTTTTGGTTAATCTAAGTTTTTTTTTTTTTTGTTTGTTTGTTTTTTTAAGTGTTTAAGGCTAAGTTGGCAAATAGCTAATATTTGAGCTGGCTACCTGCTTCAGCATTTTCATCTATCAGCTTCCTTGCTTTTAGCTATCAATTTCAGCATCTTCAGTGGCCAAATGCAGTTTACAGCATTCACACTAGTGTTATCCCAGGTAACACTACATAAAATATATAACTAGTTTATAATTATGTCAAAAGTTTATGTAGTTTTAGTGTGTTTAATAAATGTTTATCCTGTTTGGCCCGTGACCTAAGGTGTGTTTTGGATTTTTTGCAGCTTGTGCGATTGAGTTTGATACCCCTGCTCTAAATTATCCCTAAGTGTGCATGTTAGTGTTTAAGGCCCTGCAACAGACTAGCGACCTGTTCAGGGGCACCCCACCTTTACCCAACAGTTGCTTGGTTTGCCCCAAGAGAAAGACAGATGAGTGAGAATAGGGCAGAGGGCAGGGGGAATACTCTCCTCTCAGCTTGGGGATGTGGTGGAGGACAACACAAGCAACTGTGATGTCACAGGGACTCTCAGGACGTATCATGGGGCCTCAGAGACACTAGAATACCAAACATCCACTACTTCTGCTGGGGTTCGACTGTGAGTCACGTTGAATCTGGTTTGGATTTGGCGTCAACTTTTTATGATAAGGTTGGTTGCATCACATATTGGCTAGTTAGCAGTACAGAGGTTTGTGGCTTCAATCGTAACAGATTACAGACTGGAAATTCTGTACATTGATTCTATGGACACATAGTCTCCTTCATTTACTTTATGTTGATTCAGCTAAATGAACAGTAGCTCTATGAGTTGTGCACAGTCAACTCCTGCTGCTCTATTGGAGACCTCAACTGAAACTTTCAAATAGAAGAAACACATTTGGTTCATTGTTAGATAAATTAATTACTTGAATATGTACTAAGATGATAGACTGTTTACAAAAAGAAGAAAAAAATACAATAAGATGTGATGAGGATAAATGCCAATGTATCCTGTCCATCCTGTGACTGAGGGACATTCTACTCTCGGTTGCAAGTTGAGGACAGAAAATCTTCTTTCTAAAGTGTCTTTCTATCAAAATGAATGTAATACAAAATGATAGCAGAATGGAGATGATCATCCCTGCAGTGTCAAAGTCACAAAAATGATACTTCTTCTGCCAAGTCTCTGGTGTCATAAATGGGGAGAAAGCTGGTTCCAAGGACAGCAGGTTCATTAGTTCAGACAGGAACTAAGCACAGTGGCACAAAACAATACAAAACAGCAAATAAAAACAATCAAAAATGTAAAATAACAGATGGATGCATTTATTTGCACATTTCATCAAATATGACGTTATAAAAAAAAAAAAACATTTAGAATCAACAAGGCAAATACTACAGGGACATAAAATTTAAACATGGTTGCTGAACATTAACTCGCAAAAATAAAAGAAAGCACAGAAAGAGAGTAAATGTACAATTCTAGTTCAAAAAAGAGGTTTAACCATTTTTTTTTCTTTTTCAAATCAGCATCCAGGGAATCTTGAAATAAAAGTAATACTTATTTACAGTCACTGGGGTAATGTACAATAATTATTATACAACTGTGGGTTTATAGAAACACAAACTTAACTTTAATAAGTAACTTTAAATAATTATCTTTATTGAGAAAGGGGACGATGCATATTAATGACCTTGAAGCGAATGTAAATATGCCAGATTATAGCCACAGACTAATTTCCATCTGGAGTACCTTTGCAGCTAAAAGTAAAAAAAAAAAAGTTTATTAGATAGAATTATAAAACAAAATTATAAAATAAAAATACAGAATGAAATTTCTATAAATACATATATCATTCTAAAATCAGTGGCTGTTTTAAAATGACATGTTTTCTTTTCCGGTCATCTGTGATTGCACATTTGAGACTCCAAAAGATACACAATTTTAACTTTTTAAATATTTTTTAAATGATAAAACTTGCACTTTCTCTTCTTATTATGGTTATCCTATCAGTGAAGTGACAATACATTATGAAAAATACGTCACAGTCATCTCCAAAAGTGCATTCACATTGAACGTGATTTGTGTTGCAGAAGCAGTACAGGGGGACCCCGGGGTGAATAAATCAAAATGAATAAATCTGATTATGTTTCTTACATTCATTGTAACTGTGGGATGCTCATTTGGTGGCTGTGTCAGCGTGCATTCGGGTGGCCGCTTTTAGTGGGGGGTCTATACAAATGTGCGTAAAGCAGAATTTTGGACTTTGCATGGACTTTTTATTGGGGTGGGGGGTTGCAGAGCTCCGATTTAATAGGAACAACCAGCATGTCAAAAAACGACAACACCCAAAAATGTAAATTTTTGACGCTGAGGTCTTAACCATGCATCAATATGTGATGACTTGGGAATGAAAATCTGTTGATTTGGGAAGATGTAGTTATTGTTTTTTATTACTGAAGTACTGAAATTGGCACAGATTAGGAACCAAAACCAAAGAACTGCTTTGGCACCAGAACCGAATAAAAACCCAATCAGTGCCCAATCCTTGTGGCCTCATGGAGACTTTAAAAAAGGAAAAAGGTCTCCTAATATTATCTTCCCGCATCAGATTAAACCAAAACAGTGAGACTTCAAGCTCGGCAAAAAGACAGAGGCACAGTGGAAGCGGCTATCATGCAGACATAACCCCCTGTACAAGGGAAATATTTTAATATTTAATAATCTTTTAATAATAATCCTAAACCCAAACATGAATACATGAT
>NC_050529.1:18342664-18350745 GCF_002922805.2 Oryzias melastigma | reverse complement strand
CAAAGAACCGCTTTGGCACCAAAACCAAATAAAAACCCAATCAGTGCCCAATCCTTGTGGCCTCATGGAGACTTTAAAAAAAGAAAAAGGTCTCCTAATAATATCTTCCCGCATCAGATTAAACCAAAACAGTGAGACTTCAAGCTCGGCAAAAAGACAGAGGCACAGTGGAAGCGGCTATCATGCAGACATAACCCCCTGTACAAGGGAAATATTTTAATATTTAATAATCTTTTAATAATAATCCTAAACCCAAACATGAATACATGATTACCGATGTTCTCTTCTCAATATTTAATTCAATTCAATTTTATTTATATAGCCCAAAATCACATAGGAATTTGCCTCATTGGGCTTCAAAATATGAACAATAGTTAAAAACTAAACAGACTAAATAAACCTTATCCCTCAACATCACGTGTCTTCCATTTATTCTAAATGAGACATACTCAGACAGAGCTGGTAGCTCCTCTCACATGTGGCGCGGCGTCAGGAACACATTACCCTTCTTCAGATTCTTTTCACATTTTTCAAAACTGAAGAATAAATTCTGCATAATTATATTTGTTAAGAGTCAAATGGCACTCCAATACCTCTTAACAAAATTGATTACAAAAAAGTTTAAAGTGAAGAAAGATGAATGTTATTCTATTGCTTCCTGCATAATAAACAGGATTTCTTGTGTTTGTGAGTTAGCAGAGTCTTGTTATTCTTCAGTTGGATGGTTTCAGTTCATCTTTTCTGCTGCTTTTGTCATCAAAGCTCCTAAATGTTCTGAAAACAGAAACAATCAATAAACAAGTTTCATTAAACAGGTGGTTAAACTTGTTTGTTTTCTTCAATCTGTTCCTTAACTAAGCCTGTTTAATTATCAATTTGATCCCCATTATAGCAAGAACAGTTAGTAGTAGTACCTCTATTTATCCCAGAAAGTGACAGCTAACAACATTATAATTTGATTTAAGACTCATTAATTATTAATTAGGTGCAGCAACATAAACACAGATGTGGAAAAAAATGAAACATCACTACATTGATCTTAGGAGAAAACCCAGAATGTTCACTAAAATAATGAAAACAAACTTGTCATCCCTAATATTTATTAACTATAAATCAAGGAAAAAATTGATAATTTGCTCTGGTGACTCCTAAATGGAGGAGGCAAAGATTAAAAACATAATAGATTAGATAAACAATAAATAAATAAATAAATAAATAATAAAAAACTAGTAATAATTTGGAACAAAGTATTTTTATAAATTACAAAGAAAAACCTTCAAGAGTAAAATGGATTTACAAATATAAGTGTCATCTTGCTTAAAAAAAATTGTAAAAAATTATGAAAAATTTATGAATCAAAAAGTTCAGAATTCATAAAAATAAATACAAACCTGTGTAATAGGTGTTATAGAAAATGAACCGGTGAGAAATAAATCAATCTATATTAGCTAAACACTTTTTCACTTCCAACACGTGATTCAATTTAACATCCCTAAATATATTTCAGCTTTAACCACATGCCTCCTTATAGGGGTGACCCATACCAGTGCTGCAGGTTTGAGGGTCGTGGGCAAGTGCGGTTGCATCATAAGGTAAGTGCAGGTGTTTCATACGGTTGCTTTGAGGCTCACCTCAAGGGACGTCAGGTTAAAAACTGGCCAGCTAACCACTTTAATGTGCAAGATTCAAAATACAAAACTTTTTCTTTCAAATCCCCCCACTCCTGCTGTGTGTGCTGTATTGATGGTAATGGTAACACATGGGTAACACACAATGTGTGCTCCTCTGGTCACGTGATGGATGGAGCGATTCATCACCACTCAACATTACTCACATAATAACCACAAATGTCTAGAAATGACACATGTACGTTTATTTTGTTGTTTATATATTATGAATAAATTCTTATAGAGTACTCTTTACCAAACTTGGTAATGCACCGAGATCCATACTTCAGTATTGTAGTATTGATGCAGCCATCACTAATGAATACTGCATGCACAGGTGATATGTAAGTGCCTGTAGGATGCCCACACAAACAACATCCTGATAGTCTAATTTCTTTTATTTCTAACAATCAGGACGCATAAAAGGAGGGAGAGTTTGGGGGTCGGTCAAAGAAAATGTAAATCTGGACCCTTACTTTACCATCCTTGCACTCTGTATGTATTTGCTACAACCTCACAGTCAACCTGTGTCACTCACAGCATGCCCATAGGAAGAAAGAAAAAAAAAAAAAAAAAAAAAAAAAAAAAAAAAATCGCATGAAAATTATTGCTTTTCAGGTTTACTGGGTGCTCTAAAACTTTGGTATTTTGAGCGATAAATGAGCAGATAAATAAGCAAAAACAATTACTCACATTTTCATATGACGCCTCATTTTCTTTTTGTTTAATGTCTTTCATTGGTTCATACTGAAAAGAATTATCTGTAAAAATAAAGCAAAACCACATTTCATGGAACTCTTTTTATAAATGTATTTGAGGTTTAAAAACATGCATCTAGAAAAATGTTGTCTCCGGTCAGCATCTTTGCTTTCATGGAGTTAGTAAGCTATCGGCAAAACCTGTTTGTTCAAATACTAATGAAACACACTTTTTTGAATCTACAGTGAAAAATTATTTTAATAAAAATGATAGACATTACCTGCATTTTCATATCCTGCTCTATTTTCTGTCTTTTCAAGGCTTCTGAGGTACTCATAGTGGACAGAATCACCTGCAAAAAGAAATCAAATCAAAATTAAACTAGTTAATATTATGACCGATAGAATTAAATTATAAATACATACAGCTTAAAAATAAATTTCCACTAAAAACCTTGGTTAATATTGGAAGTTGGAAATGTTTACTTAAAATAGCAGAGTAAAAAAAAAAACCCAAAAATTTCAAACACCCATAAAAGAATTAAGTTTTTTTATGCAAATGTATGTGAATAAAAGCAGCACAATGCTGAGCAATGTTAAATTAAAAATGTATCATCCGTATGTTTTAATATCTTGAATACAATCTAAAGGTGCTAAATAATTTATATAAAAAAGCTGAGTTTTCAGATAGAATTTAAATCAATGTCAAACAGTAAAAAATAATGGTAATTCAGTAAAATTTAATGAAGGTTTCTACATTTGTACAACATTAAAAAGTACTGAATGCTTGTCTTCTCTAATTGTAATAATAGAACGGGATATATAGTTTAGTTTAACTTTAATTTAATTATCAGACTGGATGTGAGCAGACTGAAATTGGAAAACAGATTCTACCTTAAACTTGAGTAATATTAGGCCTGAATTACAACATAAAAGTTTTTTTAATACATTGAAAACATTAGAGCTCCTCTTTTTGCATGATTTCATCCACTCCAATATGGTGCCATAAAATAACACCGTAATCTAAAAACGTGAGAACATTTTCATACTTCTCATAATTTGAAAATACGTGAAACTTTATTGTTGTAGGAAGCAAGTTTTAATGATATCAAAGGTTCCTAAATATTTTTGTATTGTAATTAAAAAAGTTACATGATAAAAACATTAGTATGTAACTAAATGACTCCAGAGGAACACAGGCATGAACTGAACATTCTTTGTCATGAAGATCATTTCGGTTTTGGTGACAGAAACATCTGGACGGCAATGTACCTACCACTTGTGACAGACTTTAAAGGGTATCCAAACCCTAAATCAACTTTGTTTTGGCTATTTACCTTCATAAATGGGGCTTTAAATGTGCCGTCTGTTGGTCTTTGCCACATTTTTGACAAAATAAAATAAACTTGTTTAATTCTTTAAAATATAGTCAAAAACTGTCAGTGTGCTGCCCCCTAAAAGTTGAACCACGGTATTACATTTGAGTTTCATGATTGGTCAACTCATTGAAGTCCTACGTCCCACCCCTGTGACTGGATTTTGAAATTTTGGGTGTGGGTAGAGTCAGCCTCCAACTTCCCCGTTTGGTCACCCTTTAAAGACAAACCTGGTTTTACAATAGTATAGTTTCATGTTGTGAAAATACTCAGGTTTTCTCATGTTCTGTTATTCTTCACAAAAGCTTGAGGTTGTAACTCATCTACATGAATTTGTACTAATGTTCTGCAGTGTTTATTGCTTCAGTGGCTAACTGCTACCAACTTGAAGCAGCCAGATTCATGTGAGGCAGTGGCTCACCTATCATCATCCTCACCTGCCATCATAACATACTTATAATAAAACTTCCTGTGATCTAACCTGTGCTAAAACATATGGGTCATTTGTATGTTTCTATTCATTTGAATCATTTTCATACTCAAAATCACTGCAAATATCCTGTTTAAATACAAAGCCGGCTGTGAGGTGAGGCAGCACTGGGCTCTGCTGCATGAAAGATTACCCAATGCCATAGAAACTGAATTGATCATATTTGATGATATGCAGAGTAAAATAAATACCTCAAGAAAGAAAAAAAGGATAGACATTACCTTCATTTTCATTTGCCGTGTTGTTTTCTGTCTGCTTGAAGCCTCTAAGTGACTCATAGTGAAAAATATCACCTAAAAAAAGAAATCAAATCAAACCTTATGAGTTATTATTATCAATGTAACAAAAATCTAAATTTAGACATTTATTAATTAATCAAAATATTAATTAATATATATTAATTAATTTAAATCTATATATATATATATATATATATATATATATATATATACACATATATATACATATACATATATATATACATATATATGCCCATTGAAAATCCTGAGGACCAGAACTGAGCGGCCCTGATGTAATGCTTTATTGAAATATATATATTTTGGATGTTTTAATTATCCATTTAACATGTAAGGTATTGCACATTTCCTTGTATAGCTCATTTAGTGTTTGGATCTGACATGAAGCTGCATTGAAAATACATTAAGTTAGGGAGGCAGTAGAGGGCAATAGTGAGCTTGTGTTTGTTCTTCAGTTGTTACTGATAAAGTTTAATAAGAATCTCATATTTTGTTTTCTTCTGACTGACTTCAAAAATTGAGGATGTAATATTATAATACATACATATATATATATATATATATATATATATATATGTACAGTATATCTCCAAGATGGACTCTTAATAAGAACATGAAGTAAAAATCAATGTATAAACAACATCAGATAAATACATTTTTTATTTAAACAGAGAGATTTTTTGACACTAAAAGAAGGCTTTTGCACCAAAGTCAAGGAGACTTCATTTAACAGTAAAGGTTAGACCCCAGTGTGAAAGAACATGTGTCTTTTGTGATGCTGTCTCTACATTATAAGATCTTTGTAGACTAAAGAATGACACAGGAGAGGATTTTTACCCCTGTCCTGTCCTGCCCCTGACCAAAGTTTAAAAAATAATCCTGTCTCACCCACTCCTGGCAATCTAAAACCCATTCCCATTCAAAAGGAATCCCGGTCCTGTCCAGCTTCCTTATATTTTGGTTTTGTTATTATTCAATTCATGAATAATTTTATTACATCTGACTTCCCTACCAGCTCCGTTAACTTAACACGACAGGGGATGACAAGACAGAACAAGACAGGACATGACAGGACAAGACAGGACAGCACAAGACTGGAAAATACAGAACAACGCAGTACAGAGCATTACAAGACAGAACAAGGTAGGAAAGAACAGGGCATGACAGGACAGAACAGAACAAGACAAGAAAGAACAGGGCATGACAAGCCAGGACAGGACAGGACAGGACAGGAAAGAACAGGGCATGACAAGCCAGGACAGGACAGGACATGACAGGACAAGACAGAACAAGGGAGGACAGGGCATTACAAGACAGAACAGGACAAGACATGACAGAAAATGAAAGGACAAGCAAGGAGATGAGGGGATAAGTCAAGACAGCACAGGACAGGGCATGACAACACAGGACAGGAAAAGACAGGGCATGGCAACACAGGACAGGAAAAGACAGGTCACTGGACCCTAGCTTGACCACTTGGCCCCGCCCAGGTCTAATATCCCGATGTTCCAGTATCCCGGTGCTGGTTCCCTAACTTGACCAGCTTAACCCTTTGCTGCCCTCGCCCTCCTTGACCCCGCACAGGCTGATGATCCTGGTGTGCCAGTATCCCGGTGCTGGGACCCTAACTACCCACAAATTTTTTTCAAGGCTCGCAGTGCCACCAAATTCTCCGGGCCGAGCAAGAGAGGGTCTGTTTTGCCCCTGACGGACTAGGTTCAGGCTAAACTTAGGATCTGGGCCACCAGACTCACAGGGCCCATCAGGACTTGCTTATGAGCAAAACCTGTGATTTTTGAGCTGACTGGAGCATATTTGTGATTAGGGTCTGGGTACCTGGAAGTTGGGCCTTTTTCACACATTTTAAGGGAATGCTGGGTCTCGGAACGCTAACTTTGTGGCAAACAGACCACGGGGCTCTAGCGTGGCGGCGCTTTGACCGAGTAGCGCCAAAATCGCAGGATATTGTCAGGATGGGACCTTGATGGGACGCATCAAATTCATCTCTGGCATAAACGGTTAACCCTTGGTTGGCCAGTGCAGGCGTTTTGGGTGACCTCTGACCTTTTGCTATGTGTTTGTTTACTCGGGGGGATTTTGCATCGGATCTACGTGAATTTTTAGAGATTCACTCAGGGCGCTGTGCTGAGCCGGGAAACGTGTTGGACTTGGTTTGGGCCGAACCCAGTATTTGGACTTTCAGACTAAGAGGGTGTGGTAAATGGCCTCTCGTCTACCCTGTGAGCTTCGTGCAGTTCAGTAAACATAAGTGGTTAGGGTCCAGGCAGGGGGATGTCGGGCCTCTGAAGGGCATGTTGGGTCTCCGTCCAATACCCCCGCATCTCAACAGAGCTCAACAACCCTCAGAAAGTCCCCAACACACGAAACCGGTAATGCCTAGTCAGGCTGAAGCCCAGAACACACCGATATTGGTTTCACAGCTATAGCACCAACCAGTGGTTGATTGCATTTTTGGAAATCCTCCACACCAACCCACAAACTCCAAATGGTTTGAAATGTGCTCCTAAATTGTTTCTGGAGTAAGTTTCTTTTGGCCTCAAAATTTCGAAAAATATTGGAAATGGTTGAGATCCGAAGCTATTTGCCTAAAAAGCGGTCGAAGGGGGATGTTGGGCCTCTGGAGGGCATGTTGGGTCTCGGACCATTACCCCTGCACCTCAACAGAGCTCCACAAGCCTAGTAAAGTCACAGACACACAAAACTGGTATTGTCAGAGTCAGACTGAAGCCCTAATACAAAGGTATGGGTTTGACATTAATAGCACCAACTAGCAAGGGAACTGCACCCCAATATTGGGTCCCAAAAAGTTCAATTTCGGTATATTGGGCTTTTTCTAATAACTTCCATTCTAATGGTTCTATCAACTTGGTTTCAACGTTTCTGGGTTGCTCTTGGGAGGGGGAACAAGCTGGAGTGAGTTACAAGCCGATACCACCAAAGAAACCAGAGTTATTACGGAAAGCCCAATATCCTGGTTTTAAACTTTTTGGGGGCCCAATATCTCAGTTTCCTTCTCTGAAAGTCCTAACTGTTTCTGTGTGTTGTAATGAGATGGTAGGTGCCTAGAACTTTTTAAAGGAAGTAAAACATGTTTAAAGGACATTTAGAACCCTAAAATGGAAACAAAAAAATTAACCCTCGTCTGAGAAGTTGGGTCGGGCCCCTCCGGGATGTTGGGTTGGGCTAGGGTATCCTATTTCTGGTAGTTGTAACAAGATAGTAGGTGTCCTTTTCCAGCTTCTTAGATGTCATAGAACAGGTTTGCAGAACATTTCGAACACTACAAGCTAAACCCAGCCGTAATTCTTGAAGTTGGGTCGGGCCCCACTGGGATGTTGGGACCGGCGAGGGTTACCCATTTCTGGTGGTTGTAACAAGATGGTAGGTGTCTTTTTTCGGCTTTTTGAGTTTGGTCCCGAAAAATTCAGAAGAAAGACACATCATCATTTGTCTGTATGTGTGGGGTCCAACTAGATGATTTTCAGAGGTATGAGATGTCCAAGTCCATCATTGAAAAAAAAACATCATATTCATTGGTTACAAGGGTTGTGGGGTGGCAGGTGGGTTACATA
>NC_050529.1:18339640-18342429 GCF_002922805.2 Oryzias melastigma | reverse complement strand
AGAATCCGGATCTTGTGGTCCCATATTTTTAGAATATTGGGAAAGTGGCCAGAAAAATTTGTCCCTAACAAACCCTACTTAGAGACAGGGCATGACACAACAGGACAGGATGGTACATGACAGGACAAGACAGGAAAGGACATGACAGGACAGGACAGGACAAGACATGACAGGACATGAAAGGACAAGATAGGATGGGACAGGACAGGACAGGACAGGACAAGACAGGACAAGTCAAGACAGGACAGGACAAGACACAACATGAAAAAACAAGACAGGACATGAAAGGACATGACAAGACAAGACAAAAAAAAATTGTTTTGAGGCTTAGCAAAAAACACAAAAAATAGATACATTTCATGAAATTCAAGAAATAGAGTAAATAAATGTTTTGTGCTATTTGTGAATTAAAAGACAAGGTTTAACTGACCATGATCAAGAGAAGCATAATGGTGTTCTTGAGCTGTAGCAGAGCCTTGATTTGTGTCCGGAAACCTAATGAATCGAAACATGACAAACAAGTATCACATCTTGAAACATAAATTTACAAATTTCACTATTCGAAAATCAAAGAGAAAAGGGGAAACTGCACAAACCTGATTTGTGGAGAATCTGTGAAAGATTAAATGACAATTTCAGTTAAATGCAATAAACAGTCTAATGAAATAGCCTGAAAATATATGAACCAGTAAACATCTCACCCTTTGACTTTTTATACAAAAACAAAATCAGGAAAATGATCAGCAAAATAACACAAACTAGTCCAATTAAAAACCAAACAGGAAGTGATGAGTGGTCCAGTCTGGAAGCTGGAAAGAAATAAAAGGTGTTAATTAAATAGTTATTGTAGTCATTGTATCTTTTTTACAATGTTCAAAACATTAGGAAAGTGTACTTACATTGGACGGACAACCAGCTCTGTGGAGATTCTTTTCCTGAGGATTGACACTTGTAGAAGCCTTCGTGTGACTTTGACACTGCAGGGATGATCATCTCCGCTCTGCTATCACTTTGGATTAATGTGCCATTTTGATAGAAAAACACTTTAGAAAGAAGATTTTCTTTCTTCAACTTGCAGCCAAGAGTAACAGAATGTCCCTCAGTCACAGGATGGACGGGACTCAGCAGGATAAGATCATCATCTGGAAACATCCACATTCATCCTCATCACATATTTCATGTTTTAATCTTTTATTTCAAATGAATACTTTATTGTCTTAATGCATATTTATTCAACAATGAATCAAAATTTGCTCCATCTGAAAAACTTTCAGCTGAGGTCTCCAACAAGTTAGAATAGCGATAGTATTCTGTATATAACTCACAAAGCAGTAGCAAATTTAGCTGAATCAGCATTCAAGTTTTACCGTTTTCTGAATGAAACTAGCTTAAAAAATGGGGTTGTGTATATCACATATTTACATGCATGATGCCTTCAGCTATTTTCCTTCAAAATGTTAAAAAAGTGTTTCCACTCACACTGTCCTGTGATGTTGACTGCGTTGCTGTATACAGATCCAGACTCGCACCAATACACTCCAGTAATAGACCATAGTTCACCAGCATGACATGTTGATCCATTCATTTTTCCCCATTTAGAACAGAATGACAGTGCTTCATTAAACAGAAACCTGCTGACTCTCCACTCAGCAGAGTTTCCCTCACAGGTCAGAGAGACAGAGTCAGAGGTGAAGTGTTGAACTCTGTCAGGACTCACTGAAAGAGACGCTGATGGATGAAGATCTGAACACAAACGGGATAAAGATCAGCACACTTTAGCTGGATTTGGAGAACAAAGAGACCCAAAATAGTAGAATGTGACAGTATTTGAAATCTGAAGAGAAATCATTGAGAGAAATGAATGAAGAACCAGAAGTCTGACCTCCAGACCAGACAAAGTGAAGTTGACTGTAAAGAGTGTAGACGTGTGGCTCTCCTCTTCCAGCTCTGCACACATATCCTGCTGTGTATGTCTGTCCATGAATGATGTAGGAGTTGTCTGCATTCCCATTGGAGCTAGAAGGCAGCAGCTCATAGCTGTAAGAGCCAGACTTGTGTGATAGATCAGGAACAGCTTTATACCAGTAGAAGCTCCATCCTGCAGACTCATGTTCAACCTCACAGCTCAGAGTCACTGAGGATCCAGGACTCAACCACCTTGGAGACACTCTCAGGACCGGTTCTGTTGGAGAGATTATGTTTTTACTCACAAGCTTGAGTAAAGGCAAGGCAGTTTCATTTGTATGGCACTTGTCATGCAAAGACAATTCAATTTATTGTATATAAAACATAAAAAGAAACAATCAAAAGAAATGTTAAGGTTCATCATAAAAATAAAATTTTATAAATTAAAAATAATTGAAATTATATAAACAGTATATAAACAAACTGTATATAAACAAATTAGTTTGTATGTATAAAAAACTAATCAAATTCAGCTGAGAACAGGTGGGTCTTTAACCTAGATTGAAATAAACTAAGTATTTCAGCTGATCCAAGGTTTTCTGGTAGTCTATTTCAGATTTGTGGAGCATAGAAGCTGAACGCAGCTTTTCCATGTTTAGTTCTAACTCTAGGAACTGTAAAAGACCGGATCCAGACGACCAAAGTGGTCTAGTTGGAACATACTGGATCAGAAGGTCAGTCATGTACTTTGGTGCTAAACCATTCAAAGCTTTATGAACCTGTAATATAACTTTAAAGTCTATCCTCTGGCAGACAGGAAACCCGTGTAAAGACCTCTAAACTGGAATAACATGGTCTACTTTACTGGCCCTTGTTAGAACCCA
>NC_050529.1:18329705-18339632 GCF_002922805.2 Oryzias melastigma | reverse complement strand
ACACTGTACAGTATTCAAGTCAACTAAAGATTAAAGCATGAACCAGTTTTTCTAGGTTCTGCTTAGGCATCAGATCTTTAATCCTTGATAAATTTTTGAGATGATAGTGGGCTGATTTTATGACTGCTTTTATCAAAATAAAGGTCTGTGTCCATCACTACACCCAAATTTCTGGCCTGGTTGGTACTTCTTAGATGAATAGACTAAAGCTATGTAGTGACCACCAACCATTTCTCTTAAACCCCAAAGACAATAACCTCAGCTTTTGAATGGCCATCTGAGACGTCTAGCCTGTTGCGAAGGATGTTAAATTAAGATATTATGTTTGCATTTGCTCTAAAATAAAAAGTTTTCATGCACATAGTTTATTTGTCTGTTGAATAAGAATACCGATATGAATACCAAATCGATGAGCAGTATCAATGAGAAGAGTAGTATGGACAAAATCTTACCAATACCCATCCCTAGTCATTAATGTCCTAAATGCATTTACCAAGCACCTGTACAGGGCCTCAGTCTCCTGGTGTCAATGTCATTTATAACTGTGTGTCATTGCGCAGCTATGGTAACTAATGCTGTTGTTCCTTATAACCGGGACCAGTGGGAGCAAGCAGATATTAAATAGCAAAGGTCCCAGGGTGGAGCCTTGGGGAATTGCATTTACAATTTCTGTTGGCTTTGATATGATTGTAGGTTTTACCACTAAAACATTTGAAAAAGTTTTTTTTTTTTTTTTGGGGTGTGGGGGGGATGGGGGTCCCTGAAGACCACATTTATAACTCCTACAAACCCCATTTTAGTGTTTTTTAAGTTTGTGATTACAAATCTTGTTTCCTTTGAGCAGTATCCAGGGCTTTTGACTTGGATCCAACGTATTGCTCCTATGGTACATAGTACATGAGCACAACAGTTTAACCTTGTAATCCATTGTTTTAAGAAGCAAAATCAGTTCATGCAAAATCCTTCATCTATTTAATCTTTCGATAAATCAGTGTTCCTCATTCCAGGTCCTCAAGAGCCGCCACCCTGCCTGTTGTCTACAAGCTCTGCTAGCTGCTGATTAGTTCAATCAGATGTCTACACATTCTGATTGAATGAACACACCTGGTCCAGGTAATCAGCAGCAAGCAGTACACAAAGAGCTGGAAAACAGGCAGGGTGGCGGCTCTCGAGGACCTGGAATGAGGAACACTGCGATGAATGAAACATTGTTTCCTATCTCAAGCATTGGAGAGTTCTAGTCAATTGTGTTTTCACCAATGACTATATATGGATAGAACTTGACTGAGTGACCCCCTACCCCTCAAAAGTAGAGATGTGGTACAAAAACCTCACGTCTTCAATTTCTACCAAATCGGTAAGTTTCAGTCTTATTGGTCTTGCTTAACAGTGCCGGCGTGGTGGTGTTGCAACAGTAAGAACATGGCATGCACTACAATGCTTCAATGTGGCTTAAAAAGGCCGGCCACCTCTCTCTCTTCTCCTCATCATTTATTGGTGTAGTTTGAAGAGAAGGGGAGGGGCTGGGGCTACTCATCCAGCAGGCCCTCAAATTCCTCTGCTGACAAACACGGGTGGATGGCAGAGTGAAAAAAATCCAAATTATGTCTGAAGTGAGGCCATTTTAATTTCTCTGAACTCTGGTTCTTTACCTTAAATTGTATGTTTGATGTAGTCATGTAGTGATGATTTTCACTTAGTGTTTCAAAAGACATTAATGAATAAATTGTGCTTTAATTTGTTTTTAGAATAAAACATTTCCATGTACTTGGTTGGTTATTAGTCTTCTTTTTCCTTGTTTTTACACAGAAAAGTATTGATACGAATGCCAATAAGAATACCGGATTGACAGGAAGTATCGATAACAGGAGTAGTTTCAATAATATCTTAAAGATACCCATCCCTACTCGAGCATAATATGTACAGTCAAGATATACTTTGCCATGTATTTTAGGCTTAATGTTTTTGTTGGTCATAGGTATTAACCTAACGCTAACCCTTCTTCCCAGTCCAGGTGGCCAAGAAAAAAGTTCATTAAGAGGGAATAGTCTTTAATTCTAAGACAGTGTTTCCTAGCCTGGGTTCTTGAGGCTCACTGTTCTGCGCATTTTAGGTTAGAAAAACCAGCAAGGCATTGTTTTTCAGAATTTGAGCAATGTTAGGAATCACAATTGTAACACAGAAAAAAAAAAAAAAAAAACTCACTTTGACTGTGTCCAAAGTAGAAGAGAGTAAACAGCACTGAAAGAAAGTAGGTAACTGAAAATGTTAAATGTACGATAAACTTGCTAAAACACTGAGAAGATACAGATATTATATTCTTATCATTGATCAAGACTGTTAATTAGTTTCCAGTTGTATCCAAGCACTTATGACATACTCACAGATTAACTCCAAATCACAGAACAAAGCGTGTCCCATTCTTATTCCACCAATGAGCAGAGATCAATGTTGAAGAGAAGATGAAAACTGCACAGAAACCTGAGCAAAACAATGTTCTTAAAGGAGTGAATGTTGCTACATTTTCTTAAGAATTCTGTCACATTTCCTGAACTTAAAATAGAGTTACCACAGTGACAACAACTTCCTCTTTTTTGTGCAAAAACAAGAGGATATATTGGACTTTTCATGACCTAAGCAGATTAACATTCTTTTAGTGTATCAAAAGTCACATTTCCGTATGTTCACGTTACACAAAATGGTATATGACTTTTAGAGAAATAACTATTGGGAGCAGTGATTCATGATTTTTTTTAATAATTTTTTATTTTTTTATTTCTTCTTTTGGAAAATGTTCAGTTTGTCTTTACTGAAGATTTTTGCATTACATATGCAAAATAAGAAAACGTTTTTCCCAATGAAATTACATTTCATCAAGGCACTGTAAAGTTTGAAAAATCATGGTAAAAATCTCAAGAATTAATCATTGCAGTCAGCAGTTTAGCTAAAGTCAGCACTCCTGAACATTAGCTTGTCAGGAAACATGTCAACATCAAATGAGTTACTCAACTGTCTTCATGAAATTTCCTGCATACTTGAATAATTGAAAGATACCTCAAATTATGGAGATTTTAAATCAAATCAAATTTAATTTTTGAAGCACTTTCCCAACAACCAATTTCACTCAAAGTGCTTTAAATAAAAACATAGTCAAACGTTTAAAAAAGAACAAGACAAATGTATAGAACCCATACAGTGACACCCCCCCCGAACCCTCCCCCCCACACACACACACACACAAGCACGTCGACACATGCATAGACCATGTTAGAAGAGAAAAAACAAAAATGGTGAAAAGTAGAAATCTGGCTTAAGTGAGGAAACAATGTCTTAGGAACTTGACCAAACCAGTGACTGGCCAATCAAGTTTACAGAATACATTACCACAGGATTCCCCAGATCTAAGTAGCCGTACTCAGGAGATCCCACTGCAATGACCCCGTTGACTGAGAAGGATTAATCACTGATGTGGAGGATCCGTCTGAGGAAAACACTGGAGCTAAAAATGTAAAAGGAGTAAAATAGATGAAAAATAAACAAAAAACTAAAACAGATATAACGAGACAAGTAAATAAATCAGTAAAAGTAAATTTACAAAAATGTCAATTGAGTTAAAAAAAAATAAATGGCTGAGGCTCTCTGGGAGGCAGTTCCATGGGCGGAGTCCATAGTAACTGAATGAGGCCGTAAAGGTGTGACTTTGAAATGATATGATAAATAGAAAGTTTTATCTTTGCTGCTTTTTTGTCACTAACTCTAACATGTGATGTCAGCACATTATTCCTCAAAGAACCCGAATCTCCACACAAATCCTCTTCTCTTTACCCTGCCTTCCTTTCATTAGTTCCAAAGAAGGCCAAAAATCCCACACGATCACTACAAAAAACACATTTTCCTGATCGACCCACTCTGTTGGGGGAAGGATTATTAACACGTACATGTATGCTTATCAAAAATCTACTTATTTTGGTCTTCACACAAGTGTCTTTTGTCGTTTAAACTTGGAGAAAAAAAAGCAGAAATGTCTTTTTTTATGTGTGGGTATAGCCTCTTGAGTAATGGCTGCTCATGTTGTGTAATGGTAGATTATCTTTTTTAAGAGATGGGTCAGAAAGGCAAAACATGATCACAAGTACATTGTTAATTCATATGTGCATCTTAAAAGCCCTTCTCTCAACAGAGGTGGAGACCTCAGATATAGACATAAACCAACAACCCTTTGATGGGACTAGAGGGGCTATAAGAGGATTCTTATATCTCTGTAGAGGTCTCTACTCTGGCTTTATTCCTTTGTTTCCCTCAATGAGGCATCTGATTCCTGGAATGTGTGTGTCCCACCTGGAAAAACCTAATGTAAACTGAATCCTGCACTACTCAGACTGATTAAGCCACTTGGCTAAGCAGCAGACCGTTTCGATGAAGACGATTTAAAGGCCATTTACATATGAGTCAACTTTAAGAAAACCCCACCAGATGAATAAGAACTATTAGAACATTATGCATCACTGTTTCATCACTGTTTGTTTCTCTTGAACCTCATGATTTTTTAATTTGTCTTATTTAAGTTTATTTATTAAGCCTCTGAGTTTCTACCACAAGCCTGGTGTCCTAAATGTTTGACCCTTCATCATTTGTCTACTCTCCGTCTTCTTAGATAAAGTGCTTTCTATACAATTTAGAGATAATGTTACGACCCCTGGTCGTGTGGGTGTTTTGTGTGTGTGTGCTTTGTTTGTTTTATCCGTTTTCACCATGCAGCTCCTGCAGAAGTCCAGCTCCTAGCAGCTTTGTGCTGACGTGTCCTTCCTGTTGTGTCTGTGCGCAGAGGACGCCAGTTTGTAAAGGGGAAAACCATGGCATCCGGCTTTAGTTTGGAGCATTTCATTGCTCATCCAACCTTATACCAATTAGAAATGTGCCGCAAATGCGATTTGGTGCAGATTGCGAACCACTTCAATATCAATTTTCCAAAACCAATCATTAAACACGATCTTAAGATTCTTCTGGTGAGTAGCCTGGTGGATTTGGGTGTGATTTGTTTGCCAGTCACTGATGTGCCCGTGTTGTCCGCGGACGGCGCCTCTGGGAGAGGTGGCCGCGAGCGTGACGGCGGCACCCCGTGTGTGGGTGACCGTGTGCGCGCGGAGATGCCTCCCGTGCTTGGAGCACCTGCCAGAGAGAACGCCGACAGGCCTGACCAGGGAAAACCTCCCTTCAGCCTCCCTCGGTATGACCCGTTCTCTCCCGGCAGCGGTGGGTCGCGGGACGAGGCCCGACTGAAGGTCCGCCTCGCCCGTCTGCAGATGGAAGCGCAGGAAAAGGCGCAAGCCCGCCAAATGCAGCTCGAGATCAGGCGGCTTGAGATTGAAGCCGACACAGCTGTCAGGATCCGACAGCTGGAGCTGGAGGCGAAAGCTCGCATCCCTGCACCCCCCGATGATGGCACCACCCCTTTTCCCTCCGGTCTACCCACCGGTTCACTAGATATCAGTAAATTGATTTGTCTTGTGCCCGCTTTTCGGGAATCAGAAGTGGATTCGTACTTCGCATCATTCGAGCGCATTGCAGGTACTCTGAAATGGCCCCGTGAGGTTTGGCCTTTGCTACTCCACTGCAAAATGAGTGGAAAAGCCCAAGAGGTCGTAGCGGCGCTCCCTCTTGAGGATTCGCTAAATTATGATGTGGTTAAAGCGGCTGTTTTACAGGCATATGAGCTCGTCCCTGAAGCCTATCGCCAAAGGTTCAGACAGCAGAGAAAAAGTCCGACTCAAACTCATGTGGAGTTTGCTCGTGAAAAGAGCGTTCTTTTTGATAAGTGGTGTGCAGCATCCAAAGTTGATGATTTGTCTTCACTGCGTGAACTAATTTTGTTGGAGGAGTTTAAAAGAAGTTTGCCAGAGCGTCTTGTTGTGTATCTGAATGAGCAAAAAGTGAACACTGTGACGTCAGCAGCAGTGCTGGCTGATGAATACACGTTGACGCATAAAACATCCTTCCCTGTACCCAAAGACCACCTGAGAGTTGCAGCTTTACCACAGCCAACTCACCATAAATCAAACTCATCCAGAGAAACACGTGAGTGTTTTTAATGTCATAAGCCTGGACATGTCATCGCTAACTGCAACCTCCTAAAAAGTCAGCCAGAACCTGCCCAACAGAGCCCGTCCAGTCCAAAAGGGATCGGCGTGATCCTTGAAACCGGTAAAGGTAAGAACCCAGACCCCTGTTTCAAACCTTTTATCTTTCAAGGTCTCGTCTCCCTGAGTGGCAAGCGCGCGGACGAGCGCTCTGTGCGCATTCTGAGGGACACGGGAGGGGCACAAACGGTAATCCTGGCTAATTCACTGAAATTTTCTGAACATTCGTCTTCTGGTTACAGCACTGTACTGCGTGGGATTGGTGTGGAGAACACGTCTCTCCCTGTGCATCGCGTGCACCTGAGGTCCGACTTGGTGTCCGGCGTGTTCCCCATGGCAGTCTGTCCAGGGCTGCCCGTAAAAGGCGTGGCTGTGCTGCTGGGGAATGATGTGGCTGGCGGTAAAGTACCACATCCTGGAGTGTTGCCAAAACCCACCTTAGAGCAGCGTAAACGCAACAATCAGCTCCGTCCTTCCAGACGCAAGCTGTACCCAGCATGCGCCTTTACGCACACCCAGACTCGGAATTACGCAGATGTTTATTTGACGGACGCCACTGATTTTCGTACAAATTCACGCACTGATCTTGACGGATCCTCTCCATCGCAGGTGAGAATGGGAGAGTATCACAAGTCTGATTTGGAACGCCCCGGGCTGTCCGCGCGCTCCGGACGCGGACATCCCTGCCCGGTTATTTAATTATTTTCTTTATGTTGCACATTTCTTCCTCCTTCCCAAGGAGGGACGTAACAGATAACAATACATTAACCCTCAACCTATAATTATTACTCTGCACTATCAACTAAACAAGCAATCTGTTTTTGTACAGCCCAGAATATTCAGATGAAAGAGTATGGAAAATTCCATCGAAGCAGAGAAATTGCATCAACACTAAGATTGGAAAAAAAACTTAATATGCTAAAAATAAAAATCTAATAATCCTCCTTTATGTGTTATGCATTAATCACATGCACCCATACAGAAAAAAAACACTCCAATCCTATTTGTATATATTGTAAACGTGTTTCCAGTCATTTTTAAAATCTTTATTATGACTTTCCTATTGTATGGTAAAATAAAAACTGTCATTTTCTTGGACAAAGTTTCAGGAGTTCAACAGAAACTCACCTCTGAATTAAGGAAGTAAGCCCCCACTGACATACCATCATCTTTTTGTTTTGTCTCTTCTGCTGTCCTTAAGCCCCTCACGACCTCAAGCTAACACTAGCAGAGCAATAAATACGTTTTATTTTTCTCTCCTTGGACTAATGTGGGACAGTTCGCCGTCTAACTGGGTTACAGAAGAACAGCTAAATATACTCTCATTCAGATGCAGCTCCTCCAGGATAGAAGGTAACCATCAGCATAAAAAAATACTGATTTCATGAACCCAAGCATGAAGACCATATTTCCAATGCTTTTTTAGAGCATTTCAAAAGTAAATAAACTTAATCGCTCAACATCATCCTCATCTTATGTGCAATATGAACAAGATATACAGTTTCCACGTTGGCTAAAAACTTCAGTTTCTCCACACAGAATAGGAGCATCTAGTTTGTGAACACATTTTGGGACAAGCATTGAGCGTTAAATTTGATGTGCGTCAAAATAGGCAGCGGACACAAAATTGAAGCATGAATTGCGTTCAGTGTGGATGCAACGTTATGTCGGGCTTGGCAAATTTGTTCATAAATGTTGGACTTTTCTGTTAAAAGTACAAATTAAACCCCTGTGACTTGTACTCCAGAGTGATGTATAGTCCGGAATATACGGTATTTGTCTGAAAGTGGATGCATCAGCGGAGAAAGGAGACTTGGGCCCGCACATTTCGGTAGCGGAGTCACAACTGAGAGTTTTTTAAAACATTTTTTTTTCTGATTCAACTCGATGTGAATTTAAAAAATACACGAAAACTCACTTTTTAAGCTTAAAGTATTTTATGAAAAAATACCACAAATACATGTCATAAACATCCAAAAAAAGTTGCATTAAGTTGCATTAAGTTCAGTGGTTCTTCATGGATGCCAAATGCTACTGAATAGTTGCTAATATTGAAAACAGTTTTATACTCCTTGATATTAGTTCACAGTTTTTCTCCCATCTCTCTCACCATGAAAACATGTTCAGTTTTCTGCTTCTGACCAAAATAAACTTCTTTCCTGTGAAGTGTTGCCTGACCTTAGTGCAGAAGATTTTATCAGTGCTTTCTGGAAACTTGTTTTTCTTTTTGTGTGGTCATGATGTCATTTACAGAAAATAAAAGTGCAAAGCTATAAAATTGTTATGGAACATAAACAAGTGTGAGGTAATCTGATCTTTTTTTAATCTCTTATTTGCTGTTCATTATAAACCTCAAAAAGCTACTGAGATGGATGAGAGGGCTCCGTCTTAATATTTGACATTTCTTGTTCTGATTGTGTTGTGAAAGGGACACCACAGAATATTTTCTATTGTCCTCACCGGTTATTGCATGGAATTTCTGTCAGCTGAGGATTGCTTTCAGTTGAGACTCTGTAGAAGACCACTATAAAGTCAAGAGGGAATTGAACCTTTTTCAGTCTGTTTTAAAACTAGAGGCCCTGCCAGGCTCTTTTTTTAATAGAGCAGTGGAATATAATTCTGAAGAGCCTTCTCTGTTCACTCTTTCAAGAGGCTGCTCATTGGTGCCATTAACGTGAGCAGCAGTCTACCAAACTGTGGCTCTTTAGTTAAGTTCTTGCTGATGCTGGCACATTTCACATTGTTGAAAGCTGCTGGTTCTGATGATCTACAAGAAAACAAGGATCCAGCATTATTCAACAACTGAAGGTGGAGCATGGTCTTGGAGCAGTAACCACATGAACAGATTAAAATTTCTATCAGGTTTATATTTGATCACTACGGAACACAATATAAACTTACCAAGTGCTGGTCCTTATTTAACTTCAGAGTAAATCTTCTCATCAACTGAAAGAGATGATTTTCCTGTAAAGAAAATGAAATCAAATATTAAGTATGGGAGGGAAATATAACAATACTAAATACTGCTGAGTTAATTAATCGTAGAAAGTTAATTTACTTTATTAATAAGTTCACTTTGCAGCAGTTTTAAGTCAGTGAAGTTCCAAAGATGATGATTTGGCTTACCTTTGTTGTTCTTCTTTACCTCTGCATACAGCTGACTGCCATCTGAAAGAAAACAATTTAATTTCTTTGGATAATATTTTCTTGGTTCTCCTAGTAAACATCCCAGAAGCCTGTCTTCTCTAAAGGCACAGCTGCCTCTTTGCAATGGTGATGGACAGGCTGAGGTTAGGCAGGAATCACAATACACTATGATTTATTTATTTATTTAATTTACGTATTAAAATGTGTTTCAGGAAGCAGTATTGTCCTGAAGCACAAACTTCTTGAGCGCTGCCCATGGAGCAGGGGCCTCCATTTGCTCAGCCGTGGTTAAGGCAGTCACACTTCAGAAACATCTTTTGCCTCCCCCTCATTACACTATTTACAGCAGAGCATGAAAGGTGATTGTCGCTGCTCTGTATTCTCATAAAAACACCTTATCTATTCTAATTATGTATTACTAAAAGAACAATAGTTGATGCCAGAGATCAGAGGAGAACGACCAGACCGGTTCCAGCTGATAGAAAGACAACAGGAACTCAAATAACCACTGGTTACAACCGAGCTTTGCAGACTACTATTTATAGAGGTTAGCCAAAATTATACCATGGTCTGGGTGAATACTCGATTCTGATTGGCTGCTGGGTGTGCATTAAAAACTGATATACCACGGTGATAAACCACA
>NC_050529.1:18329326-18329530 GCF_002922805.2 Oryzias melastigma | reverse complement strand
AAAGGGGGTCTAACCCGGTAGCAACATGTACAAAAAAAAGGGGCCAGTGTGAGTGGAAACATTTATCATAAATAACATCTTGAAGCCTGACTTTAATTGAGGTCAGGTAATAACTACCTGATCATCGTAATAGCAGACTGTGTATAAAAACACATTTTTCAATATGTACTCGTGCTATATTGAAATAATGGATGCAGTAACTTT
>NC_050529.1:18327120-18328967 GCF_002922805.2 Oryzias melastigma | reverse complement strand
CCGCTTCGCGTCGGACGGTTTAGGCCTCCGCGTCGTGCGTTAATTTCTCATAATGCACACTTCGTCGGGTATTATCCCTTACTTAGACAATGGAAGATTAGAAAATTGTTGCCTGGTTGGATGAGTCTCCATTTCTGCTGTAGTAGGGTCAGAATTTGGCATTGACAACATGAAAGCATGGATCCATGGATATGACAATGAGTTCACTGGACTCAAATGGCCTCTACAGTCACCAGATCTTAACCCAACGATCACCTTTGGGATGTGGTGTAACGGGACATTTGCATCGTAGATGTTTAGCCAGCAAATCTACAGTAACTGTCTTATTCTGTCATGTCAATATGGACCAAACGTTTCCATACTGTTAATTCTAAGGCAAAAGGGGGTCTAACCAGGTAGCAAGATGTACAAAAAAAGTGGCCAGTGTGAGTGGAAACATTTATCATAATTAACAACTTGAAGCCTGGTTTTAATTGAGGTCAGGTAATAACTACCTGATCATCGTAATAGCAGACTGTGTATAAAAACACATTTTTCAATATGTACTTGTACTATATTGAAATAATGGATGCAGTAACTTTATCTGGTAGGAAGCAATGCTATTATATGTATGGCTTTTTGCAAAAATGCTCTCCCCATAAACACACTTTTAATCATTAAAGACTTTATAATAATAATATATATAATATTCTGAGTGGTCAGCATGTGGCATATAAGTCAAAGTAAGTGATGAATCTGCCACCAATCTGGGGAGGGTGCTTTAAAAATGTTTATCTGGCACAAACCTCTACTAGTAAAAAGAAATGCTTTACATCAAATATTTTATTCTAATAAAGTGTTTTCTGACCTCAGTCCTTCAGGCTCACTTCCTGCACATTTTTAATGTTATTCTGCTAAGGTAGGACAGAAAAAAAGCATGCAAGGCATTGTTCTGCAGAATTCAACCAATGTTAGAAAACAAAGTTAAAACTACGTAAAGTTTGGTTGAAGAAAACAGTCAAATGATGATGTAAATGTCGAAACTCACTTTGAGCGTGTCCAAAGTAGAAGAGTGTAAACAACACTGAAAGAAAGTATGTAACGCAAATTGTTCAACGTATATAAACTTACTAAACACAAAGATAATATTTTGGATCATTGATCAAGATCACATGATTAATGTCAAGTTAGATCTAAGCTGTCATGACATACTTACAGATTAACTCCAAATCCCTGAACAAAGTGTGTCCCATTCTCATTCCACCAATGAACGGAGATCAATGTGGAGCTGAAGAGGAGATAGAAACTGCAGAGAAACTTGAGCAGAACAATGTTCTAAATTTACTGAATGTGACAACTGACGTCTTTTCTTAAGAACTCTGTCACATTTCCTTAACTCAAAATAAAGTTACTACAGCCATTACAACTTCCTCTTCGTGCAAAAACAAGAACATACTTTTCATAACCTAAACAGATTATATTTTTAGTGAATCAAAAATAAAATTTCTGAACCTTTCACTACACACAAACTGGTAAAGATATCCAGTAGAAAAAGAAAAATATAAAATAGAGATAAATGTTAGCATTGGTGATTCATGAATTTTCAAATCTTTGGATCAACTTGGGAGAAATCTCAACCAGGTGTTGTAGCTTAAACAGGTCAAAAGTGTCCAGTGCTTCCTCAGGTAAGATCAAGCCATCATTCTTCTAAATAAAAAAAAGTTTTTATCCCCTTTTGTTTCATATAAGATGCTAGATTGGAAAGGAAGAAATTTTGCTCCTGAAATGGTCAGCAAAGTCTTCTCACATGAGGCAGGGCCGGCACTGTATTTTTCTTCATGTCCGAGTTAACTGAAGATTCAATTGTG
>NC_050529.1:18302118-18327020 GCF_002922805.2 Oryzias melastigma | reverse complement strand
ACCTGCTACACTGCAAAAAGTGAAACGTTGGATCAAATTTTTTCGAAAAGTTCTGTTATTTGATGAAAAATAATCATTTTAAATGTAACAAATTACAGAACTTTTGTCGAGTGATCCAATGTTTCACTTTTTACGGTGTAGAAATGAAGTCAAACTAAATGTTTTTATTACTAATCTCATACTTGATAGTATATCAGTGTGTATGATATTAACAGGACTTAATTAGTAGCATTATACATAATAAAATTCCCTTTTTGCTGCATTTATACTATTTGTGTGTGTTAAATTATTAAATGTGTGTTTTAAATCTGTGCAGATGCAACAGTCTCATCCTATGCTAAATACAAAGAACTATAGTGTGAGAACTTTGCCTGACAGATAAACATCTAAAATGTAAACATGTTATGAGGCAGAGAGGTAGGCAGGTTTCAGTTTTAAATCCCAGACAGATGTGTAGTTCTTAAAAGTTAGAGCCTTTGTGGTAAAACTGGGATATTTTCTGAATTTGATCAGGTTTTTGTTTTTAGATGCAAAATTCTTTTTGAGATAAAAAAGTGGTTGATTCTGGAATAAAATTTATAATTTTTTTAGGTTATGGACGATGACTTTTTTATAGAAGATTTCAGGTCAAAGATTAGCATCTCAGATTAGCATAATCTGATATCATGTATGTATGACCACATCCTATGTGAGCAAAGGTTGCCAACAACTGTAAAACAACATGCAAAGGTTTCAGTGCTGCAAAGGTTTAGTCAAGTTTGTATAAAATTTTGAGATTAGACTGTTATAAAGAACAAATAACAAAAGCACGAAAAAAAATGTGAAGATTTAAATGGAACTCCTTGACACAAAAATCAATAGTTTAAACGAGTATCTTGCAATTCGTGACCTTTATGATCTCCCCAAATGTCCTCGCTGCTGCTGCTGTGGTTTGTGAAGACGTGATATTGCTGTACACGACAAAGCAATCTCAACTCCAATCTTCCACTCCGGTTTGAGTCACAGCTTGCTCTCTAGACCCCTGAGGAGATGTGCCGAGAAGCGAACAACTAAACATTTAAGAGTGCATAAAGGGCTTGTTTCACTTTCAGAAGTTTTAAAAAGTTTTAGTCCATTCCCTGGACGAAATTATTGACCACTACCGTAAAGTTCTACTTCGAACATCTTTTGATTTATTTTAAGTGTTCCCAATGGTCTTTTAATTAGGATAAAGAGTTGTTTTGTCAAAAAGTGTAAAGCCTATTTCGTTTTTTAGGACATAGTTTCTGCAGAGCGGCAGAAGTTCATTATAAGTTCACCTCTGACTTGAAAATGGGATATCATCCATTTGTTGATGTGCTCTCCCACTACAGTCCCTTATGGCCTATTGGATCTATTTGTCTGCAAGTGGATGCATTGAAATGGGGCAGAGTACATCACATCTATGAGCTATTTCCAATGACATTTTTTCATTGTTTTTAATAGATATTGTCAATGAAATACTTAGAAATTCGATTTCAGAAAAATACTACAATAACATGTTAAAAACATGATGGGTCTTTAAAAATGATGTTATATGCCTGTTAGATTCTCAGTTCAATAATCGCTCATTGTCTGCACCAGTCTGTGGTTTTGTGTTTGCATGGTGGGACGCTACCGTGCCCACAAGTCTACTTTCCTGCTCTTGGATTGACTTTTCACACGTGCGTAGGCAGTTAGTTTCATTTATACCAGTAGAGCTGTGCGAATGTATCTCTTCCGGTTGGTTAAACTGTTTTTCTTCTTCTTGTTTTGACGTTCTCTTGGGTTCACAACCATTTCCTCCACCGCTTCCTGTCTCAGGTATCACACATTGCTGATGCACACGCTCCGAGGACTCTTATCTCTGATCCGCCCCTTGTCTCGCCCTCTCTCCTCCCCCCTGTAGCTCTCCTCCAGTCGCATCTTCTCCAAGTTTTTCCCATCTTCTTTGACGCTGTGGTATTGGGACCCGTGTGACTGTTTGCTGGGGGACAGTGACTGTTTGAAAGGGGGCGGGGATTTGGATTTGGTCACTTTGTCGAAAAAGGCAAAATCGGCAACGTATTTTCCTGACGGGGAGATGGAAACGACGGGAGGAAACTCGTATCCCCAGAGGATCTCGTCCGGAAGGTAGGACGTCCGGACCTGGCAGGTTGCAGAAGTCGGCTCAACTGTGGCGCTCAAGATGACCAGCAGCTCAAAATCAGCAAGTTCGGGGTCGGCCCAGCCGCCTCCTGGCGAAAAAAAGATAATCAAACTTAAGAAAGCCCTTTTTAAATGATGACATCATATGAGAAAAGCTGCATTTTCCTAAAGAACTTTAGATTTTGAAATGTAAATGCCTGTATTGATGGAATACAGTGTAGCACAAGAACACAGATACTATTTTACCCAGGAAAACAAGGAGACATTGCTTGAATGTAATACAACTCGAATGATAAAATATTTATTAAATGTGGGCGGGATTTTTGAAGCGGAAGTAAGCCCCCACTGATATCCCATCATCCCTTTGTTTACACCCTCTCCCACTAGCTTACACCCTCTTATAACCCCAAGCTAACATCAGCGGTGCAACAAAAATGGCGTGCAATATCAAAGCCATACGGTATGGAGCCAGATTCCAGCTCAGACAAGGAAAATAATGGATCTATTTGCCTGCAAGAGGATGCATCAGAATAGAGCAGAGCAGGGAGCCTTTGGCCCGCTTTTAAAAGGCATTTTTTCATCTGCTCCTGATTTGAATAAGAAAAAAAATGCTCTTTTATACCTGTTCTCTGTCATTAGAAAGTGCATCAAGAAAATGTTAAAAATGCCAAAAAACATCATTTTCATTGGAGTGAGTCTGTAAGGTCAGTCCCATTCACACACTGGCTATGTCTGAATTTCCACTCTAATTCCTAACTATTGAAAAACTATATAGAGCAGGACTATCTAGAACCCTGGATTTTAAAAGCAATTCTTTCTTTTTTTTAAACAACAAATATGAGGTCACTGATTTCACAAAGTGAAAATCTAATCAATACAAACATTTCAAGACGTCTGTTTGTGACTCCACTGTGTTATGATCAGGGGTGAAGGTAGTTTTTTGTTATGCTGGTTATGTGGCATCAAACGCGGTACCAGACACAAACTGGAACCAGTTTAGGGCACCAGTGCACTCCGCGTCCCAGTACAATGCATTGTGGTCTATTTTCGCTAATATCATTGATGCAGTTTTTTTTGCAAATACTTCTTGGAAGTTTCTGGAGCCCTAGATTTCAGAATTGTAGATTCAGACAGCATTATAAAATGGCGAACGCACTATGTAGTGATATAATGAGTAGAGAAAAAATTCAGATATACCCATTAATTGCAATTCCTCTGCCTTTTATTGGCACCAACCTCAACCAAGTTTCGTGCCCAAGGACACTTTGACACATGCCAAACCTGTTGTCCTCCAATCAGAGGTTGACCGCTTTTCCTGTGCACCACAGCCACCCCAATACAAGTAATGTTACTTGAGGAACATTTTAGAAAGTACTAAAATAGTGAATATTTTAAACAGACTAAGTGAATAAGTTAAATAAACACATTTATGGTCATGGACACACTAGTAAGTTTGATTTGCACCAAGATTAGTTTCCTTGGATAATCTGCTTTTCTTGTCAGGTGTGAAATGGAAGAATCTGGGTGAAAACGTTCTTCAGGAACGCAACAAAGTTTTAAAACCTTAACACCACGACCGCCTAAAAATGAGGATCTAATTTTACTTGTAAACAGAAGCAAACTTAATGGAAAATTAAGTGTCAATGATTTGGATCAAGCTTTTCCCTTCAGGGGTCGCCACAGCGAATCAGTTTCCTCCATCTAAGCCTGTCTTCAGCATTCTCCACTCTAACACCAGCCACCTTCATGTCTTCATTCACTGCATCCATAAACCTCCTCTTTGGTCTTCCTCTAGACCTCTGTCCTGGCAGCTCTAGACTCAGCATCCTTCCACCAATATATTCACTGTCTCTCCTCTGAACATGTCCAAACCATCTCATGTCATGTCCAAACCAAGTATAGCAATATATATATATAATGTATTTATTTATTTAAATTTCCACTAAAAACAGCAAAAAAAAAGACAGAAAGAAAAAAACAGTTAAAAGAAATAATGCAATTTATCCCCCAATGAATCATGAATGCAACAAAAGATGTTCAGAGTTCGAAAAAAAGGACTTTGGATGAAGCTAAAAGCTCATCAAGTCATATCATATATATATATATATATATACGTATAATGTCTAAATACATAAATCTGCCTTACCCTTTAGGTATGTTTTTCTTTGTATTTTTTTTGTTTCATAGGTAAGGCTTGTTTACTGCCCTCAAGTGAGCGACTGTATGAACTGCTGGAGATTCTCAAGGAACTTGGTCAGCTTCAGTCTTCACTTCACTCTAGAGAGCGCGTGTGAAAGTAAACCAAATGAACTTGTTAAACTTCTTAGCAGTCTCTGCCCATTCAGACCACACCCACAAGATTTTTTCTGACAAGGTAGCCTAAAATTGTGTGTTCTGAGAAAAGCACAAACTTACAACAAATGACAAAAATCAGCTAAACAACTAGGTGCTTGTAGAGCGAAGTTTAGAGTAAATGTGATGAGTTTTCATTTGAAATCTAATGAAGAAAAATACTCATAGAAGTTAATTTTTCACAAAATTCCTCTTAAAAATGTAATTAAATAAATTTAACTCATTATTATCCACCTGGATTTTTAAATTAAACACTTTGTGTTGAAACCTTGTGAGCCAGCACTAATCAAAATAATATATTTTTATTTCTTCACCCTCTAAGTTCCATAATTTTGCTTAAATTTACTCTGGACTAGTTTATATACCCATAAAAATTTGTCAGCTAGGAGTAGTTATACAGATAAAAATTGACTATAAATGTTCTTGCCAACATTTTGGTCCATTATCTGATTTATAATATAGTACATACAGGATGTGTATAATGAACTTCTTGTTAATTTCAAAACTTCTGCAGGGATGTAGCTGGTTAAACATACCTTTTTTTCTATGATAATGCAGACAATCATGTATTAGCCATTCTCACGTGGAAACTATGTCTGCAGTTTAGGAAAATTTACTGATGCTACTACTGCAGACTAATTTTAGACGACTGTCGGAAGGAAGACAACAGTTTTCTTTTAACAGCTCACAAAATAGTTTCTTTTAACTTAGCTAAACAAATGTGCAATATTTTGTAAGATATAGAACTAGAAAAAGTATTTGTCTGGCACACACATGCAATCCCCACTAGAAATGTTTGCAGACAAGCATGGAGACACCTGCATCAACAGGCTTTACTCTGAATGCAGACTGTCATCTGTCCAAACAACTCTTACCCTCACCCAGACACAAAAATCACTCCCACTAAGCAAAAACACTGAGTTTCACAACCACTTCTGCACACTGTGACACCCTCTTTAGTGGCTTGTTAGGAGCAGCACATCTGCAATGTTTTTGTCAATTCAGCAACTTTTAAGGCTTTTATTCTAAACATTTTCAACTATCTTATTTTCAAGTAAAATAAACTCCACTTGCAAAGTATTTGGTCATTTATCTAATTCTAGATACAGTATTTCACTCTAGTTTATATACCAGCCAGCAAACCCAAGTATATGGTTGAAAGTGGGCAGAAAATGTTAGTCCCGATTGGGTTTGTCCACAGTTTTCATGGTGGTCCCACATGTGTTTGCCCACATTGGCTTAAGTGTACACTCAGTGGGTTAGCTTGCTATGCTATCCAGCCACCTGGTGGACAGCGGAGCTTGCTAGCGCAATACAGCAGAGCTGGTTAGCTTGTTACAGAGGATCTCGCTAGCTCAATACAGCTGACCTTGCTAGCTCAATACACCAGAGCTAGCTTGCTACAGTGGAGCTCACTAGCTTAATACAGCACCGCTTGCTAGCTCTATACAGCAGAGCTCGCTAGCTTGTTACAGAGGATCTTGCTAGCTCAATACAGCGGAGCTTGCTAGCTTAATACAGCAGAGCTTGCTAGCTCAATACACCAGAGCTAGCTTGCTACAGCGGAGCTCACTAGCTTAATACAGCACCGCTTGCTAGCTCTATACAGCAGAGCTCGTTAGCTTGTTACAGAGGACCTCGCTAGCTCAATACAGCGGAGCTTGCTAGCTTAATGCAGCAGAACTTGCTAACTCAATACACCAGAGCTAGCTTGCTACAGAGGAGCTCATTAGCACGGTACAGCGGAGCTCACTAGCTTAATACAGCACTGCTTGCTAGCTCTATACAGCAGAGCTCGCTAGCTTGTTACAGAGGATCTTGCTAGCTCAATACAGCGGAGCTTGCTAGCTTAATACAGCAGAGCTTGCTAGCTCAATACACCAGAGCTAGCTTGCTACAGCGGAGCTCACTAGCTTAATACACCACCGCTTGCTAGCTCTATACAGCAGAGCTTGTTAGCTTGTTACAGAGGATCTTGCTAGCTCAATACAGCGGAGCTTGCTAGCTTAATACAGCAGAGCTTGCTAACTCAATACACCAGAGCTAGCTTGCTACAGTGGAGCTCACTAGCTTAATACAGCACCACTTGCTAGCTCTCTACAGCGGAGCTCGCTAGCTCAATACAATGGAGCTCGTTAGCTTGTTAAAGAGGATCTCGCTAGCTCAATACAGTGGAGCTTGCTAGCTTAATGCAGCAGAGCTTGCTAGCTCTATACAGCAGAGCTCGCTAGCTTGTTACAGAGGATCTTGCTAGCTCAATACAGCGGAGCTTGCTAGCTTAATACAGCAGAGCTTGCTAGCTCAATACACCAGAGCTAGTTTGCTACAGCGGAGCTCACTAGCTTAATACAGCACCGCTTGCTAGCTCTACACAGCAGAGCTTGCTAGCTCAATACAACAGAGCTCGCTAGCTTGCTGCAGTGGAGCTCATTAGCTTGGTACAGAAGAGTTCCCAAGCACGCTACACTGTTCATCGGGCGGTTGGCTAGAGTACCGAGCAAACCCACTGAGTCCCTGCTTATGTCAATGAGGCAAACACAGGTGGTACCACCCCAGAAACTGCGGACAAACCCAATCGGGGCCCAGATTTCCTGCCCACTTTTAAACCACATGTGGCCCACTTGGCCTTGCTGGCTGGGTAAGAAGGTAATATTGGGTTATCGGTTAATATTTTATTAGGTGACACCATAGAAGGTCAAACTCAGTTTGTCCTGATGATACCTAAATTAAAGCTTCAATCAGCATCGGTTGGACTAGGTTTAGGGTCTTATCAAGGATTGTATTATACCCTGTCATCTCTTGGATTCTCAAATTCCATTTTTGATATGGTGTTTCACTCTTGTCTGTTTATGCAATGCCTTATTTCAAGTCATTATCAGGTCCACTTGTTATGGTCAGCTGCCCCTAACAACATTTGCAGCTAAAGTGTATAAAAAAAATCTAATAAATACTTTTAGTATGAATATTTTCAATGCGCTAATCACTCTTTCTTGTTTTTAGAGCTTATTCGGGTCATTCACAGTACTCTCTTTGTTTACTAAAACATGTCATTTTTAACTTTTTTCAGAATGAATATTATACATTTTGAGGTCACACTACACGCTGAAGGCCAAAACAACTCAAGCCGTACATTAGCGGATGGTAAACGTGAGCCGATGCAGCTTTCAGTGATGAGAAGTCTGAGCTACTGTAAGCTGATCCGCGCAGGCCTCATGTCAGCACCCCAGACTGTACGGTATTGTGCTCTAATGAGGGGTGTCCTGGGCAATCTCTCACACAAATTCCAGCAGGAAAAAAAACACTCTCCTACAGTGCCAAACAAGCCCGACTGTGCACAGCCAAGCATGCAGCACATGAATGTAAATACCAACACACCTGCCTACACATAAATACTTAGGGTACCTACTCACTTTGAAAGGAATTCTAACTATTTGAGTTTAATAAAAACACATAAAACTGTGTATAGCAACTTTAATATTTATTTCATAGGAATATAAATCGAGTTGATTAATCATTTACTTAAAATCGTTCATCCTAGAAGTGTAAAAGTAGATGTCACCATTATTTTTGTCAGATAAGCAGAAATAATCTGTTTACAATGCTTGAGTGTTTCTGTAAAGTCATAAATAATATAAGATTAGATAGACCAAAGACGAGACGATAAGCCCTACCTTTTGCTGCCCAAGCTCTGAGGGGGCTGTTCTCGTCAATAACATGGTAGTAGGTCAGCGGGATGATGAGGAAGGGACTGTCAGTGGACATATCCACTTGGAAAGGCACATTGCGCTGGTCCAGGCGAACTGTTTCGCCCTCCTTTGTCAGGGAAGTCTGAAGCAACTTTCCTGTCACCTGTGACACAAGGCGAACTCAGTTTATGTTGCTAAGATGTTTGACAAGCTAAAAACCCTTCCAATGTAAAATCACTCATTGTTTACAAGTTAGATGACAGGCCTTTCATTCATTCTGTTGAAAAATCAATAAATGAAAGAACCTACAACAAAAAGCAACTTTTATGGTGCGTCACCTGGCATCCCAGTAACAGGCTTTTGCGCATGTTTGCCACCCGGATCATGAGGCACGGTTGGCCCTCGTGACTCGACACAACAGCATGTTGACTGAACTTGACCGTCTCACCTCTCTTCTTGGGTCGAGCGACCTGCACAAGGAAATCAACGAGACAATGACTGGGAATTCCTGTTAGTCCACGCTGTAAACATCTCAAATCACTTTCGCCAATTATTTACAAGGCTTGAAGTTTCCTCTTTGTGTGTTTAAGATAAAGAGAAAGACGTAAAGATAAAGAAACAAATATATGTGTGGACAAATAGTTAGAAAGAAGGAGTGAACAAATCTGTAGCATTGAAAAAAACTCTTAGAAATACCAAAATGTACATATTAGGTGACCAAAATAAAGGAAATTTTGATTATGTGACGTTCATATTTACAAAATAGGTGTGTCTGACCAAAAAGGAAACATTGGTTCACAATACAAATAAATGATTTTATATATATATATACTTGCTGTAACCATTACTATATTGATGATTTGGTCCATGTTTTCTGCACTGTAGTTCCTCATAATTTTACTGGGGGCAGTAGAAGATCCCTTTCTGCTCATTTCAAAATGGCTGCCTCCAAACACATTTTGCCTGGAAAAAAGTTTACATAACATTTAAAGCTTTATGATAAGAAGGACTCTTCTATTGTTATTCATTTCCTTTATTGACTACTTGCTGTATTAAAAGAAATGTACACTTTGTTGATTAATCATTTTTTATAATACAGTTGCACCATGTTAATACATGTGTGGATTAAATTTGAGAAATAAGGCTATTTTTCCCAAAAACACTCGTTTTGATATTTTTACATCTTATGGAGTATTCAGACTAGTAAAGTAATTTGTTCTGGTCCGAGATTGCTTCATTTGTTTTGGATCAAGTCCTGAACCTTACGTTTGGTATGTATTCAGACTGCCGTCAAGGGAACAAAGCTTGTGAACAGAACCAAGTGATTAAGATCTCTTCCCTCATTGGCCAGGGATTATGAGGGCGGGACAAAGGAACTAGAGGTGAGAATAATGGCAGTCCTGTGCTTTGGAATCTTTAAGGTATTTCACTGATTCAGACTTCATAATTTCCTGACCAATTTAGAACATCTGTCTCAGCATGTAGGTACATCAGATACTGCTACTTTGGAACGGCGGAAGTATGCTGCAAGACAGTTATTGGCAAAACAACGGCTATAGGATGATAAGTATCTATGACGGATAGATTGTCGGGAAAACTGTGTGAGAAGCAATATGTATCAGGTTAAAAGTTATCTGCATTCATCTGAGCACATTTCAGTGAGTTGCTGTGTCTATTTGTTGTGGTGTTATGGCATTTTGGGATGGCGCCACAGCAGTAGGCGTATGCTGCATATAGAGACACAGAAAAGCACATAAGATGCATTTTTAGCGGTGTTGAAACAAACATTCAAACAAGGAAGGAGTTAGACCATTTATTTCCTGTTTGACAGGAACACTACAATCGTTGCCTTATACCATTTCTACTTTATTTACATCACGTGACTACCAGTTATGGTGGCTGTTTTGGTTCAGTTATTTCGCTTGTTGACCACTTTGTATTCAACTGAGGAATCTCAGAATTACAAACTATCCGAGTCTACCTCAAAAGATGGTTCAGAGAGTGATTTCTGATCCTGGAGCAAGGTTCACTTGGGTGCATTCAGAATGAAACTTTGTTCCAGATCATTGAGGGAAACGAACACTGGTTTACTTTATGCGAAATAAATGTGTCCAATCTGAATACAGCCGTAAACTATCATTGTTGTGAGCAAAAACCAACAAATCACCCAATATATCCTAATTTATACAAGACAACCCAAAAATATTTCTATTGCAACCATTTGTTTTTGAATTTCATCAGAAAAGTTTTTTTCTGTCAATTCTTTGATGTAGTGGGTTTTACATAGCTTACAAGAAACAGTGACATTTTTGAGCATAAATACCTTTGCAAGGAAAGTTCCAGTGATGAAGATCTCCATGACCATGGTGATGACCAGCTGAGTGATGAGCAGCACTATTGCCACAGGACACTCCTCTGTGATGCACCGGAAACCGTAACCAATGGTGGTCTGGGACTCCAGAGAAAAGAGGAACGCCCCAGTTAGTGTCTTCACCTCCATTACGCATGGCGTGTGGTTTGAGGGGGGGTCAAACTCTGGAGGAAGACAAGATGAATAGCCGATGTGTTTGGTTCAGACAAATCACCAGGAGTCTGTGTTCACCTCACGTGTTTTTCCAGGTTTCCCGTTTAGATTCTCTAGTGAGAAAATCTGACTTTGTCCCCTGTCATCATGACCTTTTATTCACTAGTAAACGGTGCTGGAGAGACTGATAATCACACAAATCTAGATAGCACGACCCTATTTCCTTAACAATGTCATAATTTCAGACTACATGTAGTCTAAATTACCTTTGACTTAATGCACAAAAAAGTGCATACTTCCTGGAATATATGGTTTGGGTTTTTTTGAGTATATTTGGTCAAAGGGTAAAACTGATATTTTAATGTTTACCTCATGTTCTCAGTGTTTTGTCAAAAACTGTCTCATGCAACAAAATATAACATAAGGCTTTTTTTAATAAAAAAAAAAGCATAGATTGTAAAGTTCTGTGCAGGTGACCTTTTTTTTTTTTAAAGACAAAGGTTTCAGGAATTATTTATAAATAAAAATAAGAAACCTTGATTACAGTTTGAATTGTTCTTTTTTCTTTAGGGTTTTTGGGTTGTTTAACCTAAACAAATTCTATATTATGGATGCAATGTTTATCTAAATGTAGTATATATATATATATATATATATATATATATATTTGCATAGTTATTTCTAGGGTTGTAACAATTATCCGAGCATTCGGATACCTCGCGATCTGCTCCTGAAAATTTGAGTACGAATATTTGCAACATCCAAGATCACTTGATTGACAATCTTCATGAATATAGTAGTGCTGTAAAAATACTCAGAGTATCTGCTCATGCTGCAAGCGTTGAAGAAAAAAGGAGTTAAACTTCAATTGGAGTGGGGTCTATCTTTGTTTTAAGCACAACCGGAAGTAGCTTGAAACAAAGTAGCACAATATACCAATGTAGGTCTATGGTTTTAGTCTAATTATAAAGTTGGTGTGAGAGTTTTGAAATGTAGGGGGACCAAAAGCAGCACTCATATCTTGCTGATGCTTTAGTACAGACAAAAAAAGCAGCCAAATATGGCGGCGAAAACATGTCAATGGGTCTGAACAGTCATAACTAACACAAAATTGTAAGAGAAAAGGCAACAATAAAATACTAGGAGTGATTGAATGGATGAAGGATACATGTTCAATACAGGTAGGGTAAGCATGCTAATCCTTTGCCAATTGATAGATGTTAAGTTTTTTTTAACTTACGTCAAATTTTTTATTATGTTCAGACCTCGTCAGTAGTCAACCTTTTAACACGGGAGATGTTGCAGGTAGCACCTACATAACAGACTACCATAACTCTTCAACTGTTTACGCAATCGATGTGATTCAGCTAGTTCTAACATAGAGAAAAGTGGCTGCATACCAGCACAAAGCCGCTTTTCTCCGCAACTTGAGTGTGTTAACACTTCATTACTGTAAAGTGTTGCATGTCAGCTCAAAGTTGCTTGTCTACGCTTCAGAATCGGATGGAATTATGGTAATGGCATAAACGGGTAAAATATTACTGTAGCTGAAAGAATGTAAACACTAAAGCTACAGCTACGGTGTTATTGGGTTACAGACTATACAAAAGATGGTCTAAAGTTCACACAAACAACCAAGAGGACCTGGTGGCAGACAAGATGGCAGCTAAAGGTCATTAGCGGAAATTCCACAGTATTACAAGCCACTTTTACTAAAACTTTTTAATGTGAATAAACGGTTTAGTGTTCAGGATTAGCTTAAAATGTGTAAAAAGAGGATAAACGCTTAATCAAGATAAACATTTATTGAACACACTAAAACTAAATTTTAATGAAAACAGGCAGAAATATTATTCCAGAATAAATCCACTTCAACCTTGAACAAACTTTCAATATTTTAATCTCCATAAAAATATATTTTGTCAAAATTATAGAAATTAGAAATAACCGCAAGATAACATCGGGCCACTGGAGGGCCAAGTATAATTACTCGGAGGGCCGAATCCGGCCCCTGGGCCATGACTTTGACACATGTGGCATAAGGAGTTACGGTACGTCAAAGAGTATTGTAAGTTTAAAGGTTAAAAAAAAAAACGGAATTTTTATTTTTATATGTTCCGGTTCTGGACTTCCTTCCGACTAATGAATTTAAGTTGCCATCTTGTCAGTAACCAGGTCCCCCTCAGAACAACAATGACAATGAAGCATCTTGTGTTCAAGATATCATCAAGCCACAGTACAAAAAACCCAACCCACCATCATTGTACAATAGGGGGTGATCTTTTTAGAGCAAGCTACGTCAGCTCCAACTAAAGCAACCAAGTGTGTGTTGCCATCTAGTGTTTGTGGCTGTAATTACATGAACAAAAAACAACAGTAGAGGATTATCTCTGAGCTGCTTAAAGTCTGAGTCTCTTTTAGTTTGCAATTTTACTAAGGTAAGTTATTTTTTTGTATTCTTTTTCCATTTTTAATGATGTATGATACATTTTCAACGTCACCACTCTTTTTCCCTCACCTATCAGGTCTCCGTGGACCAGGGCCACCAGGTACCACAGAACCCCAAACAGGAACCAGGTCCCCGCGAAGGTGGCAGAGAACAGAAAGAACTTGTAGCGCCACTGCATGTCCAGGAAAGTCGTCCAGAGGTCCCTGAGGTACAGCGCCCCTCTGCCGCTGACATGCTCAATGCGCACATTGCTTCGGCCATCTTTGGAGAGGACCCTTCGCCTCCTCCGAAGGGCAATGGGCCCCCCAGCTCCTGCTGCTGCTCCTCCACCTGCAACTGTACTCCCATTCCCACCTGTAGAGGCCAGCAGCGGTTTGGTGATGTCAGTCTGCGTCTGGGAGTGGCATACTTTCTGGGGGGAGGAGCCTTCGGAGGATGGGGGCGTGGCTGAGGTCATGGCTGGCACTGCAAAGAATGTAAATGTGAGGAGACGAGGTGTTGAGGGAGAAAAAAAGACAGGAAATAGTGTGAAAAACAGGGATTTAGGAACTCCAGGGGAACAGCAGGTGAAATGAGAACAAAAGGATCAGAAGATGTGAAAATAGAGAATAAGAACATGAATAAAAAGAGATGGCAGAGTGGAACATTTGAGATAAAAGCAAGGATGAGAAGGAAAAAAACAAAATGAAAGCCAATTTTGGAACTTGACAGTAAGTAGCCATCCAGGGTGGTCCTTTTTAGATCCTTTGAGTCCTTTCTATCAAAGGCGGCCTTTGCCAAATTACAAGCCTTTCAGATAAAATGCACCTGCTGTTCAGATTTAAGCACCACGGCCAATTCGTATTCATGTGCTGGCCGTGCAAGATGGAAAACACCACTGGATACCTTTCTGTGAATGAGTGCCTATTTGATTTACTCAAAAACAACTTCTTTTTCTTTACAAAACAATAAAACAACTCCCTCTAACTTAGGAGAAAATAAGTTTTAAGGGTTTTAAAAGTCAGTGAAGTTTTAAAAAACTGAGTACGATCATAATTTTGAGTAACTTTGACAAAATTCCTTTTAAGGTCACACAACTTGAACCAAATCATATTGAACTGCATTTTTAACAAAATTATTGCTCAATGATAAATAATTTAAAAAATATATTTAAAAAACAAAATGCCCTTATTTTGCAGGATTATAATCTGTGTTAATGATCAACAAATTATACCAAATAGGTGCTAATCATAATTTTTGTTACATTTGGGTTTAAATCCAGTCATGAATTGAAACAGAAACAGCTGAATTGGCAGTTTCAATCTGGGTAAAGAACAGTCAATGTCAGGGGTCACAGAGGAGGTGTCCCCCCTTCTGGTCACCATCTCCAAAGTACTAAACTCACTACATCTCCCAGCAGCCCCAGTGCACAGTCCCTGGATGCCACTCACCTAACTCCAATTTAACAATAACCCACCTGTTTCTTACTGCAGCACACATAGTCTCACTCTGTGCGAAGTGTTGTTTGTACCAACCTGCCTGCATTACCGAGTGTTGCTATCAGGACCTGATATTCTGTTTCTGACCTATCTTATTTTCTAATTACCTGCCCTGACCCTCACCTGCACTCTGACACCTCTACTCTCTTATTGGATGATCCCAATATCATGATTGACCTCTGCCTGTCTGACTGAGATTTAGTTTTGTTGACTTCTAGATGTGCTTAGTTCCTGTCTGAACTAACAAACCTGCTGCAGATGGAATCAGCTGTCTGCCCATTTGTGACAGTCAAACTGTGCTACTCATAGTGGACCCAGTTGTTAAAATAATCGTGAAATTTGTAGTACAAGTACCAAATTTGGCATGGATTTAAATGGTAGATGGCTTATACTTGTATAGCGCTTTCTACCCTCCTTTGAGGGCCCAAAGCGTTTCACAGTCACAGACCCATTCAACCATTCACACACCCATTCACACACAGGTGGTGGCTCCGCTGCCAAACAGTGGCGCCAACCTCCCACCAGAGGCAATTTGGGTTAGGTATCTTGCTTCCAAGGACACTTCGAAACATGGGCAAGGCGGGAGTCGAACCCACTCGCTTCCGATCAGGAGTTGACCGCTGCACCACGGTCGCCCTTTATAATCCCCTCCTTCAAAAGCATGTTAACCACTAAAAAAGGTTTTAAAATATATATACATAAGATTAATATTATCAGAGCCAACCTTGGGCATAGGCGAGCTAGGCGACCGCCTAGGGCGGCATCTGCTGGAGGGCGTGCCAAATTACAATGATTTTTTTTTACTATTTAACACACCACTTACTTTGTGTAAAATGTAAAAAAACATGTAATAATTAAAACCATAAATAAAATAACTCAAATGTTTGACGTAATCAATAGTTTTGCCTGGTGCTGCGCCCCTCCTTGCCTGACACAGCCCCTGTCGAAGCTTGGTGGAGAGGAGGAGGTGGGTTGCTGCTTCTGTGAAAGCAGCAAAACAAGTCCTCAGGGACAGCTTTAAGCTCAAAAAAGGAAGGAAAAACTGACTCAAAGCAGAGGTTTGTCTGTTTTATTTACATTCACTTGCTTGGAAATTCACCTGTATTGCCCAAGAACGTTTTGAAGCATGGGCGGGCAGAGTGAGCATCGAACCTACAATCTTCCATTTAGGGGTAAACCGCTTTACCTCTGCACCACGAAATTAACTAAAAACATAAATGAGGTAGATTCCATGTATTACTCATCTTCACCACTGCTTTCACTTACATGATGACAAGTCTCAGAATGGAGATTAAATCATAGAAAAATCCCAGTTGTTGTTAAAATTAATGTGTGTTCTCCGGGTGCCTTGTACACTCATTGTCATATTATGGGCTGTACATTCTTAACAGTTTGAGCTGCGGTTTGCTTTTCACCGCCCCCTCCATCTTTTCTTCCTTTTTGCTGTTCAGTAAACAGTCCTTTGTCTCAGGCTGCCTCTGCCTTCCAGATCAAATAGGACGACATGCAAAATGACACAAAGTAAAGCTCGGCTGATCTGATACACTCTGTCCTTTCCTGTCCCTTCTGACCCTTGTCTCGCCTCCCTCCACGCTGGAGCTCACACTGTGAGTCAATGAATAGAGATCTGTGTGCAGCTCTGTGCCATGAATGCTAAGATGTGGAGGGGGAGAAGAGGGAGGGGGGCGTGGTCAGCGGCCGGAGCATGTGATCGGACTCGACCGTCTGCAGCTGAACCCTGAACCCGACGGAGATGCTGCCCACACGTACAGTAGAAGTGCGCTTGTGTCAGACCTATTTCACAGAACAATAACAAGTCTTGTCCAAAAAAAAAAAAAACTCTTCATATTTGCTCTTGTTTAGTGATTGTAATGTTCATTCTATTATAAATTATTTTTAATAACAACATAAAAAGCTGCAAATTGTTTCCTTCTGGTCAAGAAAAATATATATTACTATCAAACACTTTCTTCAGGGAAACATCTGAGGTTAAGGTAAAAGTCATATTTGTGCTTATGTGCTGCAGAGATCAGTCAGTACTACGAGAAAAAAAGAAATATAATCTTAAAAAAGTTTAATCTTCATCTAAAACGATTTAAGAGATGATTTGATGGTTGGAATAGCCAGTCATGTGATATTATGGATGTTACTTATTTGCCAAAATAGTGGCAAATGAAAAATTAACAATTTGATTGATTATTGCATTGAAATAAAAAAAATAACACGGATGCTTCAAATCTACAGGTTTAGCGATTAATAAACGTAACCTTAGAGCACTATCATCGGGGTAGTGCAAAAGTATTTACATAGTTTTCAATATATTGCTTATTTCTTAGTGTCATGGGTATCTGGATAAAGTCTTGCATGTCCGAGGAATGGGTGGACCAAAGGTCAAGTCTCCCGTATCCTTATTATTTTTTTAGGAATTTTTTCTTCTCAAATTCCAAATTTTTTAGTAACTTTGAAGCATGTTTTTAGGATCTTCCTTTGTTTTTATTTTCTATTTTGTCACATATATCACAGTTTAAAATAAAGGAAAACTTCTCTAATTACTCTATTTTAATTAATGTATTTTTAATGAGAGATATTTTTATTGGGTATATTATATCAGGTAAGAATTACTTGACAAAAGTAACTTTTATTGCTAAGGTGTTCAAGGGTTAACCAATGAATTGATTTAATTTCCTACAGTCCAACCAAATCAAACTTTCTGAGCCAAATTTTTATATAACATTTCAAAATAAAATACATTGATTAAAATCGATACTGGAAAGTAGCATTTAGATTTATTTTACTATTACTTAAAATGACCGAGTGTCATCACAGTGTGATGGTAGCAAAAAATGATCAACCATCATTTAAATAACCATAGTAAAAACTTTTTTTTCCCATATTTTTGTGGCATTTTTTAACAAAATGTTGAACATATCTAAAGAAAATTAGGATTAAAATTGCATTTCTGAGAATTTTTCCTTATTCAGGTAATTGTGAAATTGTTTTCCTCGTCTGAACTGGCATCTGGATCAAAAGTGAACGGCTTTATAGCTCCGATTTTTGTTGTGGGGTATGAAGGGCTGTAAGCTAGTGGGAGAGCACATAAACAGATGGATGATGGGAAGTAGAGGGTTACTACTTAGGTGTATTTTTAATGAACTGCTGACACTCTGCAGAAACTGTCCTAAAATTAGACACAGGTTTTATTATTTTGACTAAAAACAGCATAATCATAATGAAAAAAACACTGGGAAAGGTTTCAAAATAGATCAAAAGATGTTTGGTGTGAGACATTAAATCATTTTATTCCAACAAAAAAAATAATATATAAGAAAAAGTTCCATTAACACTATTATTTTAATGCAAGTTTTTAATTACATGTTACAATATTGTCATTTTAAGCAAAAATATCTTTAAAAATGATTATTTTCCCCTTTAAGTACATATTTATTTTTCAATTAATCAGCTTTCAAATGACATTTTGTGACTCAGCTTTTAATTAATAACACCAAGTGAACAAATAATCTTTGAGGTTTTTTGAATGTAAAAGTCAAAGGTCAATCCAACATTTTTATTGGCCGACAGTGAGAGATCGTCATCCTGTCATAAAACGTTTTAACATCAATGGAGGTCCACACTCAGGGTCGGGATCTCTTTCTCCCTGCCGGCTCTGCAGCACTTGTCTGTTCTTGCTTCTGTGCTGACAAGAATCCTTTGTTTTTGAGAGACATGAAAGGGACAAAAGCCACCATTGAAAAAGACGGCGGGGCGAGCGAGTAAGTGGAAGAGAGAGCGCACGTTTGCCGAGGAAAGCCGAAGCGAGCATTGAAGTGTGTTTAAGGATACCCATACCAGCTCTGAAAATGCAAAAGGGGGTAAAAGATGGGAGAAAGAGGACATCCAGAACCGAGCGACAAAAGGAGGTGAAGGGGAACGCTGGATGGAAAGAAAGCGGCATGCAGGGTGAAGGTGCAGGAAAGAGTTGGGGGGACAAAAGCCCGCCATTAGTATTCCAGAGGAGTGAGTAATCCCCTCCACTCTGTATCCAGTGTCCAGAACCATGAAAAGCAGCAGCAGTTAGTGCATCCTTCTGAAAAGGCTCAGCCTTCAATGGCTGCGACCACTGTCCGCACCGCGGTGGCCTGAAAGGCCTGTCTAAACATCAACACGGGCCGAGCCAAGACAGCGTCTGGTCAGGCGGCCCAACACAACAGAACCGCAAATTCTGCCAAACTCACTGAATCGCACAAATGAGCTGCTGTTACATCTCTTTTGAAAGAAACGGAGGGAAGGGCATGTCGCTGGGACAAAATGTCTTCTTTAAGATGCAACTTTGCAGATCAAGACACTGACTTTGTTGCAATTGAGGGACAGTTGGAGAATCTACACAGATCAGAGCGACATTTTACAAGGAGAGAAAATGACTTTCTGTTTACACATAAAATAAAAAAAAAACAAATTTAAAACTAAAAGGTACAATGACATGTTATTATATTATGATCAAGTGCTTAAAAAATAATAGAAAGACTGTAAGTATTGTTTTTAGATGATTTTTTTTCCAGTTTGTAAATTGAAAATTAAAATTTAGAATCTTGAAATATTGAAATTGAAAAGATATATATTATAACTTAAGAGATCATTTTAGATTTAAAATATGCAGGGCAATAACAAATGTAAAACGGACAAAACTTTAGAATTCTTTGCACAAAAACCTTAAATTAGTTGAAAAAATTGGGTTACTGATGAAATATTTTGAAATGTAATTTTGTATTAGTAAATATGTATGTAATTGTGCATGTGTAATATATGTATGTAGATGTGTATATGTATTTGGTTAAATTTTTTTTGTTTTTTTATGTTTGTGGCATATTTATAAACTAGATCTTAAGTTTTGTTTCTGTGTAAATGGTATCTTTTGGCTAGGCTTTGATTAGCATGATACTCATTTCCCATCATCCCTTTGCTTACACACTCCTCTCCTACCTTACAGCCCATCAAACCCCAACTACCATTAGTGGTACAACAAAAATAGTGAGCAATATTGGAGCTATCCAGATATATAGTTTTGAGGAAAACAAAGGTGTTAATGGATCTAATAAGTGGACGTATCAGAATAAACTGGAGCCGGAGGCTTGTGGCCTGCTGATTGTAGACATCACAACTACATTCTTTTTTTTTGTCTTCTCCTTATTCTGAATGATTAGAACTAAGAAACACTCAGAATTGCATTTTTAAGCTTGGTTATCTTTATATATATACTCTATCATGACAAAATTATTACAATAACATGTTGAAAACACCAAAACGATATTTTCATCAGAGTGGATGTGTTGACTGCTTCAGCTCTTCACACTGGTAACGTGTTGTAAGTCAGTGCAAGGAGGGTTTTATCTGCTTCAGAACCCACTGGAGTTACAATTTTAAAACGTTACGACAATTCAAAGGAATGTCAACAATGGGGGCAAAACGTCGATGTTAAAGGGTTAAAAATAATATTTGTCAAATCAAACAGAAAGGCAGTGACTTAAGCAGGATTTAACTGAAATTTGTGAAAAAAAATAATGATAATGATGTGAGATTTGTTGTTTAACACAATCAGACAAAAAACTAAATTTCTATTTTTCTGAAAAAGTCATTAAAAAATAAAACTTAACATCTGTTTAAGCTTTCAGTAAAAGTCTAATCAAAGGCTGAAACAATTGAGAGCTGAAACTTTCAAAGAGAAAGCTGCTATTTCCAAAACCATGTTTACACTCATTTGTGTGCTTGTTTTTTCTAAATTTATCTTTTTCAGCTTAAATTCACCACCATGTTTGATAGAGCTGCAGATCAAACCAAATGCTGGTTTGGTTTAAAAATGTAACAGTGAAAAATTAAAAAATATTAGTATTGATGACATATCTGCTACATTTCACCTCATGGAATTCCAAATGTTTATTGGATGATTTGCATTAATTAAGTGTTCTTTATCACACAAACCTACAGATCTCAATACAGTTAGAAATACTGAAACTATGGAGCTTTCGAGTATTTGGGTTTTTTTTCTCTAAGCCCTGCTGCTTTCAATTACTTGTAATCTGTTGTTAGGAGTATTCTGATGTGTATCAGAGTAGGTGAAAAGAGGAAGTGGAAACTGTTTTGGATCTGTGCATCTGACAATCCCCTGCAGTGTCTTCTTCTTTTTATAAATCAAAAATACTCTGTTTGGTATTTAAAAATGTGAGAACGGAAAACACCTGAAAGAAGGTGGAAAGTGTGAGCAGCTCTACAAGTACGGTGGCCCTGAAATCACATCGATAAAACATTTTTAATTTCCGGAAAATTCAGAAACTACAAACAGAAAAATATACATTTTGGAAAATGAAAGTAATTTTCAGAAATCAATTTGTTCACATTTTTAACTAGAAGTCATTTGACAAAATGCTCAGACACAAAGTATTTCTTGATGTTTTTGGCCACAGACACCACAAAACGTTTAGTGACTGATCAATCAACATCCAATCAGTGACCTTTATGGTTTGATTCATTTTTAATGATTTTTATCATTAATTTTGCTTTTTCAGTTCTTGTTCTTGCATTGAGGAATTTGTACGTTGACCTTCAGGGCCACCGTAACTTTTAGTAGTATTCTCTGCACAGGCGTGTTGATGTACAAACTTTTGTTCTTTAAAATAAAATTAAAAAAAAGTCAAAGTGACACATATTTAATTTTGTTTGATTGTTTTAGGGGTCCCTAAATCAGCTGCTTTCACTACTTACATCATTGTGATTGAGGGTGTAAAGAGTAACCCCGGGTACTGAACATCTGTCTGAAAGACGAGCCGTTCGCCTCCTACTCCTCAGCCAAGAATCCGTCTCTGAGGAGTTTTACAGCCCCGACGCGAAGCAGTGAATGAGGAAGATTTGTTTGCCGCGAATGACTTCAAACGTCCCCTTTTAGTCTGTAATTGTCAACACGCTTCTGTCCGCTGGACGTGTGAGAGATCTATTACAGATCTGGTGCTGCTGAGTGGAAACATTTATCGAAACCAGGAGCTTCCTGTGGTTTGTACAGTCACACCTGTCACTTCCTTTACTGGTTTGAACTTTAGATTTATTTCATGTGAAAGAGGGCAGTGGAATTGTGGGTAAGGTTTTTTAAAGCTGCAGTATCAGTGAAACGTTTCTCCGAAAGAAGACAGATTTGACTTTTTCCTACATAAATGTACAAAAATTTGCAAATAAACTTTTTAAGATTATGTTATAGTGATTCTGCTGATCCTTTCTGTACATAAAATCTCAATCACATTTTCTGCAATTTCAGCAATTTTTAAATCAAAATGTTCAGCTCATTCAGGAGATAGCTGCTTGTGTTTTTTGGGATTCATAAACTTTTTGAAATATCATAAGAAATGAATGAGAATGTTTTCAAATTTCAAAAGTTTACGTAGATTAGCATCAAGCTTTTAAATATATTCATGGGCTATGTTTTTATCTTTTATTGTAATTTTCAAAAGATTTAGAGTTTAGCCCACAAAAATTAGCCACAAATTAGCCAAAAAAGGTTAGCATGTTGCTACTAGTATTTAAGCAACATGCTAACCTTTTTGGCTAATTTGGCTAATTTGTTATCTAATGGGTTGTTTAGGCTAATTTCAAGTTTAGCTTCTATTTTAGCATAATGCTAACTTTTGTAACTAATTTAGCTTACTGTTGAATTTTAGGCTTTTTTGGAGTTTAGCTAGTTTTTAAGCAACAAGCTAGTTATTTTGACTAACCTAGGCTAGGATCTACTAAGGTTTTTTGGGCTAATTTTGGGTTTAGCTCATATTAAAGCAAAAAACGAAATATTTTATTCAAAATTGGTATGTATTGGGGATTTTCACAATTTTTTCAGAAATGTAGGTCCATTTCAGCGCTCTTTTGTAGTTCTTTAATGAAATTTCTTTTAGTAAATTTAACATTTTGTAAATAGCTTTTGTATTATCAGAAATTAAAATAACTTATGTCACCATTTTCAGCAAAAAGCTTTAGCATCTTTAGTGACTACTTTCAGCATTATCGCAGGTAATGCACCATTTCTAGTTAATTTACTAACTGTTTGGGTTTTGTTGTAGCTGCAGACAGCAGGTGCAGCTGGACTCAGCAGCTGTTTTTCGCTTCTCCAGTCTCAGGAATGCTGTTCAAAGATGCAAACTTTCTCATATTTTGACTATAATGGGGCTTTAACTGAGCTTTTCCAAAACAAAATATTCAAATTAAACTTTTAAAACACAATGATTTTTGTTGTGACCAGACAACAAATGTTTTTTAATGTTTTTTAAAATGTTTCCTACCTTTCTGTTGCCTTGTAACAGAAGTTCCCCAGCTCGGATGTTGCAGGTTTATTGGGTTTCAGTGTCCAGCAAACATGTGGATAGACAGAAATTTGGATCTGTCGTTGTAGAAGGAGGGCAAATTTCAGGGGTTCTTGAACTAGTCGCACTTGTTGAGTTGGCGCACGCTTCACTCGGCTGTCATCCTGGCATTACATTGTGTTCTTTTGCACCGAAGGGAAAAACTCCTGCGAAAGAAAAATAAAAATGCATGAAGCACAGTCGGTGAGGATCACCCCGGGGTCAGTCGGCGGGTCCCAGCGCACTGGCACTGGCAGCAGCAGTTCCGACTCCCTGTTACTGGGTCATTATGTAATCGGATGAGCACAGTTTGCACTTTTTCTCCTTGCATGTAAAGCAGCGAGGGAGAGAGAGAGCGCCCTGTGTGTCCACACAGAGCAAAGTTAAAGGACCCCGTCCGGCGCTGTCCACTCCTCCAGGGCCCCCCAGCATGCCCCTTTATATAAACCCAAAAGTGTTTTTTTTTTTTCAGTCAGCCACTGTTTCTGGACATTTTTAATTCATTAATTCAGCTCTCCACCCAGCTTCTCCTCCTACCCTCCCGGTCCCCGACTGTACGCTGTGAAAAGGCCTCTTTGTTGCTGAGCCTCCGCTACTGCCCCAGCCTTTGTCAACTTTCTAGTGTAAATGTTTGATGGTTATAAGATACAAGCCTGGAAGTTGTTGCTCTAAATGGGAGGCGTTTTACAAATCAAAGCCATAAAAAATCTTGTCTTTTTTTTTGTCTGTTGTTGTCTTGGCTTCCTGAGCTTTCGCATTGGCCGAGCGAATAAAGAATTTCGATGTATCTGTGTGAGGCTGTGCCACGTCCGCCCCGCGAGGAGGGGGACCTGCTGCAGAGGCGATGACACTGCTGTGAATGAAAAGGCCCTGGGTGAATTCATTCATTAAAGAAACAACCACTGGATTCTGATGCAGGGCCTGTCATGGAGGAATGTTCCAATTTCTTCTTCTTGAGTTTACAACTACCTGAGGTACCATTTAACTTCCAAAAGCAGACTCATCTCTCCATCTCTTCTCCTTCTTCCAGCATCAGTCCTCCAATTTCCATCGAACCCTGCGGTATAGGTCAACAGCAGTGATGCTGGCTGTGGTTAACTGGAGCCTAAACTGACCCAGTATGAACATTCTGCTTGTGATTTGCATTACTGATTTGGCTTTGGATTTCTGTTGGATGCTCTTCCTGACTCATCCTTCTGCATTTCACCCACAATTGAAGCAAAAGAAACCATTGGATTGTACCATTGAGTCCATCGATACATCCATCCATCCACTTTAACTATTCCTGCTCAGGATCACAGAGATGCTTGAGCTTATCCCTGCTGCTGTCAAAAGAAAGCAGGGAACACCCTGGATACTTTGTCCAGTCCATCACAGGACTGCACAAGCACTCACATTTACACGTAGGGACGATTTACAGCCATGAATTAACCTATGAAGCATGTTATTGGACAGTTGGAGAAAGCCCAGAGAAAACCAAAACAGAAAGGTACCAGCCACAGCCAGGATTGATCCAGGACCTTCTTGTTGTGAGGTTAGAGTGCTAAACACTTCACAACCCCGTATCCAAAGAGTTATCTGGAGAGTCATCTAACATGTGCTGCTTCTTTTTTTTGTTTCACTGCAATTGCTTTTAGATATGAAATATTAACAGTACTTCATGTTTCCAGTTAAATAAAAAATAATTTTCGTGTTTTTTTTTGTTTTGAAAACTACTGCTACTACTACTACTGCTACAATTACTTATGCTACTACTACCGCTACTACTACTGCTGTTGCTATTACTTCTCCTACTACTGCTACTACTACTACTGGTACTACTACTACCACCACCACTATGACTGCTACTGCTACTACTACTACTGCTACAATTACTTATGCTACTACTACTGCTACTAC
>NC_050529.1:18299563-18301808 GCF_002922805.2 Oryzias melastigma | reverse complement strand
ACCACTACCACCACCACTATGACTGCTACTGCTACTACTACTGCTGCTACAATTACTTATGCTACTACTACTGCTACTACCACTACCAATACTGCTACTACCAAAACTACTACTACTGCTACAATTACTTATGCTACTACTACTGCTGCTACCACTACCACTACCACTACCACTACCACTACCACTACCACTACCACTACCGCTACTACTACTACTACTACAACAACTACTATGACTACTACTGCTACCACTACTACTACTACTACTACTATTACTTCTGCCACTACTACTACTACTACTACTACTGCTACTATTACTTCTGCTAGTACTACTACTACTAATTCAATTCAATTCAATTCAATTTTATTTATATAGCCCAAAATCACAAAAGAATTTGCCTCATTGGGCTTCAAAATATAAACAATTGTTAAAACTAAACAGACTACATAAACTGGTTATCCCTGCCCTTAGACCCTCCCTCCCGGTAAGGAAAAATTCCTAAAAAACCTGAGTCAGGAAAAAAGAAGAAACCTTAGGGATTCCCACTGCTACTACCACGACTAATACTCCTACTATTACTACTACTATTGCTACTGCTGCTACTATTACTTCTGCTACTACGGTTACCACTGCTGATACTACTACTACTACTACCACTACAACTACTATAGTACTTCTACTACTACCACCACTACAACTGCTCCTGCTAGTACTACTGCTACTATTACATCTGCTACTACTACTGCAACAACTGCTACTACTACTACTACTGCTACTACTACTACTATTACCACTACTGTTTCTACTACTACTACCACTACTACTACTACTACTGCTACTGCTACTACTATTACCACTACTGTTTCTACTACTACTACCACTACTACTACTATTACTGCTGCTACTACTACTGCAACGACTGCGACTACTATTACTAATACCGCAACTACCACTATTAATACTGCTACTATTACTACTACTACTGCTACTATTACTTATGCTACTACTACTGCTACTACCACTGCTACTTTTACTTCTGCTACTACTACTATTACTTCTGCTACTACTACTGCTGCTACTACTACTACTATTACTTCTGCTACTACTACTAATCAAATCTTCGTGTATAAAGTGCTTTTCATGGCCCGCTCCAGCTCAAGGCGCTGTACATAAGAGACATAAAGAAAGAAAACATTGTAAATATCATAGTTCATTACCTCACCTGTTAACGCTGAGCCATCACCTGCCTGTTTTTAGGCCAACATTACAGGAAAACATTGTGTCAAAGGTCAGGGGAGAAGATGGAAGTAGAAAGATGAAGGTGTGTATAAAGAGCAGACATCAGGAACAGCAACAAAAGAGGAGGCTGGGAGGAAAAGCGAAGGCTTCCTCCATCCTCCTCTCCTCCAGCCCTTCTTTTTGTCCACAGCCCGGGAAAAGGTTGGTGCTTTCATCGCAAGTTGAACATGTTGTCCTCACCTTTTGTTCCCACTTTGAGGGGGACGAAATCCACTGCATGCAGATGAAGGCCTGAGTGCACGAACTCGATCGCTCCACCAACCACAGATTCAAACAGCTTTAGTGAAGAAATGTGGCTCAAATAAGGACATTTATCTCAGATTTTATACACATAAAGACAGAAAGATTTTCAGAAAATGACAGAATTGTGTGTTTTGCTGTTCTATTGTGTCCTTGTCAAATTAACAGTCCTAATGCTAGTGACCATGATGTTGGCCCTACACCGTAACTAATTCAGGAATTGGTTTACCAGTTTGGCATTCAGCTCAGCACATCAGGGCCAGCAGAGTACCGTGACACCATGTCCCATTTGTGGACTTTTGCCTCTCTTTTTCTTTTGGAAACAGAACAAACTGTAATTTATACACATAATGACAACCGGGGGAAATGAGCAAAGATGGAACTACAGCATTTTCTTTGCTCTATATTAAAAAAAGAAACGCTACATTTGAAATGACTAGAAAGGTTTAAATTAAGTGTTTAATGTAATTTAACCCCTTGGTGCCTATTGAGGAAAACCTCTTCTGCTCTAAAATTCACTTCAAAATTCAAAATTAGAATGTCAAATATTTTAACAAGACACATCATATGTACACTTTTATTGTTCAGAGCAGAAAAAGTTGCATAATATGACATTTAATTTTGAATTTTACATTTTTATAGAAAATTTGTATGGAGCCCCTAAAGGGAGATTAAAATAAAAAAAAAAATTTGACGTAAAAAAAGT
>NC_050529.1:18295968-18299115 GCF_002922805.2 Oryzias melastigma | reverse complement strand
GAGTATTTCTCTCGACTGTGAAGTGGAATCTCTTACTCCATCTAGTGGTTACATTATTATGTACATGCAGATAGATCCTGATTGTCCATAGTGAAAAAGTTCATATATTTTTTATTTAGCTTTTTGAATTCCAAATTTTTATCTTAAATTTCTTTTTAAGATTAACTAAAAAAAAATTAAAATGTTTTACTTATTGTATTTTAGGTTTACCAAAATAATCCTATTTTAAGCATATTTTTGATCATTCAGTAATTTGAACAAAGATAAATCCGCTTTTTTGTTATAAATAATGCTTGATCCTCATTTTGGAAAGCTAAAAATATTTTAAAGTAAAATAAAATGATTTTTTTTCTTCAGATATACAGTAAATCTCTGTTTTCTGAGCAGTTAAAAAACGAATGCCTCAAATCTACTCCTCTACACCATACAGACAAATGAAATGTGTGGTTACTAAATTGAAGATTTTAAAAAGATGTTATTCTACAACCAGCCTTTATTTGTAGTCCACAAATCCTCAGACATTTTTAAAGTAGTCCTTTTTGCTGTAATAATGGACACAAAATGGCTGTCGCAAAAACTCCCACAAAAGGGTGAAAAAAATGTGATAAATTGAATAAAACAGAACACTTTGTGTGCAGAACATCTTGTATAATTGAATCTTGAAAGAAACCTTCAGCCCATCTTGTGATTTGAAACTTAATTACACATAAAGACAGAAGAAATGGCTAAATAATAATTGTCTGTAAATTGATCTTTTATTTTTCTACTCTGATATAAAAAAAAACTCCAGATAAATTTGACAGATTTTCTCTTTTAAAGTGATTTTATTTTTGAGTTGAAACAGGATTGTTGCAGGCATTTCTCTCCTCAGCAGCACCTGGGTCACATGGATCTTTTTTTATTCAGCTGCTGTCATGTGAATCCTTAAGATCACATGAGACCAGAGGGGTTTGGAGATATTTCTTTATTTAGAAGCATGTGTAACATCTGTCGAGCAGAGGAATGGCGGCTTCAGTGTTCCTCACATGCCGAAACAAAGGAATTCATCTTGAAAAAACAAAAAAAAAAGAAGGTAATTTTTATTACCATGCTAGAAAAAAAAGCAGTTTTATCACTGATTAATAAAGATTAATAAAGTAAAGAGTTGGTGGGGCCTAAAAGTTTGTGATTTGTGGGTGATCAGCTAAAGTTGAGCAGTAATTAAATAAATTTAATGAGCGACTTGTTTGCATCAGTTCAATTGAATTAACATTTGAGTTCACACATTTGTTTAGAAAAAACATTAATAACTTATTATGTAATTTGAATATATTTTTGCTTTATCTGATAAAGTTCACATACTGTAAAATGTATTAGTGGAATAATGAGATTGTTAATTAGCATACAGTGTTACATGGATTATCTATGGAGAAGTTCTAATAAAAATGTTCAGATCATTAATATTGTGTCAGAATTCATGAATGTATGAGTCCACTGTGTTCTGATGGTGAAAATGTGGATGGTTTATTAAAAAATTACATTTAAACACTTTTTTTGGTCTATATTCGCTAATTTATTGAGCATTGATGCGCGTTAGTTTTTTTTCAAAGACTTCTGGGAAATTTTGAGGGCACTCGATTTTGGAATTAGTAGATTCGGACTGACACAGGGTGGTCTTTTATTTTGAAAAGTTACAAACTTTCTCATATTTAGCAAAAAATATATATTTATTTTATCTTTGTTTATGTTTTATTATGACAAAAACTCATTTATATCTATAAAAGTAACAAAAACAAAAATTAATCTCTTAGTCTTCTAAAGGGTGAATTGAGACTTTGTGGCTCCCACTGGGTTGTCGTCAATAAAAAATTGATCTTGAGGACGCTCTAACTCACAGATATAGTAGAAATGCAACAAAAATATTTATAATAACGTAATGTCAAATACCAATTCTGTAGCTTTAACAGTGTCCAATACTAAATAACTGCATAGCCTTAACAAAATAATATAAATAAATACATGAATGAACGAATGAACAAAAAAATCAGATTATTTTCTAAGTACTTCTTTGTCAAATAAACACTTTATTCCAACAGCACTAGGATTTTTACTTAATACGCAGAAATAATTACTTTAATTAAACTAAAACATAAAAAAAGGTTTCATGCTTTGTTTTGTGAAAACTACATTAACGCAAATAACATAAAAAAACTGAACACATTTGCAAGTCATATTTAGACATTGTTTATGTGTGTTTTTGCATCACTAGTTTCATAATGAATGATACACCATCAGCAGGAGATAACGTCATGGTGCATTCCTTTCCAACAAGTCTTATCCCAGCAAAGAATGAGTCTTTTTCACACAGTCTTTTTAAAGATTCAATAACACTACACTTTTTATTTAAAAAAACTCTTTTTACAATGAAAAGTGAAAAAAAAACACAATACATTTACTTTTTTGTGTATTTTTCCATCAGGAATCTATCAGGCGATCTAAAAATAGGTATAAAAACATTTGAGCTGTTAATTGTAAAAAGATTATCTAAAAAAAAAATACATTTTCCTCTTCTTTATCAAGAATACTATCCTGCCTTGAGTTATTTGTATGAATAATAAATGTGCACATAAAATCCTTTAGATATCAATGTTATTCTTATCTCAGGCTTTAACTGTTAATATTATATAAAAGTCAATAAATGTTCTAGTAATTATTTGTGGCATTTCTTTCAGTTGATAATAAAGCATTCAATAAACACACAGGAGAACATATTACATCGTGGAGCTTGTGTTGAGTCCAGCTCAGTTATTTTGTTTTATTTACCACAAAACAATCAGTACAGGTATGGAACTGAAAGAGTTGAAGAACTAGAAACACTAATGAGAAGCAGAAAAGAAAGAATGCAAGACAGACACATCACAGACTCTTAATACTGAACGAACTAAAGATTTACCGAGCTAAATCGGGGTCAATATTATTTGAAATTGAAAAAAGATTTTGGTGTTTGGACAGAAAAAAATGTAAAATTCCTGAAAATGTTTGCCATTCTAAAACAAACTTAAATATTTTCAGCTTCAAATGTTCTGTTTATAAGGTTGAAAAACTTAAAAATTTCCATTTCAAAACGTTTTTTTTCAATTTCAACTTTTTTTTTTTTTTTTTTTTTTT
>NC_050529.1:18267327-18295589 GCF_002922805.2 Oryzias melastigma | reverse complement strand
TATTTGGTCAATCTTTAGATGAGTTGCTGCAAAACACTCAGTATAATGTTATCAAAGATAGTTAATACATTTCTTAATCTTGTAAACAGTTTATTATTATGACCTTCGTAGACAATGCTCTCACAGATAGTAATTAATCTTCTAAATATGTTAATAAACCTTATTTGGCTTAATATGCTTATAAATATTCCATAGACACATTAATAATTTTGGTTTATGTGTTAATAAAGTTTGTTATGGACTCTTATTATGAAGTTTTACCCAATATTTTTTTAATTAAATTTGGGTTTCAAATAATATTGGCGCCAACTTAGCTCCATAAAGATTTAGTTAGTCTGCTGCACAAAAAGAAACCAAAAAAGAATATGAAAAATACCCCAAAAAATGAGTAAAAAGTGAGCAAATAATCCCTTCAGAAAGACTGGCACACATAACTGCATTCCTATAGTAAGTTTAAATATAAATGTTATGCAATTATCACTGCTTTTAAAAATGGAGCAATAAAGACTAATTCTATTTATTTCTTTTTTTTATCTGTGACCGTCTGAACTGACATTGCTTCATTTATTGGATCACTGACAGACGTTAGAAGACACACAGGTCATGATGTTCATCTGTTATGTAACATCACTGCACAAACTCCGCCCCTCAACCCCTTCAGATCAAACCGCATCATTCTAGGTAAACACCATTTGATGTTTTAAAGTAACTTTTTCTTTTGGTTAACATTTTTTAACCCCATTTTTATTTATTCGCTCTCAAATTAATCTTTTTTCACTTATTCTGCGGCTAAGGTCAACCCCGCTGCTTGGATTACAGCCAGGTTAAATTTGCACAGTTCAGTTTGAATTGTCCTTGTCACCCTCCTAATCCCTCATGTCGCCAAGGCCACGCTCATGTGACGCATGTTTTCACGCACACTGAGGGTGTCACACCTCCTCAGCTGCAGGCAAATAGAATGAGTCTGTTGACCACATTCATTCTAACGGGCATCAGCATGACTCGTGATGCAAACCCGCTAAACTAATACCATCCTATCACCAGTTTGGACCTCCGACTAATATTACTAAGAGAAAAAGAGGAGATTTTATGAAGTAACAACCCAGTACACGGTAAATGTCTTTGTGTGTATTTTTATGAAATTTCAAAGCTGAGGAGGAGTCTGGGAATTCTGGTAATAATCAGGACACAATCTTTGTCACTTTGGTCTTACAGTTCAAGTCCTCTTATCTTTATTGGAGTTTATGTAAAGATATGTTTTTACTTCTAGAAACATCTAAAGTAGGATTGTCAAACTGAATTGACCTTGGGGCATGAAGGTAGAGTGGCTGAGGCTGGAGCGTATGGGGTTCCATTTGTGCCAAAATGATGTTTTTTCCGTCCACTGTCTATGTCTTTGGTCCATTCTCCGAACAAGCTTATTGAACATTCGTTTATGTCTATGTACTACTAAGCAATATCTTCCTGGAAAACAACAAGAGTTAACAACGCTAGCAAGTGTTGCTAAGGACTTTTCTGATGACTAGATCCAGCGACAATAGCAGATGCAAAGTTTTAAGCATAAACAAGAGCTGAAACATCACAAAACAAATACAAAGCTGTCATCAAAGAAGCGTGGACATGCAGAAGATATTGACTCTTCCTGAAAAGGGCTGTCTCACATTGTGACATCATTACGTGAGAACCCGCTCGTTTTCGTGGGTATGGGAGGGGCTTCTGTTGAGAGTCCAGGTTTTTAGAAGATTACTCAGATATATGTAAATGGACTTTGGGACTTGTTATAGTGAGGAATGAACAATATAATACACTTGACATTTTAAAAAGTAGATTTTTCATGGAATGGCCCCTTTAAACTTTCTTCAAGTATGATACTCGTAGACTTTGCACATTGCCTTTAGATAAACTTGTAACAATGTGGTTGTTTCCTGATGGAGATCACAGAAAACGTATTTGCTTCTTAATGTGTGGTCCGACGACAAACCAGACTATCTTAAAGGTTTGGTACCACGGCTGAGCTAATGCCTTTGTCACTACTCCCTTTATGGATGGGTACAGACTATATCCACCCATAAAGCCCATATCCACAAAAAATGGGCACATCTATGGGCATGCTGCAGGCGACAAGTCATAGTAAGTACGTATGCAACAAGGGAAGTAGGTGAGACATAGGAGGAAATTAGACAATCAAAGAGTAGTCTGTGTCTATCCTACGGGCATCCAACGGGCACTTAGTTCTCACATGCACCCCATGTGTAAAGCATTTGAACACAGTCAGTAAGGAGAATTGTACATCTGTATCACCCATATAACTTACAATATCTTTACAAATACTTCCCGATACACTTACCACACCTACGAACCACAGAACAACTGCAAGACACACCAGCACTCCCTACAAGATGCGGCCCAGACAACCCAAAAAACAAATGTGACACAACGCCTTGAGGTCCAAGCAAGTCTTTTTCATCCACCACCTTACCTGGAGCTCACACGTATGAGAAATAACTGACCCCAACCCCTTCAAAATTCACACATCATTGAGCTACAAAAGAGGCAAGACAAGTTTTTTGTGTGGGACAATACAAGTGATTTACAGAGAGATTAAGAAAAAAGGGGGAAACTATATATATTAAACCCATTTACTTTAATAGAATTACTCTATTTTGATTTAAAGGTCAGGGAAATAAGAAAAACCTGAACTATAAAAAGCATGACACATGGATAATGTCATCTACTGTATGATTGTCCACCTCAAGAGCTTGTTTTCTTTCAAATTCAGGGTATTGGTTTCTTGAATTTTGAATGGTTTACCCTGTCTCAGAACACTACGGCACAGGGTGACAGACATGCATGGTTTCATTCAAAGATAACTTTAGAACCAGCATTTTTATCTAACATCCGTCTTATGACTGTCCAAAGAGCTCGGTGTACTCACAGAGAACTAGCATGGGTAAAATCATAACACAAGATCGACTCCTGATCTACTTTTTCTGCAACACTTTGCAAACCATTAAACCCATTTCTTGCAAGGTAATGCATTTTTAAGGAGTTGGAACATGCTGTGCTGCTGCTTTCACTGTTAACACCTTTAATAACTGATTGATCAGAGCAGGAACGACCTTTTGAAGAGCTTCACACTGAAGCACACATGAGGGGAAAAGGCTTCTCTTGGCTTTTCTGGGAACTTGTAGAAATACTTTCATGTAACCTGAACATGGCAACAGGAAGAGCATAACTTTTTCATCTAAAACCAGTCACAAACCCTTTAGTTACAGTGTGTTAGGACAGCAGAGCGGACTTAAAGCACAGATTCACTTTCAGATATGTTGAAACAGAACAGTCAGGAATTCAGCTGTGACAGAAAAGCTATCACTGAGATCTGTGCAGAGTTTAGCTTCAATCCGCCTTTGCCAGCCGTTTCACAGAGCTGGGGGGGGGGTGTCACTGCCTTTTTCAGGAGCAACTTGGCAGCTGTTTCTGTTTCTCAGCTTGGACTTCCCCAGTTGTCAGAAGACGACTGACACTTTTTTTTTTTGGTCCTTAAAGGCGAGAGGTCTGTCCTGTACTTTGCTGAACCCAACACAAGAGATTTAAAGGATCTGGGTTTTAATGGTTGGTTTAAAAAAGACCATTAAAAGTAATTTATTTGTTAACTTATTTATCAGGATCAATGGTAAGGTCAGATATAAAGGAATTTCGATTGATAGCAAAATTCCATCAGTAGTTCTAGAGATGGAAATAGAGAAATGTGTACATTCAACATCAAAGTACTAGTACTATATTTTCTCTCCTATAGGACACAGGATCATAAGAGGCACCATTGGTTAATGGTCTATTCTATTAAGTTTGTTAGCTTGTCATTTATATAAGGCACACTGAACTATAAGGTGCTTTAAGCGAGACAAAAGAGTCAGAGATAAGTCCATCAATCAGTCAGACTTTGCAAGCTTTTAACATGCTACACATTAGCGTATTCACAAAACCTCGAACTCCCAACCTTGTTAGTAACATGTAAAAGAAGATAAACTGTCAGACACCTCTATGCTTTAGCCATGCTAGTGTATCCACAAACCCTTTAACTCCTAATCTTGTTAACATGGGAAAAAAAGCGGCAGGACATTGAGTTTTACTGTTACATCAATGTACAGATGCAATCTGATATGAAGGGCTGTACAAGACATTATTTATGTATGCGAAAGAGAGTATATATGTATGCGAAAGAGAGTATATATGTATGCGAAAGAGAGTATATATGTATGCGAAAGAGAATATATGTATGCGTAAGAGAATATATGTATGCGTAAGAGAATATATGTATGCGTAAAAGAGTATATATATATGCGAAAGAGAATATATGTATGCGTAAGAGAATATATATGTATGCGAAAGAGAATATATGTATGCGTAAGAGAGTATATATGTATGCGAAAGAGAATATATGTATGCGAAAGAGAGTATATATGTATGCGAAAGAGAGTATATATGTATGCGAAAGAGAATATATGTATGCGTAAGAGAACATATATGTATGCGAAAGAGAATATATGTATGCGAAAGAGAGTATATATGTATGCGAAAGAGAATATATGTATGCGAAAGAGAATATATGTATGCGAAAGAGAGTATATATGAATGTGAATGGTTCCGAATAAATAATGTCTTGTACGGTCCCTCATAATCTGAGGTCCTGCAGCGCGATTTGACCGTCAGGCGCGGCATGACGAGTTTGAATTCGTCATAAATCTGAATTTAGCAACTGATCAGGGACTCAGCTTTGGTTTTCTTTGACTCGATCAGCGAGTAGAAAAAAATTAAATATGCCAGATCAGCCTCCTAAACTTCATGATTTTACACTTATTTTCATTGACACAAAAACCAAAAAAAAAAACTCTATTTTGATTCTTGTTTTTATTTGTCTCGTCTCGAGCAAATGAGGAAAGAAATTCATCAAACTGGTTCACAGACAGAAGTAGTGGTGGAAAGCGGTCGTCATTCAGACCGAGCTCCCGCAGCTAAAATGAAGCTCACATATCCAGAGAAACTGAATGATCTCATGAACCCAGACATGAAAACATGATTACCAATGCTTTTGTAGAGCTTTTTAAAATAAATAAATCAGATTTCTAAACATTCTCCGTGCATTGTAATGAGATATATGCAGACACCACTCCATGTAGCGAAAACGTTAGCGCTAGCTCCTCCCATGGGCGTCTTGGGTATCAAGGCATCAAGCACGACATCAGTAAGAACACCCATAAGAAATCCACATATAAGGCAGTTTGGGTTATAAGGTGCAATGTTGATTTTTGAAAAAAAATAAGACTTTTGACAATGTGTTACACTGTAAAAAGGGAAATATTTCATCAATTAAGAAAAGTTTTGAAATTTGTCACCTTTAATGATATAGTTTTCATTAAATTAAAATTTGACTTGATTTTTTACTCAACATGATTTAATAAAAACTACTGTTTTTAAATGTATCAAATTACATAACTTTTTTAATTAATCCAATATTTCACTTTTTACAGTTTATAGTGCAAAAAATAGTCCATATTCCTTACGACAACATCATAACTCACATTTAAGGTGCAAATTTTGAAAAATAAACTGCAAAAATAAAATGAATTCCTATTATTAAAAACGTACCATTGTCAAAAAACTTTATTTAAAATAAATATTAAAACTTGTGGCTCACATGCTTGACCTTGATTCATAATCTATAAAGGGACACATTATGGAATGTTCTTAACAGTGAGGTGAATATACTTTGAAATATATTTTAGAAATTATTTTTTTTTAGTTTCACTTCATAAAATGTCAAAAATTGCTTAATAAATTGCTTTGCCTTCTAGTATTTACATTCATTTTAACCTTGGTTCAAACATAATAATCCAGCATCCAGTTGATGCAGAAGGAAACTACTTTGTGACCACAGCTGCTTCACTCTGGACACTTCCATTTGTTTCCATACCAAAGGAACCTTTTCTTCTAACTGTTCCTTGAGTGGAGACGTGACGGAATTCAGAAAGTTCAGAGGAAAAAAAACAAAAACAAAGGAGGGCTTGAATTCTGAGGTTTTTTTTTTTAATGGAGGAAATTTCCAGAAGCCTTTACTGAGTTTGATCTAAATTAGTTTATAGTTGATGCTAAAGATGTCGTAGATAATAAAGACAACCGGCTCTGCGTGGCCTCATGACAGAAGGCTCCTGTTACAGGAAGCAGCAGAGGAGTTCTTCAAGAGAACATGAGTAAAAACGATCATATTGCTGTGAAATAATGTTAGGAAACTTTTCGTCAAGTTAGCAGAAAATGCAGCACAACTGCTTCAATAGAGATTAAGTGAAGAGCTTTGCAATAAAGTTCTATTTTTCCTATTAACTTTAGCTTAAAACAATGAAAATTGTGTTTTTCTGTATGGTTTTTCTATGTTTCTGTTCTTTTTGTCTTTTCTAACAGTGTTTTGTTGTTCCACTGTTTCAGCAAAATATTTTAAGTGTTAAGATACTGATTTTATCTGCTCGAATAAACATTTTTATTGAATATTTGCATATTTCAAGGCTCCTCTACTTATTTCTTTATCCAACTTAAACAATTTGTCTACTCAGGTAAATTATTAAAGTTATTTGATTTTCTTTGAGTAATAGCAATCACAGAAAAGAAAAATTATTTTTTCTCAGAAAAAAAGAGTAAAATAAAACTCTTTAAGCTGGAAAGTGGCATCTCCGGATGAACTTCCCTGCACTGAATTAGAAAAAATTGAGACAAAAGTCAATATTTTATGTGGGATAAGTTCATGTGCTGATTGGTGTCTGCTGAACATGTTTGCTAAAAGAACTGGAGAACATGGAGATCAGTACAGCACCGTTTCTGGTCAAGGCCACTGAAAGTAATGTAGGTCTTTCTCTGGCAAACACATGAACAAGAAATATCAGAGCATTGGGAATTCTCAGACGGTATCACAAACTGTTGTAGAAAAGTTAGAAAGTTTTCACAAAGATGACAAATCTGCTCCTTTAAGATTTTTTAAGCATTTTTTTTAAACATATTAGCAAGTTCTCATGAAAAAAAACATCCAAACACATTTTTGGTCAACAGTAATTGTTAATTTTTGCTGGTTTTAAGCAATCAAATTAAATTGATTGATTAAATTGATTGATGCTGGATTTGTATATAGTAGTTTTGGATAATTTTATTTGGTAAAACTTAATGTTTTTCTTCCACTTAAAAAGACTTTTGTCATCGTTTCTCCACCTTTCATTAAAAAAAGTACAAACTTGAACCTTTTTGACAGTAAAACAATACAAATTTCACACAGCGCTTATTGCCTTTTGTAATATCATTGAATAGATATTGATCATCGACCAAACATAGATGCATGAGTGGAGCTGTAAATCTAACCCCAGCAAATCCAACTGAATACAGATCCGTTTTCAATGGATTATTCTGGAGCAGCGTGATCAGGGTGTGACTGAACAGGCGGCGTGAGGTGAAGACTTGGACATGTGACTGAGGTCCGACTAAAGCCAGCAATAGTCGATGTTCATTTTGTTTTATAAATACTAAAATCCAATACAAGTTGAGAGTTTTATGTTTGTAAATCAAGTGTGACCTGAAAAGCTTCCACTTCTTTTCTAATATCATCCCATGTCTAAAGCTGTTGTGACCATGTAAACAAAGAACTCTCGCTGGTATTTACACTTTATCATTGAAGTATTAAACAGAACTGGAGTCAGAGTTTACGCAAACTGAAATAAATCTGTCTAGCCCACAAGTCCCAGAATTCATAGGGAAACCAAACACATCCTGCTTATTCTCAACGACTTAAGAGAGATATACAAAAGGTGAACATTATATAAGCCCAGAGCAGTTTTGCTATGATTATCTGTCTCTGTGAGGCCCAGCAGAGGCCTGGTGATCAGAGGGTACTCCCCCCTTAAACCTGTCACAAACTGGGATAGGCTCCAGCAACCCCTTGACTTTGAAGTGAAAGTTGTGGGTAAAGAAAATAGATGGATGGAAAAATAAAACCGCACATTTATCTGCTCAGAATAGTACAAGCATCTCCAGGTTCATTTTTCACAGATTTTTAAACTGAGGTTTGTTTCAAACACCTTATGGGAAACTCAACCACAGGAAATCACAATCTCTATCTTAAAAACCATAAACACGCACAAGTAAACAGTAGAAAAAGAAAAAGAGGAAGAAGCCCCTCCCTGCTTGTCTAGTGTGAACACCGTAGACTAAAAAGATGTTCAAGAGGGCGAATTTAGCACAGAAATAAACTTAAATGAAGTTATGAGTGTTAAAAGTCTTTTTATTTATTTATTTATTTTGCAAGTTGGCTTAAGTACATAAAAATGTTTATTTTTTATGGTGTTGACAGCCTGTTTTTAGTATGTAAAAACATTTTCCATGTTATCACGAGAGGAACATATTTTATTGGCCCCATCAGTCACCAGCAGAAACAGGTAAATAAGGTCTTCTTGTCCATGAGTCGGAGGGTCTCCGCTCATTGGCTCAGCCGAAGGCGTGTTAACTGTACCCAAGAGGAGGGGCGGAGAGGTCAGCAGGTCAAAGTCCTTTGTATTTATCAGATAAACCACCGTCTGTCGAGAGAAGAAGAAGAAATGTGCGGATGCCAGAACCCAAACAGAGGGCTGGGCCCCTGTGAGGAGAAACACAACACTGACTGTGATGGTGGCGCTCTGAGGGTGAAACAACGCGTCAAGAACCATCAGAATGAGGCGGAAACTCTTTCAATGTCTCCTGAAAAAAATGACTTACGTAAACCTGCAGAGGTTATCTGGAGCAGAGTAAATGTTGACTTTGCGAAAGAATTACAGTTTCACTTCCATGTGAGGCACTTTCGCTGTTTGTACAGCAATAGACAATAAAAAAAAGAGAACAGTTACTTAGTAATCCTTTAAAGTGAAAAGTTTTGTCGGCCATTGAACTGAAAATGCAACTTTTATGATGTTAATTAATCTGTTATCTGATTTTGAGGCATCACATCAATTATGATCCGGAATCAGATGCTAAACTTGAAACCGAAAGATTATTTCCTTCGTCGTTTTGTCTCAGCTGAGGAGAAAGTTCATATGAATATAATGAGCCTTTAGCCACACATTCCATGTACGGAAGCAGAAACAGAATCTACCAGCTGGTTATGTAATGTGGACACCGTATGACACAAGCTCTCATAATGCATGTTAGTCAAGGCTAACCGTCAGACTCATTCTTATGCACTTCAAAATGTGATTACAAGACAGTTTTTGATGCTTTAACTCAGTCCTAGTGAGAATAAGAAAGTATGCACATGAAAATTCTGTTTTTTCCCATGTTTTTTCATGACATAAATATGAAAAAAATGAAGCTTAAAATTAAATGTCTGCGTATTTATTTATTCAAATCGTTGTGAATCAAACAGACACGAAAATGAGGTTAGAAAAAAGAAGCAACTACGGCAAGCCACAAGGTAGATCTACGTATGTCTCAAGTTTCCTGGTTAGAGCTGGAAAGCTGCAATATTTGATCACCATTTTGATGGTACCACTAAAGTTAGATTGGGGGGAGAAAACAGATGGATGATGGGAAGTAGGGGCAGACTTACTCTGCACCACTCACCCACAACACAGAGAGGAAATTTTTATGAACTACTGCCGCTCTGCAGAAACTATGTCCTAGAAAACAATGCAAGTTTCTTTCATTTTGCCTAAAGTTGGTATAATCATATTTTTATTGGGAATGCAGTGATGCTCGCTCTGATCAAAAAATTTATCTTTTTCCAAAACATCTATGCTTCAATGCTAAAAGAAAAAAAAGATTAAATTGTCTCAATTCTAAAAGAAAGAGTTTACTGAGCATGCTCAGTCCACCGGTAGACCGCTCCTACACTGAAAAAAGTGAAATGTTGGGTCAATTAACAACAACAGTTCTATAATTTATTACATTTAAAATTATTAGTTCGTATCAAATCAAAAGTTTGATTTGATGCTCCAGCATTGTTATATACTTGTTATATTTTATGAGGCACTTTACGACAATTTCAGCTTTAAATCTACATTTACACAATTGTGTTAATTTAAAATAACAAATGTTATTTGTAATAAAAGAAGACAAATTGTTGTTTAAAACTGCAACAGACTGGCAACCTGTCCAGGGTGTACGCATATTTTGCTCAACAGTAGCTGGGATAGGCTCCAGCAACCCAGTGGAAAATGGACAGATGTACACTTCTAATACATTTTTTTTATTGTTTTGGGTTTTTTTGCTCAGTTTAAAAAAAATGTTTGCAAAAAAGTGTCAAAGATTGAGATTTGACATACTGTATGTAGACATTTAAGTATGAAAAAAAAGAATTATAAAGTTACTAAAACAGCAGATCTCCAAACTTACAGCAGCCAATTTAAAAGGCTCTTTCCATGCATGGGTCACATTACATAGATGTAATTGATCTAAATTTAATGATAAAATATTTTGCTGTAAACATACTAAATTGTTTTTATTCAACCTATATATATCAGTGTACTCTACAAGTGTATTAAAAGACAAATAATACAAATAATTTTGGTTGGAATTATGAAGACGCTGTAAGTTGGAAATCTTCTGTCATTCTGTGATTGTTTGTATTGTAGGGAGACTTTTTTGTCATTTAGTAATAAAATGTGTTTTTTTCTCAAAAAGTAATTCAAAGAGAAACGTAATTTTAATAGAAAACACTGTTAAATGAACAAAGCTACAGTATATATGAAGGAATATGACATAAGTTGAAAATCTGAAATATAATATATAAAAAACAAAGACGAGTTTTGGATCTTTTGTGGATATATTCTTTGATTTATTTTTGTAATTTTGTTTGCCTTCTTCTCCTGTTTTCCATTTTCCTGTGACTTCCTCCTCTTTGTCCTCCACAGAAAGATAAGTTCCCTTATAATCTGTGTCCTCTGCTCTGTCACACCTCCATAAATGCACAACATTGTTCCATTTCACGTTCGTTATGGAAAATGGATTATTCATAATTAGTTATTCGGTTAAGGTGACCTTCCTCGTGATTGCATGTGTGGATTAAAGCACAATCGGGATTTAACAAAACAATCCTTCAGCACATGTTTTAATACATCCTGATGAACTAAATGTTCTCACTTATAATAAAAAAAAACGTGTGCAGGTGTCAATAAAGTTTACTTTAGGAACACGAGCATACATGTGATGCAGGCGCACACATGAAAGAACACAACATCATAAACACACCTCGTAATAGGACCTTATCTTAAATGAATCACAGTGTTATTGGCACAGAAAGCAGCTTTTGTGCTGAAGATAAATAATCCTTTTAGGACATTTTAATCATGAAAACTCCATGTTTTTTATATGTATATTTGTAGTAGTTTTGCCTTTTGTTGCAAATATGTATCAAACCTTTTCTGCTCCACAAATATTTTAATTTAGCATCTAGGTGAAAGCAAAAAACTATGTCATTTTTTTGAATAGATGTAAATAATTTCAGGTGTCAAAGGTTAAAAAAACAATCATATTACAAACAACTGTTGTGTTTTTTCCTTAAAGTTTAGCTATACAGACAGTTTTTTCTTGTCTGGACGGACTTATTTCTTTAAATCAGGGGTTTCAAACTCAATCGCAGGGGGCCAAAACACACTAAGACTACATTTTTAAACCTTTATAAACTTAACTTTTTAACATTACAATGAATGGAAACAGGCAGGAAAATTATTCCATAATAAATCAACTTAAACCTTGAATAACTTTCAATATTTTACTCTCCATAAAAATGTATTTTGTCAAAATTATACAAGTTAGAAATACGTGCAATTAACATCGGACCATTAATAACAATAAAATTAAATTATCTGGAAGGCCGGATATATATTTTGAGAATAATTTTTCTCATTTTTTATTTGTATCTTATGCTGAGGCTTGTTTTGTAGATTAATTACATTTTTGATTGGTCACTTTATTGTTTTCCTTTGTATAAACTTGACTTTTACATTATTTTTTTTATTTATTTATATTCTTCTTATCAAGTGTTTCTTTTGTCAATTTTCTTGATTTTTTCAGGGGTTTTCTTTTTCTTTCTTTTTTTATAATTTTTTTTACTTCCCAAGTATTCTTTTTTTTTAATTATTAAGTGTACTTTTAGTCTAGTTTACTCTTTGCTTTCAGGGTGTTTTTTTTACCTTCCTTCTCCTGCTATTAGTAATTACACCCAAAATGTAAAACAAATAATAATAATAAATAAAAAATAGAATTGTTTAATATACGCGTACATGGGTGAGACATTGCTGTTATTGTTTATTGAGGGAGCTCCATGCAGGCACGTGATGTTCAAAACAAAATGTTACTTAGTCACGCAGAAAAATGGCGTCATGTCTTGTTTTGCGTTTATAGCCTTAACTGGAATGAGCCATAAATCAATAGTGAGATGACTGATCATTTCCGGAACAATAAATGAACAAATGTGTGGAGAAGACTGCCGCTTCCTGCTGATAATGATGAGGATTTTACAGCTAGTGGGAGTTGTTGTTTTTTCATTATTATTATTATTATTATTATTTATTCATTCATTTAAAAAAAAAGGTGTGTCTGCAGAGCCAATGACGTTGCAGCGTCAGCGTGCGTCATCCAGGGAGGACGGGATGGGGGGAGGGAGGGGGGTCTGCGCCTATAATAAACCCGAGGAGCAGTCCTTCTCCTCAGGCTGGACAGAAACGAGCTGCGCTTCAGCTGGAACCACTGAGCAGAAGATTTAACTTTAAAGAAGAAGAAGAAAAAAATCCTTTAAACAATTGAAATTCACAGTAAAATCTACATTTTTTTTCTTCTTGGAAACTCTGAGCGCATTTTTCATTTATTTTTTTATTTTTATTTATCCTAAAAGAAAGTTTGAGATTTGATCTCCAGCGATGTTTCCAGAGGCAAATAAAGGGTGAGTCCTCCTGTGAAGATCGTGTGTTAGTTTGATGCAGAGCACGTGGAGCGTTCAGGGACGTGAAATATGACAGCATGTGCGGGCCTGGAGGCCAAAGAGGGACGCGCGCATGCGCACTGGCCACCAGAGAGTCAAACGCTAAAAAGTTATTACAGGAGTCCCAAGTTAATAATAATAATAATAATTGCTGTTATAATTGCATTTGTTAAATTAAATATTTATTATCCAAAGTAAAAAATATATATATATATTTGTATAAAGTACTTAATAAAAAGTTTTTGAAGAATTTAAAGTGTTTTTATTCATTGTGTTAGGTAGATGGATTAATGCCTCCTTCTTTTAATGATTTCTAGCTACAGCTACGACGACTGCAAAGCCACTGCTGATTGGCTGCTGGCACAGACGGACATTAAGCCCAGAGTTGGTATTGTTTGTGGGTCGGGGCTCGGAGGACTAGCCGACCTGTTAAAGGACCAGGTGGCCTTCAACTACAAGGACATCCCCAACTTTCCTCAGAGCACAGGTGAGCCGAACAAACGTCTGAGCTGAGAACCTCCCACCTGCCAGGTACTTATGGTCTGGTTTGTTTCCTCAGTGCACGGGCATGCAGGACGGCTGGTGTTTGGCACCCTGAAGGGAAGGGCGTGCGTTTGCATGCAGGGTCGCTTCCACCTCTACGAGGGCTATGCCGTCCAGAGGGTGCGTGTTCCAGCAGCACGTTTTGCTCCTCCCCCTTTTTTGGCGCTCTTAATGATCAAATCTTTTTTGTTTTCAGATCACTCTTCCCATACGCATCTTTAAGCTGCTCGGTGTTGAGACGGTGATACTGACCAACGCCGCTGGGGGGCTGAACGAGGACTTCAAGGTGGGGGACATCATGGTGATCAAAGACCACATCAACCTGCCCGGCTTTGCTGGGAACAACCCTCTGGTTGGACCCAACGATGAGAGGTAGATGTTTGCGTCACGTCCTAAGCATTTCAGGATTAAGACCTTCCTGACCAGTTTTTGTTTTTTCCACAGATTTGGCGTCCGCTTCCCTTGCATGTCAGACGCATACGACCGAGAGCTGCAGCAGCTGGGCATGGACGTGGGTCAGGAGCTGGGATATGGAGATTTCCTGAAGGAGGGCGTGTACTGTGCGCTTGGCGGTCCGTCGTTTGAGACGATTGCTGAGTGTCGCATGCTGCAAAAACTGGGTGTAGATGCAGTTGGTGAGCAGCTTTTATACATACATTTTTTAATTATAATATCAATAAATAATGAAAATGCACATTTCCTTTGTTGGTATTTTTAAAAATTTAAAAAACGTTTTATCTAACAGCAAACCATCCTTTTTTATTACTCACTATATCCCTTTAGGGGTCATGGGGTCACCGTAGCCTGTCCCAGTTACCGTTTGGCGAATGCTCATAAAACTTCAAGTTTTACAAACATATCAGCCAGCAAGGCCAAGTGGACCCCATATGGTTTAAAATTGGGCTGAAAATGTGCGCCCCAAATGGGTTTGTCCACAGTTTCCATGGTGGCCCCACCTGTATTTGCCCACATTGGGTTAAGTGGGAACTTAGTAGGCTAGCTCGCTAAGCTAGCCAGCCGCCTAGTGGACAATGTAGCGAGCTAGCGAGGAGCTGGCAGAGCTATCTCGTCGTGCTATCCTTTAGGCGGCTGGCTAGCGTCCACCAAGCAGCTGCGTAGCGTAGCAAGCCGACCTACTGAGTGCCCATTTAAGCCAATAGCTTAGCGAGCTAACTCTCCCGGCCTTTCCAAGCTCACTACGCTGTCCACTAGGCGGCTCGCTATGCTAGCCAGCCACCTAGTGGACAACGTAGCTAGCTAGCGAGGGGCTAGCAGAGCTATCACGCTATGGTGTCCACTAGGTGGCTGGCTAACATAGCAAGCAGGCCTACTGAGTGCCCATTTAAGCCAATAGCTTAGCGAGCTAGCTCTCCCGGCCTTTCCTAGCTCACTACGTTGTCCCCTAGGTGGCTGGCTATGCTAGCTTAACTTTAGTCAAGCTAGAGAGGGGATAGCAGGGCTATCACACTATGGTGCCCACTAGGAGGCTGGCTAGCGTAGTAAGCAGGGCCATTATCGTAGTGAGCTAGCTCACTGTCCACCTGGCTAGCGTAGCGAGGATGCGCTTCATTAAAAAAAAAAAAAAAAAAAAAAATCCCAAAGTTATCCTCTTGGAACAAGACAACATTATATTTCAGATTCTAAACCACGTGTCAAAGTCAAAGCCCAGGGGCCGGATCCGGCCCTCCAGATCATTTTATTTTATCGTTATTAATGGCCCGATGTTATCTTGTTCTTATTTCTGACTTGTATAATTTTGACAAAATATGTTTTTATTCTGGAATAATATTCCTGCCTTTTTATTCATAGTTGTGTTAAAAAGTTAAGTTTTTAAAATGTAGTCTTAGCGTGTTTAATAAATGTTTATCCTATTCGGAGTGTTTTAGACACCCTGTGCGATTGAGTTTGACACCCACAGTCTAATATCACATGTAATTAGAGGTCAAAAATCAACCCAACTTTTTCCTCTGCAGGCATGAGCACAGTTCACGAGGTAGTGGTCGCCCGCCACTGCGGCATGCGCGTCTTCGCCCTCTCGCTAATCACCAACCAGGCAGTGGTGGACTACGACAGCGAGGAGAAGGCCAACCACGAAGAGGTCCTTCAAGCCGGGAAGCAGCGAGGCCTGCAGATGGAGCACCTGGTGTCCACCATGGTGACCCGGATCGAGCACAACAACAACTACATCTGAGAACAAGGACTTAGTCACGGCTTCTCTTTACTGTCAAACCAAAGAAAATCTGTCTGTATGTGCAAGTCTCTAAAACGGTTCCCTCCTCTGTGCTGTATAGGACACACATTCCTTTAATTGGTTTTCTGACAGAAAAAAAGCCATTTTTGTGTTTTAGCAGAAACATTTTTTAAAAAACTTGTTCTGCTATGGATCCATCCCAGATGTTTTTGTGTATTATTATTCTAACTTATGATCCACTTTTAAAAGCCTCTGCAATTTAACTTAACAATGATCATAAATCGACTGTAAAAATGTAATATTGCTTGTGTACACCGAGTGTATTAGTGCTTGTTTTTTTAATATGACTGTTGTTACTAAAAGTGTTATTTATTACTGAACTCAGTTTGTGTGCTTTTCTTGATAAATTACATTTCTATCATTCATAAAAACACAAATCTATATCTATGGCTGTTTAAAGTCTTTAAAATCCACTTCTGATCATCTTTTGATTTGTTTTAAAATTGTCCTTTTGGCCAAAATTAATTGTTTTCTACACTGAAATAAGTGAAACGTTAAATCAAATAAAAGTTTGATAGTTCTGTAATTAACCAACTCAAAAGTTTTATTTTATACAAAATAAATCATTTTAAATGTAAGAAATTACAGAACTCTTGCTAATTGTTTCACTTTTTACAGCGTAGGACATAGTTTCTGCTGAGCGGCAAGAGTTTATTAGAAATTTACCTCAGAGTTGTGGGCGGGATCGTAAGCCTGCCCTTAGTTCCCGACATCCATTTGTTTTAAATGTTTTCCCATTAGCTTACAGCCCCTCATGTCTCAATCTAACATTATCGATGCAACAAAAATGTCAGTTTTGAGCTAGATGCTAACTCAGACGATGAAAAAAAGATATACGAGTAGGGCTGTGTCACCAATAATTTCAAGATTTGATTTGATTCATAATATTTTAAACTATTAATTTTATTTTATTCAGTTTTGTTTTTTGCTACATTGTTGTTTCTTCAAATCTTAGCATGAATTCTCATGAGAGAAGGGTAACATCACTGAAAAAAACGTTTTTTTTTGTCAGAAAAGGACATTGATAAAGATCGATCTCTAGTTTTATGAATCGATTATTTGTTTACTGAATTCAGATCGATTAATCAAATTCTTTAAACCCACCTCTATGTTCAAGTGGATGCATCTGAATGGAGTGAAGCAGGGAACTTATGAATTTTCTACATCAAAAAATTCAATATTTTCAAGAGGATCTGATGGCAGCAGACAAGATGGCGGCTGAAAATCATTAGCCGGAAGAGGAAATTCCACAAGATTTCAGAGTTGTAGCCACTTTTATTACAACCTTTTTTAAGTGTTCAGGATTAGCTTAAAATGTGTCAAAAGAGGTTAAACACTTTATTTTCATAAATCGTTCAGATTTGTAAAACTGTTAAGGCTTTTACATTGGAGCTTTAGCTACATTAGCGCTTTATCTCCAGCCTAGTCTTTACGTTTGATCGCAGTTAGCTTGCGCTAATCCCCTTTGTGTGATCAACATGTATCAGCTCCAACATGGAGAAAATCAATTTTGGACCAATTTAAAATGACTTTATATTAGTAATAGGTTGCAAAAGTAAAAAAAAAAAAAGCCCCTTTAAAGTGTTGTTTACAGCGCTAAACTACTTAGCTAATTCACATTATGTAAGGAGTTATGGTGTGCTAAAGAGCATTGTAGGTTTTGACAGAAACATCTCAGGTTGTAAAGGTTCAAAGCTTTAAAAAAGTATGTTCGAATTGAAGATATATCAGTCATTTTCTGACTGAAATCTGCCGGTGGGGGGTTGATTTCCAGTCTTGGACTTCCTTCCGCCATCTTTTCTGCTGTCAGATACCCCTCATAATTATCAACTAGATTTTTTTCTGATTCACAACACTTTAAATAAAAAAAAAATACCCATAAATGCAATTTTGAGCTTAATTTCCTTTTTAAAATGTCCTCAATCGTCAGAAAAATGCAGCAACAACGTGCTAAAAACACCAGAAAAACCAGTGAGTCTTTAAAGAGTTATGATGTCAAAGCAGAACACCAAAATTAGAGAAATCTAGATGTTTATTTCGAAAGTGAGAGGTTGAACAAAGAAAGGTGCACTGTAAAGCAGATGGAGTCCAGGTTCAAGGTGGATCCTGTAAACATTAAACTGTTACATAAGCATTACATTGCAATACCTGAACACAGGTCAGCATGAAGCTTAAAAAGCTGCTTTTTCATGAGAAATATTTCAGATTTAAAAACAAAAGAACACCAAAGCTGAAAAACTGGCTATAAAGAGTGTTTATTATATATGAAATACTTAAAGGTTTAATGCTGGAGAGGAAAAAATAAAATCACAACACTATGTTATTCAGAAGTGACGGGTAAATCTCATAAAGTAAACACTTTGTTTCCCAGATAAAAACCAGTTTGGGGTTCACATCGCATGCTCCAAACATATCCATCCATCTTACATAAATATTCACCACCACCACCTCTAAACATTGAACATATCTTCCTAAAACAAAAATAAAAAATCAGATGTCTTTGTCAGAAAAACCCCACATGAATAGCAGGTGTACATTAAAGCTGGGACACAAAGAAGTAAACACATTCCCTATAATACAGTGCAATCCCATCGTCTCTGCATAAACATGAAGGACTGCTCAAGTTTGGCACAAAGTTTGGCAAAAGTTGGAAGACTGTAAGCAACACCCACATGTACGCCAAAAAAAACAAACAAAAAAAACCCTTTTTTATTCATATATGTCTCCTAATTCCTCTCCTTAGAGGTGATGCAGCATCATACAGTTAAAAAACAACTTATAGGCATTTCAATTTAATGGAAAATCAATTAAAATCCATTAAAGATAAACCTTAAAAAATGTGGATTTTAAACAGTTTATTACAGGGAAATCTTGGAATTACCGAAAGATAAACAAATCAACTAAATCCCTTCACATTCTTTTATGATTGTTGACACGTTAAGGAAAATCCTTCACTGTTTGCATATCTATAATATTCATCCTCATTCAAAGGGGTTAAAATGGCACTCGTGGTCTTTGTGCATTTCAGTTTTCTCATTAATTATTGTCAAAATCAATCTTGTGTTAATAATGTTTGGTCCTCTGTGACCTCAAATCCAAAAGCTAAAATGTAACTTTCACTGATATAATGTTGCTACGCTTTAAAAAAAAAAGAAAAAGTTTACCAGAAGATCACGGACATCAGTTCAAGGAGGTAAAAATGTCTGCCAGCACCAAGAGTGAGCTACAGTATTTATGGAGTGGATCGATTTTTTTTTTCATGCAGGCACTGCGATCGTGAATGTCGGCTCTTCTGAAGCGTTTGACTGGTGGAACGGAGGAAGAACTGGTTCAGAGAAGGCACTTCTGAAACAGTGAAGCCTGGAGCAGCAGGTCTAGGCAAACATGGTCAGGGTGATCCACTGTAGGACGGAGAGGAATATCCAGGATTAGTGTTAAAATGAAAAAAAATTAAAAAGTGAGTTGTTTCTAATTGTGACGACAAACCTGAAAGAAGTTGAGGGAAATTTGACCGTCTCCATCTGTGTCCAAAGTCTTAAAGGTTTCTGCAGAGAAAGAAAAACAAAAAAAAGACGTTAGCTTTTTGCTTTTCTGTGGCTACAAAATAAGAGAATTTCTTTATAGTTTTGTTACAGTTGAACAATAAAGAGGCAAAAAAATGTTTCAATCATTTTAGATCTATTGTTAGTGTTCCCAGTGGGCTTTAATCTGCCGTTTTTAGCTACAATCAGAAAACGTGTTGTTTTCTAGGACATCGGCCTACAGCTTCTCTCTACCCCTAAATTTAGCACTTCAAACACTATATAGCGCGTTAGCCATTTTGTAGTGCTGTCCAAATCTACAATTCCAAAATCAAGTGCACTAGAAATTTCCCAGAAGTCTTTGCGGAAAAACTAGCATGCATCGATGCTTACTACAATAGCGAATATAGACCACAATGCATTGCGGTCGAACAAGTTTTGCGATAAAAACATGTTTAAATGTATTGTTTTGATAAACCATCCACATTTTCATCATCAGAGAACAGTAGAGTCACAAATAGACGTCGTGAAATGTTTGTATTGATTTGATTTTTACTTTGTAAAATTTATGACGTCATATCCACCGTTTAGAGCACATTTGTCAAAGTCAAGGGCCGGGGGCCTTTTATTTTATTGTTATTAATGGCCCGATGTTATCTTGAGCTTATTTCTAACTTGTAGAATTTTAACAAAATGTATTTTTATGGAGAGTAAAATATTAAAAGCTATTTAAGGTTTATTTATTCTGGAATAATATTCCTGCCTTTTTATTATTTATAATTATGTTAAAAACTTTTGGTTCTAAAGTTTTAAAAATTGGCATTCTGCTAGCTTTTTGGACTTTTTTGGCATTCACTAAAATGTTTTAGGCTATTTTGGACTTTAGCTAATATTTTAGCTACATGCTAGCTGTTTTGGCAACTTTTGAAATCTTTTTAGGATATTTGGAAGTTTAGCTATTTTTCAGCTACATACTAGCTGTTTTGGCTATCCTAAGTTTTTTGTTTTTAGGCTAACTTGCCATTTAGCTAATATTCGAGCTGGCTATGAGCTTCAGCTTTTTTCAGCTTTTAGCTTAATTGATTTTCTCTTTCAGCTTCAGTGATCTCAGCTATCAGCTTCAGCGTTTTCAGAAAGTACTTGTTTGCCACACTTTCAACCTTTTTCAAACAGCTGCTGATTCACAACAATTTGTACAAAGAAATATTAAGAAATGCAGTTTTGAGCTCAATTTCTTTATGTCCTTTATCCTGAGAAAATGTCACGAAAACATGATAGAAACGCAAAAAATCTAATTTTTCATCAGAGTGGGAGGATTTAAAAAGATAAATAAGTCAACTCACTAAACATGGTCTCCAGTCTGACCAGACAGGTGACAAAGTTGTCAAAGTCGACGCTCATGTCCTCCTCTGTGTACCGCAGGATGATCAGCTGGAACAAGTGGTTGGTCAGCTTGAAGCCTAGAGACCCAAACCAACAGTAATGGATTAAATCAAGTATGAGAAAAGACGAAATGAAATGAATAAATAAAGGAAAAATGAACAGTACCTGCAGATTCAAGAGCAATTCTCATCTCATAGGAGCTCATGGTGCCAGATTTGTCCAAGTCAAACTGTCTGAAGATGGTCTAACGGCACAAAAAAGACAAGAGTGGTGATCAAAATCAACAAAATGTAAGAAAAGGGGAAAAAATTGATTTTGAGCTATAAAAAAAAAGGTAAAATTTGGTGTTTTTCTACATTTCTAGCGTCATTTCCTTATAAACTTGTACCAATTAGGCTAAAATAAACATGTACGAAGGATCATTTCTGTTTTTCTTCATACTTTGAGGCAACAGCCTAAAGCTTTTTTTCACATGAGTCCCCCCTCACCAGGTATCTCTTAATCTTTTCCCAGAGCACATGGAACTCTGTCAGGCCCAGTTTCCCGCTGCCGTCCGTCTTTGTAAAGACGTTCAGGAACATTTGATGAACAGAAAGGAACTTAAAATTATTCGGATACTTTTTTTTTTTTTTAAATCTCAGTCTTATTGTGAGGATACGTCCATGAGGTTGATCATACTACGACAAGCCTCAGGTGTAAAACCGTCCGTTTTCAGGTCCTTATCTGGTTTTTGAGAAAAAGAAAAGCACAATAAATCATAAAGTAATGATCGTAAACTTAGAAGTGAACTGAAATGAGTTCTAACGTTTGCTGATGATCTTGTTGAGAATGTTCTGGAGCTCTGTGACACTGATCTCCATGTCCTGTTGACACAAACACAGGTCAGTTACCCCGACGGCGTCCAACAACACCAACAGTACAGGAGGAAAACGGCCTCACCGGTCCTGCCAGCTGTCTGAAGAGACTCTTAAAGCCGGCGTCAATCTGGCTCTCATCCAGGCGAATCTTTAAAGAAAAAAAGAGAAAAAAGATGTAGGATTAATAAAAAATATTGCATCCAAGCAGTAAGAGGAAAAAATGGGAGGTGAGATCCTACCTCTTTAGGAAGATCGGCTACTACATCATCGTCCAGCTCCCTAAAATCAAAAAAGGAAAACTGGTTATTCATCTGAAAAACTAATTATTTAACATTTCTATGGAGTCGAATCAGGATAAGCTTGAAGTAAATGAAAACCAAATTGTACATTTTAAAAATACTCATAAAAAAGGGGGAAATTTTTTTTAATTGAATATATATATGTTTTTAAGCTTAAACAAAATATTAGAAAAGTGTAAATTTGAATAAAATTGGATTAAAAAAAAACTGGTGCCAAATATAAAATCATATTTATTTATAGTAGTTGGAGTTTTGTTTTTTCCACTTTTTTCGTTCATCTCACTCTTCACTTTTAATCCTCAATTTAGAGATTTAATTCTATTATTTTTTTAGATGTTAAGCCGACTTTTACATGGAGCTCATCAGCTACTGGGACAGGATTGACATCACGTTATGGTTGTTTTAGATGCATTATTTTCTTTATTCATTGCAACAATAACTAAATGTTTTCAGCAAAAGTCAATTTTTTGTTTCACTTCTCTTTTGTTGGTGTGATGGATGATTTAATGTTAAAGAAAATTAGATTAACGTCATACTATTCTTATTTTTTTCTCTTTTTTATTTTTTTTAATGTGGAATTGTGATTGTGCCTCCAGTGACTTTGAGGAATAAGGTTGGGATTTTTGTTTTTTTACTATTAGTTGTACATATTTAGATTTTTTTTTCTTTATTAATATTTGTTGTATCTTAATTTGCCAGAATGTTTTGTGTTTTTCTTTTTTACCGATTGATGTATTTGTTAAATGGGGCAGACAATATATGTTTTTCTTCTTTTTTCTTTGTTTATTTTTTGCTTTATGTTTGAGCTGGTAAATCAGGGTGGTACTGCATGTTTTTTTCTTTTATTGGATTAAAAAAAAGATTTCTGGCTTTATTTCCTTTCCTTTTTCCAAAATGTATTTTCTCTTGAGATCTATTCTTTGAAATTGATCTCTAAAGGATGATCTAGAGAAAGACACATCTATAAAAATAATTCAAAAATGAATATTTAAAATACAATTTGATAAAAAACAAAGTAGATTTTCTATTTTTAAAAACTCTCTTATATTGATTAAATCTTTTTATTTATTTATTCAACTTTTCGCTAATTTGATAAGATCTTCAAAAAGTTTTTGTTTTACAATTATTTGTATATATTTATAAAAACAAAAATTTTTATTGACTATTGTAGAAAATAATTTAGTTTTTTTTAATTCAACTCCCTCCAACAATCTTGGCCGTCTTCAGAATCCGCTCACTCTGAATCTGCAGGTTTCTCCGAGAACACTCGGAGGACGAAGTCGGCTTCTTTGTTGGGCTCAAAGGTGGAGGGAACAACGATGTACTCTCCAGCCGGCAGCCGCAGCCGAGAGCTGACCTCCCGCAGGTTGATGAAGAGTTCGGATCGAGCGCTGGAGGCGTGGCTGAGGAAGAAGTCTCGTTTGAGGTGGACATTGGAGCTCCCTTTAAACTGACGGGAGAGTTCAGAGTTAGTATGACTTGACAACAAACATCTATTCTTTAAGAAACTTTAGAGGAATTAAAATTTGCTTGTTTAAATGTTAACATTTTTTTGGAAGATTAAATCTCAAAATTGTAACGGAGAAGAGCTCACCTCATCTGGAACCTAAAAAAATAGTGGAAAAAAAGGAAAATTACTATAAAAACACACAAAAAAGTGAAATAATCTGTTTTTTTTGCAGGTCACTGACTTCATACAAAGCGAATCCTATAGTTTCCATGTCTTTGCCCTCTTGCCGTTTCTTCCTGCGGTCTTTCTGCATGAGGCCGACCAAAAAGCTGCAGTCTGGTTTTCCGGGGACGTCTGGGTGCTGAAGGCTGATCTTAAACTGAGGGTTCAGCCAGAACGTGGCTGCGAACAAGAAGGTAAAACGTCAAATTATTTATCTTTTTTTAGGCTAGAATTGAGCCTACAGCTGTCCAAAATAATGCAAATGCAGGGGATAAAATATGTACATCATTACTCCCAAATTTTTGGGTCAAAATTAGTATTATTATTGACAATGATTAAGAAATCATCATTAAAAGCTTCTTTCTGCTAATAAAATCATTATTTTTAAATGAAATCTTGAGCCCTTCAATTTTTTTGCTATGCCCCTGTATTGTGTATGCCAGCCCATCTGGGCTTTCAAGAATCACTAAAATATATATATTTTATTTTTTGCTACTGCTTTATATTCATAATAATAATAGAACTGTTTGAAACACATATTTTAATCATTTGTATTTGCCTTCCACTCTGCTGTTCTCATTTGTCACCCTTCCAAAGTCGACAAATGTCGTACTTCCACCCCTACATAACAGACAAAGACATTCATTTATAGTATTTCTACATCATATTTGTTCCTGTATGTGTGTAGTGATTTCCAGAAACTGAAAAGTCAGATGCGTACCAAGCAGAAATGTGGAATTTTCCTAAATTTTATGGAGGAATCAGGCCATTGTGTCTTGGATTATTGTTTAAATTGAAGTCACATTTGCATTCCATCTGAAAATGTATCCAAATTCCACCTCTCTGTCTCTAAGAGAGCTGCTTGTTTTAGATAAATAAATGAAGACTTTGTTTTCCTCCAACTTTAAGCATGACATACAAGAATTTTTTCTATTTTACTTGATTGTTGTTCATTTTTAAGTTTATTTTTCTCAGTTAAACAGCTTTCTTTTTTATCCATCTGTAGCCTGTTGAGTGTTTCTATCTATGGAGGTTTCATCATCATACCTGGGTAGTTTCTGCAGCCTCCGGCGGTACTTCCTCTCCTCCACTCCCCCTGAAACAACGAGGAGCTCCACTTTTTCATCTGGGTGTTATCCAGGGTGTCCGCCGTCAGATTGCAGATCTCCACGCGGCTGAACTCCCGCAGGAAGTCACTGAACGCCATCCTGAGAAGACGGAAAAAACGTCAGTATTTTGCTTCTAAAAGCAAAAAAAAAATGTTTTTTATGGATTGGATTAACATTTGCTACAGTAATTTTTTCCATGCTCACTCACCAAAATTCGCCGTCTTCGCTGCGGTTTTGTAGTCGATCCCTCACAGAACTATCCACTAAACTCCACTCTCTGGAGCTGAGAAGTTCGTAAAAAAAAAACAAATTTAACAACAGTGAAAAGAGTCACAAATGTTTGGCAGCTAAAGATCCACTAGGAATTTTAAACAGAATAAAAAATTTGCTTATATATATATTATATATGTGTATATATATATTATATATATGTATATATATATATATATATATATATATATATATATATATATATATATATATATATATATATATATATATATAAAATATATGTGTATATATAATATATATATATATATTATATATATACACGTACACACATAATTTTAAAATTGTCTGTTGGGGGTTTCAGCCTTATGGTTATTTACCTGAAATCAGTTTTAAGCTGTTCAAATATTTGGTCTGCAGTTTATGCGTATTTTACGTAGTTTATGTGCAACAATTTTGGAAATCTTTTGCAACTGAGCATGATTTTTACTAGATTTACCCGCGAATTTGTGGCTTTCCACGACAGTCCCCCATATGTCTAATGGACTTTTCACGTGGAAATCCCTCGATGTATATCTTTTGGATTGCATATGTGGCCCTCATTTCACATTACAATTATGTAGTTGATGACGAATCACTAATGAATCACATATAGAGCAATAATCACCTAATGTTCAAGCACGATTCGCAAATTCGTGGAATTTTCAGTCAATTTTGGGCCAGATTTGACTTTTACTTTTAGTTACATGCTCTTTGTGTTTTTTTCTCATACTTCTTCCCTAGTTCATTCTTAATACATCATGAAAATTTCTCTTAAAACCACAACTTTTCTTATTTTTTCCATGTATGTTTACATATGATCAATCATATGATAACCTTAAGCATAAATATCTGGTAAGAAATATGGTGTTATCAAGAATTCTTGTTTTAAGAAAAATTTCCAGCACCAAGACATGTTTTCTCAAAATTAGATTATTTTGCTATTTAAGAACTTTCTTGGTAAAACTATTTTACTCACAAAAAAAAAAAAAATCAAAAAAAAAAAATTCTTTCTACTTCATAAGATTCAACCTACAGTCATCGATTGGATGTCTTGCTAAGCCAAAACAAAGGTTAGACTGACATTTCTGTGACACACAAGTGTCACAGGGATGCTTCCATCCACAACAGATTACATCTCTTCTCTAAACATTTAGGCTTCATCTTAATTTCACTGTGGATCTTACACAAAGATTTTACACAAAGCTATGAGGGCTGAAAATGGGTCATATTTGTGATGAGACATGCAAGATAAACTGATAATAAGTTTGTATTTTCCAGAGAGTCCATGACAGTTTGCTGAATGGAAATATCTTTTCAGTCTGTATTTGTGCATTTAGTGAATTTTGTCCAAAGTCTCCTGAATCTGTAAACTACATAATGCAGCTGCTCTGAACTAACAACTAAATATATGATGTAACCACCCAGAAAAAACATGAAATTTAGGAAAATTATTGCAGTAGGTCATCATGTCCACCTTAATTAAAAGTGTAAAATTCAGATATTTGCTGAATTCAGATTTTTTCTATGCATTTTAGTAAATCTGAAGCATCAAAAAGCTTAATTTTTAGTCTAAAACACTCTCTCATTTATAAAGAAATAAAAAAAAAACCATATAAATGTTACTTGCTACAACCCAACATACTGCTCATAGTGTGGCTGAAGTCCCTGCAGGAGACTGCTGAGTATTTGAATGTGACAGTCTGACCCAAAAAGAAGCTATTTTTGGTGGAAACAAAGAGTTTAATGACTCATCATGTCAAAAAAGTAAAAAAAAGGAAACTGTATTAGATCAGAGAATAATCTCTATAAATGTTTCCACATAGAGCCTATTCTGAGATTTAACCATCCCAAAATAGAAAAGCAGCAAAAAAAAAAAAATCTTTTATTTTTTTAATTATGTAATTTTAATTGAGAATTCATGTTCTGAGTTTTACTAAATAAACTAAATCCAAATATGAACTGATTTGACTCTTTTTTGATTTAAAGTAATTCAAACAGTCATTTCTCGTTGGATTAAGTCATGGAACAGAAAATAATTTGACATTTTTCATTTTTTTGTTTCATTTTACATGAAGAATTGGACAAAACTTCATCTCTGTTTTGAAGAACAAGGAAGAAAGAGTAATTCCTCCTATTATTTGGGGAAATTGTTTTGGCTGGGGATTAATTTCAGAGTCCTATTAATGCATAAAATTAAAAACTATTTAGAAAAAACTGAAAAACTCCCAAAACAATGAAGTTGGTTAGTTTAAATAGCTGATCTCATCACTTTTTTTTTCTATTGTATTCATTTCCACTAAAACCTATACATTAAAACAAAACAAAACCTCTTATTTTTCTGCCCCTCATACATGCATCCATTCAACAAAAAGCGAAAATACATCTACAACTATGTACCCATTGTTCCTCAAAATAATTTGTAGTATATAAACACCAAAAACTGTTGAGAATAACATCAAAATCGGTGAAATCTTATCTCTTACTTGTCACTCCAGGGTCCGGTCCACTCCATCTCCCCCCACGGGTTCCTCATGCGAACCAGCTTAGTCATGCTTCCTCTGTACATCACCTGGGATCAATGAAAAGCAGTCATTTACACCTGCTGAATGATTATGCCATATTTGAAGAGCATGGAATAAATGCTGTAAAGCAGCAGGTAAACAGGCTCAGGTATGGATGACGGGAAGTGGGGGCGGGCTTGCTATATCCTATATCCTAAAAAAAAAATAAAAAATAAAAAAAAAACCTACTTTTTTTTTGCTAAAAAGGGCATAATATCCTGAAAAAAGAACAAATGATAATCAAAGTATGTTTTTAATGTTTTTAGATTTAATCACAAAATCTTGTTTGAAGCTTAATTAAAAAAACATTTGATTAATTTTAGTCAACACAGAAAAATGAGCAAAATATTTAACCAGTAATTCTCAAAATTAAACATTTAAGCATCAAAAAGATCAAAACAATTCCTCCTAATAATGTAATGTGCAAAGTTTAAAACTCATTTGAATTTATGCTGTAGTTTTTTATTGAAAAAAAATAATTATTTAGTTCTCAAAGATGAACTAAAGGCCAAAAACCAAACTGATGGTCATATAGGGGATCTGAGTTCCTCCATTTCCTGTCACTGCAGCAGCTCACCTCGTCCACGCCGGTCAACGAGTAGGCGTGTCCCTTTACCAGCTTCTTGAATGTGACAGCCTCCCTGTCGGAAGTATTGGTGATCTACAAGTAAAACATAAAAGAAGGTCACAAAATGAGGAGGTGATGAAATATGGGACCATCATTGGGGTATAAAGGTAAACTTCAGAGGCTGAGTCAGCAAACAGCTGTGGTCTGATGTAGTGTCTGTATGTGGAGGTCATTCGGTCTCTGCGT
>NC_050529.1:18265014-18267051 GCF_002922805.2 Oryzias melastigma | reverse complement strand
CCAACAACGACATCACTGCCCTCTCATGGTTCTTCCTAAAAATCCCACAATGCATCAGCTCCCAGACAGAGGAAACAGCAAATCACAACTTAAGAAATATGAAAATTTGACAAAAATCGTTTATCAATTCACTGTGTTCTAATGACATATACTTTAATTATTATTTTATTAATGTATGTAATAGTAATAGTTAAATGCAATGCATTGTGGTCTATATGCACCAACATTAATGGAATTTAAACACAACCTTATTATTAATAAAGATCTTTTTTTTTTTCAAGAAAATGTCAAAAACTCAAAGGATAAGTGAGTATTTCAGTACTGACATCAATAGAACAGCCGAGCAGAGATCCTCTCTCCACGGCTCTGCTGATGATGCTGAAGAGGTCGGGAGGCGCCTTGATCAGATCGTACATCTCCGTCACGCCGCCCGTGAAGTCCTCGAATCCCTCTGACGTGCTCCCACCTGACAGAGCCTCGTAGCAGCCGTTCAGCCTGGAGCGCAACAGGAAGCGGAGTATTTCAGAGGCACGGCGGAGATGCAAATAATGGGAACGTTATGTCGTGTGAGGTTAACATCAATGTGAAATATCTCAGACTTCTGGGGAAAAAAGAGAGCAGCACGTTCCAGATGACTCTTTACAATGTGCAGAAGAACTATATAAGGCTATAGAGTTATATATGTATATATAAAGGAGATTAAACATCACTCTCAGAGGGAAACTTGGACAACTGATGTCACAGGAGCAACTTCAAGTTTCTCAGTCTGGATTTTACATTTTTCTCAGTTATTTACAGTCTGTTCCATAACTTTGAAATTAGATGTTGTTTTTTAAAGGAAAAACAAGTCTTAAAATTATTTAAGGCACACGCATTTTTAAAGTAAGTCTAGATTTGTTCTAAAAAGTCCAACTCTGTCATCAGAATCTGATTGATTGTGCTCCTGTTGTTTTGGACCCAGCCTACCACTAGGTGTCACTGTAGAGCAGCAGAATCTACGGTGGCCCTGAAGTGCAAATTAAATAAACAAAATCATCAAGAAAAAAACATATTAAAGAGCACAATAACTTAAAAAGCAAAACTAGTAGTAAAAAATAAAAATAAAAAATAATTCCAAAAAAATTCCAAAAACCAAAAGGTCATGTAACATAAAAAAATCCAAATTAAAAATAAAAAAGCAAAACTAATAGTAAAAAAAAAATCCAAACAAAATTACAGAAACCAAAAGGCCATTCAACAAAAAAAAATCCAAATTAAAAATAAAATAAAAAAGCAAAACTAATAGTAAAAAAAAATCAATTCCAAACAAAATTCCAGAAACCAAAAGGTAATTTAACCCCTAATTGCCTATTGTCTCAAATATGCCACAAATCACTTTATTTCTGAAATCTAAATCTTCTAAAATAAAAGCAAAAAATATGAGCTAATTTTTTTAATGGCTGGAAGTAAATTCAGGAGTTAAGAGGTTAACAAAAAATAATAACATTAAAATAAAATATAACAAAAAATTAGAAATTAAAATTAAGCAGAATTAGAAACTAGATGAGGTTGGTACTATTTGACATCACTGCTTAGATGCTGACGTTTGGGTTTTGAAAAAGAGAGAAAGAGGAAGGATGTTTTTATTCTAAAGTGACAGAATTTCTCTAAAAGGTTTAGCTAAAAGAATTATCGTCTGTCAGAAGATACCAAATGCAAAAGTGAACAGACTTCATCCAATCAGTGATGCTTCATAGTACCTACCTCTTCTGGTTTCTTGTTTTGTTTCATTTTTTTTACATTTATTTTTGATTTCTTGAATCAGAGTTTGTTTCTTGAAACATTTCCTTTTTACCTCATTTCTTTTTCTGGAATTCTGTTTTTTGGTTTGGATTTCTGGAATTTTGTTTCTAAAATATAATGTTTTTTTATTATTATTTGATTTACTTTTTTAATTGTCGCGATCTTTAACATTTTTTTGTGTTGAGTGATTTGTTAATGTGATTTGCACTTCAGGGCCACCGTAGAATCTCAATCAAAATTATTTAAAGTTTCACA
>NC_050529.1:18258948-18264974 GCF_002922805.2 Oryzias melastigma | reverse complement strand
AAAAGCTTTTGAACCACAAATAGTTCATGATGGTCTTTTGTTACAACAGTAAAAACACATTTTCTTTAACATTCTAGTTGAGAGAACTTGGCTGTGAAGTTTCCTTCTTACTTGGCGTAAGCCTTTTCCAGCAGAGCGCTCCAGAACTCGGTTCCCTCCGCCGAGTGGACAAAGAGCAGCTTCCCGTCTTTCACCGGCAGCCGGTCATCGATCACCACGTCCACCCACTCGCCAAACTGCCAGAACTGCACGACAAAGAAGAAAGCACAAGATGCTGCAAATCAAAAGGCGTGTTATTTTGAAGAATAAAATCCATTATTCAGCATCTCATTCAGCCATTTTGAAATATTGTTAGATGTAGAGTATGACTTTAATTCTTCTGGTATTTATTTATTTTAATAACCAGAACTACAGAGGCCTTTTTGTAGAAAAAAAAGAAAAATATACAAATTTATCTCCTAAATTAAATTTTATTTTGACCATTTTACCTTTAAGTCAAAATAAACAAGAAAAACATGTATAAAAACACATAATTATTGAGAATCTTTAAATGTATTTAAAAAAATCACGTATTAGCTGCTGTTTTTAGTACTGTAATGTTGAACCATTTGAATATTAAGGACATATTAACTCAGCAAAACCAAAGACCACCTACAACGCCGCGCTCTGCAGCAACAGGGATTGCCGCTCGCCGACTGAACCTGTACGAGCATGTTCTGCAGCTCAGACGGTCCTTCGCTTTCTCTGAGAAACGAGCTGCACAAACCGCATTTTGAATTTAGCAAACACTCCTAGAATTTGGTTTGATGGTTGGTAAAACTGTTGAACAAGTTCATAGGAATGTGCTCTGCATTCTGGGAAAAGATTTACATGTTTATGATCATCCTGCATCATGACGGATTAGCAAAAAAAAAACAGGAAGTATTTTCTTCCCTTTATACATACAGTATAAAAGGTGCATTTTCTTTAAATATTAATAAAAAAATTTGTGTTTTTTTTGTACACGAGTTGCTGCCTGATGCTTAGTTTCCAGCAGGGGGAGCTATAGACTACCACAAACTGAAGCTGGAGGTAAAAATAAATAAATAACTATTAAGCAACATGAAATTGAGCCATTTTTCAAGTGTTGCAGGAGCTTCAGGGACACACCAAAACCTAAATGCAACAAAAAATTAGACCAAATCATTCTATTTGAGTCTGGAGTGCAATAAAGAACTAATTAGTCAAGAGAGTTCAGTGGTGATTCTGCTGTCACTATTTAAACATTTGCATCCAAAAAAGACAATATTTGATTGTTTTTTCTTGGTAAAACCTCTAACCTACAGCCTTGTCACAGCAGCAAGTTTCCCTCCTGATTGAATATTTACTGTTAAGGTGTTAATTACATTCTGCAGAGCTGAAGTCATTTCACATCCCCGCACTGAAAATAAAGATTTCCAAACATCAAAAATACTGAGGTCTTTAAAAACAGCTTTCCAGAAGGAGTTAATAAAGAACAAATGTAAGGTTTCACATGGCTCCATTGCTGGAGGAAGTTTCAGTAAAAAATAACAAGATGTGTGGAGCATAGAAGCATGAAACCAAGATTAGCAAAGATAAGATGTATTAGTATTTGCTAAAAAAAAAGAGGAAGGAGGCTGCAAGAATTGGTTAATACAAGAAAAACATGTCAACATGCGCCCACTTGTGTGCAAACTACTTTCCCATGTCAACGTGTTTACACTTCATTGTATTTTTTCTGCAATAGAGAAACAAAACCCACGTCTGGTGCCATAAAAACATACAGCTGCTCATACAAAACCTGCACTTTTTTAGATTTTAATGATGAGAACAAAGATAACTGCACATTTTAGGTGAAATTCTGCACCTTTTTATGACAAATTTCACGTGACAAAATCCTCCAATGAGCATCAACTGGAATATTTGAAACACATTTTTCGTGTTTCCTGAAAAACTGATGTATTTTGTAAATTGTCATTTTTTTTTCACAGAAACAAACATAACTAGAGTACAACGTCATGATTCTGTTTTTTAATCTTTAAGAATATATGACAAATATGACTTTTTCAAAGAGGAATTCTCCCTAAATGTTCACGTTTGACTCAAACAAAACCTTATTCAGAATTTATCCCTCCGTCTTTTTCATTGTTCAAGCAGATCTCCTCCTTTAACAGATTATATTCCCGCGTTCATAGAATTCTTTGGATGACTCATATAAGCTTGCCTCATTCATCCAGAGGCTTAAAGGATCCAAGAACGGCTGAAAATCATGGGAAGCAAGGACAGGCAGAAACGTGTCCATGCATTAGGAGCAACTAAATCAAACAACTAGGATTAAACCACGGTAGATATTAACTAACATCAGCATGCATACAAAAGCAGATGAATTCCTGATGTACTGATAAAAGGTTTTCATTGCTAACTTTAGCAGACAAATGAGTTCAGCGAGTCAGCAGTCTCTGCACATTTGTGTCAAATTGGATATTTATATACACCTCAGAGGAAGACGGCTTCTATTGATCCATCAGTGTTAGCGGCAGGTTGGCGGAGAACTAAATCTGTCACCGTGTGGAGTTTGTCGGTCAGTCGACACGATTCAATCAGCCAGACATAAAGCAACATAATCATCAACCCAGTGTGTGCATGCATAACACATGACTTCAGTGTGCGCTTCTTATGCATTTTTCCCTCCGTTGGGTTTGATATGCTGCACCTGGCAGGCTGACAAGTCTTGCTGGCAAAGCCCTCACTGCGACAGCCACGCCTGAGTGCTGCTGATCAGCAAGTTGAGCTGGCAGCAAACAGCTGGACACAAACTCCTCACTCTCTGCTTCTTACTGACAGGTTAACTAAAGGGGAGAATGCATGGAATCGGTTTAAAGTCAAGATAACGCTAAAATGATGTCAAAGTTAAAGTCCTATTAGCTGTCAAACACCCGAGTGTGGGAAGTTTGTTCTCTGCATTAGACCCACCCCTTGGGGAGAGGGGTGAGCTGCAGACACAGGTGCATTCAGGAGGCACTTGGTAAATTATAAAGCAGCAAAGCACTGGTATCATTTTTAGATAGTTTTCAACCCAACTCTGAGGTTAAGCAGGGACTAGGGATGCCACGATAAGTCGACTGACAACTAATCGACTATTAAAATAATCGACGACTAATTTAAAAGTCAATTAGTCGTTACTTTATAATGGGATTCTGCTAACTTTTTGGACTATTTAGGCATTTATTAAAGTTTTTTACTCTATTTTTGGGTTTAGCCAATTTATCAACTACATGCTAGCTATTTTGGCTAATTTAGGGTTTTGTTGTTTTTTTAAGGCTATTTTGGAGTTTAGCTAATATTTCAGCAGCATGCTAGCTATTTGGCTAATTTAGGGTTTTGTTGTTTTTTTAAGGCTATTTTGGAGTTTAGCTAATATTTCAGCTGCATGCTAGCTATTTGGCTAATTTAGGGTTTTGTTGTTTTTTTAAAGACTATTTTGGAGTTTAGCTAATATTTCAGCTGCATGCTAGCTGTTTTGGCTCACATTGGCTTTTTTCATTTTTTTAGGCTAATTTAGCATTTAACTAATATTTTTAGCTGGCTATTAGCTTCAGTGATTTCATCTATCAGCTTCAGCGTTTTTAGCTATCAATTTCAGCACCTTACGCTATCAGCACTAGCATCTTCAGTTGCCAAAATCAGCTTACAGCATTCCCACTAGCATTATCGCAGGTAATGGTATATAGTTTTTAGTTAGTTTAAAGCTAATGGTGGTTAAGATGTGTGCTTTACTTGCATGACCCGATTAGTCGACTAATCTGAGAAAATAATCGGTGATTAGTCGACTATTAAAATAATCGTTCGTGGCAGCACTATCAGGGACTAACTTTTTTTCTCAGTTATTTTAACTCAGTTAAAGAAAAAAAAGAAGAGTTGAAATGAAATCACTATAACCCCGAAAAATCCAATTGCTTCAAAAAGTAACCTAAAAAATATATCCCAACACGAAAAACCCAAGAATTGGGTTACATGACTCAACCAGGGATTTGAACTCATGACCTTCCAGTCTCAGGGCGGACACTCTACCACAAGGCCACAAAGTTGGTTAAAAAAAAAAAAAAAAAAACAGATGAGTGCGAACACAATCTCCATTACCACAAGTTATGCAGTTAAGATTCCCACATCTCCCACAATTCACAGGGTCAGGACGGTCAGAGTGCAATGAGCGAGCCTCAACCAGGGTAAAACCACCTGCTTAAACCTGTTGTCACCCATTGTTCTACCCTAGCAGGTTTTTCAGAAGATCTGACAGACATGCAAAAGGTTAAAATTGGTTCTAAAAAACAATGAAAATGCATAAAAGTTAACACCCACCTAATTTTAAAGTCTTCTTCCATTATTGCTGCTGTAACCTGAACATGCATTTCTATTTAACCGAGTTTTAAAAAATCAACTAAAACATGCAGAATAACTGAAATGCTTGAACAGGAAACATTTTTTGGAAAAGCTTAAAAGTTACTGCCAAGTGAACAAAAAAATACATTTCCAGAAATTCTAGGGTTCTTTTTTGTAAATTTGCTTTTGTTGGTGCCAAAAAATAAACATAATTGATATTCATTATTTAAAAAAAGAAGGTCATGAATGCAAATCCAAATTGCCCAAATGGCTCTTTTACTGCTAAAAGTTTCCGCCCCTGGACTATGGTGTTTAATGGAACAAATGCAATGATTTGTAGCAATCATGCAGAACAAAATCCCTGTAGTCATAATCTTAGCAAGACTTCTTATCCGAGCTTCATTCATAAGTCTGCAGTAGAACATGCAAATAAAAAGATTTGCATTAACACTGGAGTCAAATAAACGAATCTCATCCTGACTTTGTATGAATAACATCTCAACAGCCGTAGAACAAAGAGGTTTATGATGGGACGGCACTTATGATACTTCTGCTTTTGTGCAACAGCTTCAACACTGAGGCTGTATTTGCAATTTTCACACAAAGTTATGGTTCTAAGCTCAGACTGTGGCTGTTCTACTGGAAACATTGAAGTACGTCACACAGGTTACTTCTTTCCCTCCAAAGGGAAATTCTGAGTAACATGCAAAAAATATATATATTTTTTTAATTCTAAAGTCCAAAGCTGTCATGATATACAAGGTAGTCTCTAAAATCTTTCGAGGTAATATTTACCATTACTTGACGGGTGTGGATTTTTGAGGTAGGGCTCGTTTCAGATGAGTCACTGAGGTGTGGATGTGTAAAAATAGCACCTTGAGGGTAAAGTACCAATACTTTTTTTACACAGACTGTTCAGGCAGAAATAGTAAACTAAGATTCTTGTTTTCAATCTACTGACTACTATGTCAGTACTCAGCAAGAGCGTGTGAGGGAAAAAAAGCACAATTCCAGCTTCATATTTGTATCAATATATATTATCCTTATCTGTAAAGAGTTAAATAGCCAAATATCTGGAAGACACACATGTGCGACCACAAAGGTGACACTCCTTTATCCGCAAGGTGTTGAGTTTGACAAAGCTGGCTGGGGATCAATTCCTGCTAAAAATCAACGTTTCCAGGACTTTTTAGGGCGTTCAGCCCCATATTCTTGGAATAATGCACCACAGAGGGTAGCTTAATCTTAGTTTGACACAATGGACACCTGTAGCAATGTTTACCCAAAGTAAATCCCTTTGTAAACATGAAATTTCCTGTTCCATAAGTTAGTCTCTATAGAATGACACGTCCTGTTTAAATACAAACATGATGAGTTGAAGTTTACTTTGCAACAAAGAGAGAATATTAATCACAGCAGATTGTTCCTCGAAAGAAACGGTTTCTCACTGGTCTACAAAGGGCAACTTATTAAGTTTACTTACTGAGATGACATAAAAATTCAAACTGAGATTTAGCAAACAGCAAAATATACTCAAGTATAGTAGATAACAGTGGTGTCAACATCTATGTTCAAAGAAGGTTTGTGTATATTTTTATGACATTCCATTTTCTTAAGGTACGGAAGAGGATTAGGGCCACTGAAAA
>NC_050529.1:18254350-18258891 GCF_002922805.2 Oryzias melastigma | reverse complement strand
AAAAAAAAAGGAAAGCAGGGCAAATTAAAAATGTTAATAGAAAAAAAATTCTTATTCGCTCACAAAAACACACATCCTTTAGCATACAGTGACTCTCAAAACTTTTCAATAGGCTTTTTTTTTGCTAGTTTTAGATCAGTGTAGAAGGGAAAGTGGGGGCTTGTCCGGGATATACATCCAAAACTTACAAGATATTATATTATGTTATTATTAGGGCTGTCAGATTTGTCGCGTTAAAAACGCATTAATCTGACATGTGCTTGACGCCGACAATTTTTTTGACGCATTAATCGCGGATTTTCTCATACGTGCTTTTCCATACCGCGCGCGGGGGCGTCCCGCCTCTAACTCACCGGCTGCTCTCACTAGATCACGGGCGGGTCTCCAACCACCGAGCTGCGAGCTAAAACCGGCCGGCGCTAGGACCTGGAGAGCTCCTGCACTCTAACCCGACTCCGGTTCGCGTCCAGCACCACGTCTGGTGGTACCGGCTCGCGTCCGGCGCCGCGTCCCGAGAGCTGCGGACCCCCGACGTTCTATTAATTTGCGATTAATTGCAAGTTAACTCTGGACAATGCGATTAATCACGATTAAAAAATTTTAATCGCCTGACAGCTCTAATTATTATATATATTTTATTGTTTAGTATTATTACATTTTATAGGGTTTTTATGTGGCTTCATTGCTCATATAGCTCTGCTTTAGTAACCAGGCACAATTTCCAGGAATGTATTCAAAACAGGTTGCACACCTTTCACTGTTGACTGTTATGCTGAGAGTGGGTGGGATCAATTCCTGTTTGAATGAACAGTTTCTAGACTTTTGAAAAGGGTTTTCTTGGATAAATGATCAGATTGTTGAAATGAAAAGCATTGGTTTAGCATAACACAATAAGCCGTTATTGTGAGACATTTTATTACAACACAAAGCTTTAAGTTTCATGATGAGTCAAAAATCTACTACAGATTAACACAGAGACATTCAAATTTAAATTTTAAAACAGTATTTATGTGTATACTAGGTTAAGTTTTCTTTTACGATTATGACTAAATAAATTCGGGAAAAGGGGAGATTGGTAAATTAATCCTCATTTCATCACAATCTGGTGACAGTTGTAATTCAATGCTCAACTTAAACCTGTCCCACTGGTTTACAGAGTAAAACTAAACTCTTTGTTTCTTCAAAAGCGCCAAAAGTAGCATGAAATACACTGCAGCTGCTTTTTTTTTTTTTTTACATAAAGACCAATGAAATTTCCATGTTTTTTAAAGTGCCCATCCCAAGAAGACAGTATGAACAGTCTTTTATTTTACTACTATTGAATATAAACTTGGTAAATTTGACAGAAAACAGTCGTCGTAGAGTCATTCATTTTATTTTCTAGCTCTTAACTGTAAAGTTACCCTCTGTAGTATTTGTAGGAGAAGATGTGTTCTCTACCTGAAAGTGAAAGATGCCGGCATATTCCTGCTTGAAGCACTGTCCATGAGGAACCACTCGGTGCAGAAGATTGTCGTTTAAGGTAAGTGAGGCGATAGCTGCGAGCAGCCAGCAGTCACCTGGAGAATCGGACAGAAATCGGTCAAGAAAAGCAAAAAAAAGTTTAACTTTTACTCCAAAAATGTTTCTAGTCAATAAAAACAGCAGTGTCTGCCCTTATTGTTTCAACCCTGATGTCTCAAACAGTTTCATGTCATGATGGGTAAAGCTGCTCTCTGCATTCAACAGTGATAATTACAGGGAAGTGGTGTTTTCAGAGGCAAAGCAGAGAAATGAGGCATTAATTATGGATGGGGCTGAGATGAGACATCCCAGAAAATGAACTGTTACAAGTGTTCATTATTCATCTCCACAGCACCTGCTGTGGTTGGAAGGCTTTTTATTTATTTATTTTATTTTTGCAGAATATTTATAGCCAGTAGGCCTTTACATTGGAGCAGGATTCCTCGAGTTATCACAGGTAAAAGGTCATTTTAGGTTTCTGAATTGCTTCAACATCATAAACACATCTTCTGGACATTTTTGAAGTATTTTTTTTTAAGTCTAAGCTGAAGTTTTTCTTTTTTTTTTGCTTTGTTTTTAACTGTTGAGGTGGCGGTGACCAAATGAAGTTGAGTTGAAACTTAAGTTGCCTCTCATGGATGAACCTCTAGCAACAACCCACATGAATAAGGAAAAAAATCTTCTTTATTTATTTATTTTTTTAAAACTATCCAAGTTTTCATCTTGAGAACACAGTAGATTCATTAATATTCTCCGTAAAAGGTTCATATTTTTGGGGTATTTACTTCAGGAAATCAGTGATGTCATATTTGCTGATTTAAAATAAAAAACTGTATTGATCAAGACGTCCAAATTGTTTTCAAAATTCAGGGCTCTAAATGGATAATTCATAATTTTATAGTATTTTAGAAGTAAGGAAGTGGGGAGGGAATAATCCTTTTTGACTTTCCAGTTTGGTATCCAATTCTAAACCAAAATATCTTAATCATCGTCAATCAAAAAGTAAATATGGTGGATTACAGTTTAACAATCGGAACAGGGGTTAAGGTCTATTCAAGGTTAAGCTGCCCAGAGCTTTACAGTGAAGAAAACTTTAATTATCTATTACTAAACCCGAGGCTCTCCCAGGATTCAGACTGCACCTGGATACCATGCTGTGTGGCTTCTGCCAACACTTGTGGCCTTTACAGTCCAACAGTTTGATTCTAAAGTCCTCTCTTTTCCTGTCCACGATGAAAAGAATCACAGGAAAGCTCAGAAACAGATGGGAGCTCCCCCTTTGGGGCTTACCCAGAGCTCCCTGACAGATGTCCGTGCGAGTAGCTCCATCCACGATGAACTCGGGCCGCTTGCAGAGTTCCTGTGAAGAACACACAGAAAACGAGGGAGAAATTATCTCTAGCTCTTGGATTTTTCAAACATGCAATGTAGGCCTCTGCTGTCCCAGAGGGAGTAAAGCACTTCAAATATTCCTCAAGGCGTAGTTTTCGTTTGCAATAACAAGATCTACTTTTAGCCAGAGATGCTTATCATGCACAATTTGTGCTGATGGTGGTAGACTTTAAAGTTTTTCAGATTTTTAAACTGATCTTACTAAAACATCCAGAGAAAATCAGGTGACAACGTAAATGAGACAGTACCACAACTACTACTAATAATTATTATTTTTAAAATAAATGTGAAAGTCAGAAAAAAACACCCCAAGACATATCTTCTACATATCACATAAAAAAGTTTTACAGCATCTATAAACCAAGCCCTGAAAGCTGCACTTAAAACGTTCAAGGTTCCAATAAGGCATGAGATCTTAGTCAATGTTTGCAAAATGGTGCCACAATCTTTTTTTTGAGCAGTGAATGTAGTGAGTCCTGTTCTGAACCTTTAGATTACTATGTCACAGACATACTGTAGATTGTATCTAAAGAATGCAACTCATTGGACGTTATGCATAGTGTGCAATATTGTGAACTACATACAAGTAAGACAAGGCTGATTAATGGCTGAAACTTTAAGGCAGGTCATCATTTTGGTTTTGCTTTGATTTTTGGCTAAAAAGTTAAACAAGCATAAAAATGAAGGTATTCATTTGGAGAAGAAGCTACAGGAGCCTGGAGCTGTTGTTTACTGTGCTGGGAGTGCTTTGGAAAGTGGGAGGAGCCTGCCATTTGTTGAAAAGATTAAATTGGAGTCTTAAAAGACATCCCCACATCACCAATGGAAACATTCAGTATGAAGCTATGAACACACTGAGTATGTAGTGCACGTTCAACAAAGAGCTGTACATGAGTTCTTATGCATGCGTGTAGTCTATGGGATTCACACTGGACTAGCAGGGAGGGGCTTCTTCTTTTTCTTTTTTATTATCTACTAGCTCATGTCCGCCATGTTCGTGAACTTTACCATACTAAAGTGAAGAATATCAATTTGAAGCTTGTGAGCAAAACATAACATATACACAAATAAATGTGGCGTTTTTATATAAAAAAAACAAAACAAATAAAAGACAAAATAAGCTGATCATTTAATATAATCTGGCAAAACCTCAACCTTATATTGATGTAAACTCAAACAGCAACCATATTTTCCTTTTTTTCCTCTTTTAAAATCGTTAGCAGTAGCCTTTTAATTATGACTTTGCAGTTTTTTTTTTACCCAAAATTGGTTTTAAAGACATATTTTACACCCAGTAGCTCATTAGAAATACAATTCCGGTCAGTGGGCGGAACTGTTGGCTTAGAGCGACCTCACCACTTTCCTGTTCAAGAAGAGCTCTGTCTGCACACTTATGTGCTAGCTTATAGCACTAAGCTAGCATTAGCAGCACAAAAATAATGGAGAGGAATATTTGATCAATACAGTTTTGGGGTAGAGGCCAGCTCAGACAAGGAAAATAGATGTGCGCAAGGAAGTGTAGAAGCGGAGTGGTACGAGACTTTGGCGTCATTAGCCCCGGGTTTTTCGAGCATCTCATTTTCTTTTCTTCTTTTCCCAAGAATACAAATAATATTCAGGCTTAAGGTTTAACATTGTACATTTTT
>NC_050529.1:18250136-18254343 GCF_002922805.2 Oryzias melastigma | reverse complement strand
AAAAAAAAAAAAAAAAAAAAAATCGCGTTTTCTGCTAGCTACTAGCTAATACGACTAGCTACCAAGTAGCCCACAGGTCTGAGGACATGCTGCTTCTTGGTGTTCAAAATCTTAGCACACTCTCTTGATTTGTGTGCCCCATTATAACATAATACACTTGAAGTGATTTTTAGTCTATTTTTCTACAAAAACAGATTTAGTGAAATGAAAGTACTTTAAAAGCAAGCACCTGCGAAAAGCAGAAACGACTCTGGTAAAACAAGTCTGCATACTTTCACTTTCATCTCATTATTCTCCTTGTTACTGTTTAAAAAAGTTAAAATTAAACTTCCTTGTTTTCTTTTTAATCTTTTTCTTATCTTTGCACTGGAGGAGATATAAAAAGAAATGTTGCACTTTCCCCATCCCCCTTAAGCGCACACAAACGATCAGACACACAGTTGAACTGTCAGACACAAACACACCAAAGCTTTTATTCTCTTTCCCGCGCACAGCACAGATTTTACCATGGAAATGTGAAAATGGCCTGTAAATATTACAGGTTCCTCAATAAATCATGAACCTTTTGAAGACCTCAGGAAGCATTAGAACGTGCACCCTGTCACATATGCATGCATGTGCACCCCTTGGTGGTCTTCATGCTCAGATGAAAACTACAAGGGATACTAAGAGGCTGCTGTCACGCAGACGATCCCAACTCTGGGAGCTATAAAAATCACGACGCGCCCGCTGCCGTTACCGGACTGTCACGGGGAGTGCAGGTCCAACATTAATTAGAGCGTGCCTTCTTCCAAGCTGCCATAAATAAGACAGTCGCACTTTGTTCTCTGGTGACATATTCAGCTGCGAAGAAGTGCATTTATAATGGAATGAGGCGGGATGAGGGAGGCAGGAAGAGCATGACTTCAAGAAGAGGGAGACGAGATGCATCGTCTTCTGGATAATGCGAAAAATATGAAAAAAGAGAATTGCACTCTGCTGTTGCGAAAAACATTAAGGAGTACAATTGACAATCATTACGAAGTCTAGTTGCTTAGCAACAAACGGAAATCAGGTCTATTGGGAAAGATTGCTTAAGGAGTAGTTAAAAAATGTTTAAGGGTGGTCGTGCCAGAAAGTGTAATAAAGTCCTTATCTGCTTACTCATCGAATTCAAAGGGTTTCGTTGTTCATCTTAAAAAGACACACACCTGCTCTGCAGAGGTTCAATCCAAACTGATAGAAAGCCGTCTTACAGCTACAAAGCCAGGTCGGTCCTTTTCCTTTGTGAAGTACTTTCACTCATATTAAAGCAAAAACTTGCAGCAATACACAAAACGGGAAAGCATAGAAAAGCACGAAATCTACATCCAGAAGAGCTGCACATCATCAACCCCAAAAACCTTTTTTAAAATCTAGTTTCGAAAGAGGTCGTATTAAAGACGAAAATACAAGACAGAATACTTTATTAGTCTCTCATGCAGTTAAGACCCACTCCAATCATCTTTAGATCCATTTTAAACACATTCCCATTAGACTTTAAATTATTATTATGTCATCTTAGGCCATTTTTTTTTTTTAATCTGTCGTTTTCTAGGACAGTTTCCGCACAGGAGCCGGAGTTCCTTAGAAATTCGACTATGAGATGTGGGCGGGACTATTGGCATGGACCCCACTTCCCGTCATCCATCAGTTTACACTTTCTCTCACTAGCTTAAATATTTCACAGCTCCAACCTAACATTACTGGTGCAACAAAAATGGTGAGCAATATTGGAGCTTTCCAGCCGTACAGCAAATCATTTTCTATTTCACAAATATCATCTTTTACAAACTGGCTTTTTGTTGTCAGCTTCAGATGCACAATTTGAATAAAGAAATATTTGTAATCTTCATTTTCTTAATGTATGTTAAAAAATTTACTCAGAGTGGGTCTTTAAAGAGAATTTTAAAAATAATTTATTGAGACTAACAGGATCAAAGTCATTTTTCTGAAGTTTCCCTCCTGTTTTAATAACAGCAGGAGAAGATGTTCTTATAGAATGATTCTAAATATATCAGTTTACTATGTTTGCTGCTTATTTCTCACCGTGGGTCTCATCCAACGGACGCCGCTGGTCTTGGAGGATCTTGGACCAAGCTCATTGAATCCCAGCGACGATGCAGCACATGGGAACAGGTTATCCTCAAAAAGCCTCCCGCTGCGTAGACACTGGCCTTTCAGAGACTCATAATCCTGACCCAGGAATTTCACCGCGTTGTGGTTCTGTCCCAGGCCTTCGTCGCGATCCCACTGGCTCCTCAGCTTGGCAGCCATCCCCGAGGCATAGATGCGCGACTCCATTTCTGTGTTCTCGCAGAGCTTAAAGGTTATCAGTTTGTTTAAGGTTCCCAGCAAAAATAAGGTGTCGTCCTCAAAAAAAAAAAAAAAAGAACGATTTTTGTTCCAGATCCCCGAATTAAAAGTCGTTAGTCTTTCTTTAGTCCAGCAGCTGGACAACCCTGAAAGAAAAAGAACATAAAAAAGTTAAAAGTGAGCTAAAAATCTGCAAATATACATCCAAGATGAGTTCTTCCGTCCCAGACAAGTCCAACTGACAAACACAGCGCCTATCGATGCATTCCAAGCGTAAAGTCAACTGCTCTCTCCTGCTTTCTTTTCAGTCGAGCACATGCATACATTCCGAGGTTGATACCACTGCTTCTCCTTCGCAGCATGACCAAAATGTTTAAAACAAAACTGTAGACGATGTTTGAGGAGGTTTGTTTCGTGCCAGTTCTTAATTGAGTACAGTGGATGGGGTGCACACATGGCTGACAGATTTTGAGTAAATTCAAATGCCCAATGAAGGCAGCATGTCTCCAGGAACAAGCAAAAGCTTTCCAACTCTTTAATTAGGCAAAGCCGAGGAGGCCCAAGTGTAAACTGTCACATATCACCAAATCTTACAACAGAAGCCACAAAGAAAGTTCAACTCAGACCATCCATTTTTGTTGTTTTTACCTCAACTTTTCCTAACGTTTCACCTCTACCAAACACATGTTCATACTTAACGCTCCCCCTTTTACCCTCCTCTTTAACTACTTTTGACTTCCTCTGTTGTCCAACATCTAAACTCCTCCTGATTCAAAACAGTGTGGTGCAACCCTGTAAGTTTCCACTGAGAGTTCAGAACAACTCATGTGTTTCTGAGAAAAAAAAACTTCTCAAGAGAGAACCGCTGCAGCAGGTTTGAGGGTGTGGTTTCATAAAACATGAAAAACTGTTCAGAGAGGATTTAAAGAATAGATTAATCATGTCGATTTAGACAATGAAATGTACATTCATCAACTCCTTTAAAGCATAACATGAGAAAAATTTTAGGCATTGAAGTCCATCAGAGCAAAGAGACGGAACACAGTCAAAACTATCGTTAAATGATCGATTTCTATTCCTACTATCCAACCAGATCGATCTGTCTGAGGCAAAGTGTTAATTGAATCAAACTGAGCCATTAAAAAATGGTTTCAAAATTAGATATATCATAAATTATTTTCTAAAATACCATTTGAATTGAGTTACGGTACGTTAGTTTACTGTAACGTAAAAACGACCAACTACCATCACACCGGACAACTAGAGGTGTGTCTGGTAAAGGTCTGGCGATACGATACATGTATCACGATACACGTGTCATGATACGAAATCTGCATTTTTATTTTGTACTGATACAGAGATTTGATACCCAACGATACAAAACTAAGTTGTAAATAGCTTATTGAGCTCATAGCGATTACAGATCGGTGACTGAACATTTAACTCGAGATGTTTCTCGTGAGTTCTTCTTGATTTGGAGCGTTGTAGTGCCGCTTAAAGAGATTCAATGCGGTGTAATGACAACTAGCGGTCAGGGGTTTTAAGTGGAAAACAAAAGTCAGATGCTACAGCTACATGTTAGCATATAAATAACGTATTAAATATCGTCTCGGCAGAATTTTAATACGATACAAGTATCGCGATAATTCATTGTATCGATTTTTTGTAGCACCCTTATGAACAACACGTGTGATGGCAGCAAAAACTTATTAAACCATCATTATAGTCCAATGAGTGGAAACACTGAATTTACTAAAGACAGTGTGGTAGAATGTTCTGATAACGTTCTATGTATTTTTGATGTGGAAAAACAACAGTGGGCTGAATTTTATGAAACTAAAATGTCAATGGATTTGACATTTATTCTTTTTGA
>NC_050529.1:18236454-18250026 GCF_002922805.2 Oryzias melastigma | reverse complement strand
AATACGATACAAGTATCGCGATATTTCATTGTATCGATTTTTTGTAGCCCCTTTATGAACAACACACGTGTGATGGCAGCCAAAACTTATTAAACCATCATTATAGTCCAATGAGTGGAAACACTGAATTTACTAAAGACAGTGTGGTAGAATGTTCTGATAACCTTCTATGTATTTTTGATGTGGAAAAACAACAGTGGGCTGAATTTTATGAAACTAAAATGTCAATGGATTTGACATTTATTCTTTTTGATTTGTTAGTTTGAATTACACATATTTAACTTATTTGTGATTATTTTCGAAGAAATACAAGGAATCTGGAAAACTCGATACCAGCTATTTATCTTCGAGTCACACCGGTTGAATTTTTGGCTAAAGATCTCCTAGATCCATTCTAAGTCCGTGAATCAGATTGTTCAAAATGAACCATTATTGACTCGTATCATCAAGCATATGAATCGTTACTAGGTATCATTGCAACCCTATTAGGTAAGGTACCAGACTCATGGGTGAGCGGGTGGGAGAATTCTTGACCATTACTAATCTCTGTGGAAAATCCAAGTCAATGTGATCCATTTTTGGACCAGTCAGAATCCTATGAGAATCAAGGTTTCTCTGATCAGAAGAGCCAGAACATTTTGTACGATTGAGAAGTTGCACTCAACTTCATTTGAGTCTAGAAACTCAGAACCGTTAGTTTTCTATAAACCTTGCATTTCAATGAAAATGGGTGCAGAGGACGCCGTCTTTATGGATTCATGCTGAATTTATGTTTCTTTTTCTGGTAAAGATTTTTCTTCAGCATTCTGCGACTCTTTGGGTGATTATCACGTGGTTGACTCAAATGTAAAACCTTTGGACTCGATCCCTGGCTCAAGTCGACATTAAACAAGCCACAACAGTCAGAGGTGACACATAGTGAACAAGTGTCATTGCATCAGTTCTGCCATTCCTGATAAAATGACAGAGCTTTAAGCATGTGGATTTTGCATTGTTGTGCGTCAGCAAAAGTCATTGAACAGAGCTTTGCACATGAGAGTGATGTCAACACCAACTCCTTTTCTAGTGTATGGGGAACATAAAACTCAGCTTGAGGTTTCACAGACTTACTTGAAAATAATACACTGGTGGTTTAGGCCAAAAATAAACAACAACAAAGACACTAAAAAGAGACTTAAAAAAAAAAGTTGTGACTTGATCATTTATCCATCCATCCATTTTCCAAACTTGCTTAATCAATGTTGGGGTTGCTGGAGCCTATCCCGATCACTGTTGGGTACCCCTGGATGAGTCATTCACCAGTTTATTGCAACCACACACATCTGGGACATCAATTGAGCAAAGATGCATGTTTTTGGCCCAATCCGAATTCGAATTTGGCCCTCTAAACAGAGGGTTAGAAAAAAATAGTGTCTAAAATTTCGGACTTGATCGCCGGTCTGCTAGCATTAGCGCAGGCTTCCAGCGCTTGAATATACATAACAGCGGTTTTATGACAAAAATGCAAATGTAAACTGTGCTTCAAAGAGCACCCATGTGAAGAAAAGCTCTTCTCAGCGCAACACGGTTTACCCTCGCAATTGAGGTCTTCGGACCCCTCCGTTTGGAGGGTGAAATTTAAAAAATAATAATCCCGGACACACTAGCGCTTAAACTGCCACTTCAAATTGAGGGGAAGGGCTAAGGGGAGAATTCAGATTGGGCCATGGAGATCCTGCCAACCTCACACTAGCCAGGATTTGAACCAGGACCTTCTCATTGTGAGCCGAGAGTGCTAAACGCTACACCAGGGTGCATCCCAGTTGTAACTTCAAAACACAGTCATATTTTGGATTCAGTTCTGCTGCCTCTCTATGCTTGACTTTTGAGTCACTTTCTTTAGAGTCAAAAAGGAACAGCGCGAAGCAAACTGAGGCTGAAGGCTTCACCGCAAACAAAAACAGACGATGACATGTTCTACTAAAGCCCCGTCAGGCGCTCGTTTTATCCTTGCTGTGCGTTATCAGGGTGAACTCTGCCCAACATGATTTCAGTCTGACTGCGATGAAAATTTGATGTCACACGAGGAAACACACACAGACACACAGATGCTCCGGCTCAGTGCAGATGCAGAAACTCACGAGAATCGACACGCAGCAGACAACACATTCATACATGGGAGGGGAGCTGGAGTCCACAGCAGAGAGAATGGAGTCTAAGAGGAGAGACTGCTGCTAATGTAGCAAATCAGTGATGTAAACAACAACAGCCCTAAAAGGACAGCAAATAATAGCTTTACATGAATAGGGAAAAACATGCAAACCCATAAGGAGCGAATGCATTCAGCAGAACATTTAAACTGATCAAAGTAAATTCTTTATCGTTCAAATTAACAAAAAGTGTATTTGAAAAACACTTATTTGATGTGAAACCCCTGGGGTCATCGTGTCATGAGTTTGGGTGGCAGCACGGCACTTGGGAAGTGTATTAAATCGACTATGACGCTCAGCTATTGCTGACTGAAAAAGGAAACGCATCACTTCCTGTTTGAGGTCAAACTGCAAAAGTAGTAAAGGAGATAGACGAGCTCTTAAAACTGCTCTTGTTGAAGCCACAACATCAGTCATGAGAATCTCCCAGTAAAAGCCTCCAAAAATTAACCAGGATCTTTACAGGTCTGACTACTGAGGATGCAATTTCCTGATGTCCGAACTCACTCTCAGGTACTCATTGGGGAAAAAAATGTATTATTAGTTCAGAAATAATGTCAAAATTTCAGGTCAAAGATTGAAAACCCACTCTGATCATCTTTGGATTTATTCTAAAAGTCTTCCCAGTGGTCTTTTGATTCATCAAAAAGTTCAACCAGTAGAACTACTTGACGCCAAATCGTGACAACGCTGAACTTTGACCAATCAGGGACTTGAAATTTGGTAGCGACGTGTGGGTAAATTCGTTTTCAAAACACTTCAGTACCAACCATTGTAAACAGGATCACAAAGGAGACACTAATATTTGCCTTTTCTGTCTAGCTGGGATTCTATAACTTCAAGTCTTTCATATATCGGAATGAAGCTGCGAAAGAAAAAGCTTGGAGCAAATTTTGCAGGCCCTAGGCGAAATGCGATTTTGATTATGTCAAACTTTTGAATTATTACCCTTTTTAACATTTTACATGAAATTAGTGGTGTGTTAAACTGTAAATAAAACAAACTATAAAACTGTAAAACTGTTAGAAAAAAAATGACTGCAATTTGTCGCCCCCTCCAGCTGATGGCATCCTAGGCGACTGGCTAGGTCGCCTATGCCCAGAGCCGGCCCTGTTTACGGGATTTGCACCGCTTTGGACTTTGTACACTGATCCTCTACAAATTGTGGGTGGCGGCCAAGGGCTAATAAAAGGTAAACAACAAAACAAAAAAAAAAATAGCAATAAAAGAAGATGCTACCCCCTGCTTGTCCGGTGCTGGTCCAGTTTGAACACCACCAACTAGATATGCGTTCTTGAACGTACCATGTATGATCAGTATGTAGGTACTTTGTGGTGTTGGTGCGGAAGTAAGCCTCAGTTGAAATCCCATCATACCTTTGCTTATACTCTCTCCCGCTAGTTCAGTGATACGGAAACTACGGCCCACGGGCCGGATCCGGCCCACTTCCAAGTTTGGCCCGCCAAAGAGACACATGATTATTTATTTTTTTAACCCACATAAAACGTAGTTTTCTTGTTCCACTGTTCAGCAGTCTGAACTATGATGGGAGAGAATAAACTACTTTAAGGTTTTAGTATTATTTTTCTCTGTAAAGATTACAGAAATTAATTATTTTAAATGTAGCTATGTATCGCTTTCTGGAAAACTATAATTGTTTTGACACAGTACACTGTAATTGTTACACTTTGTCTGTTAGACTACAAACTGACATCAGAGAAGGAAACGGTAATGTGGCCCTCGCAAGAGAAAGTTTGAGGACCCCTGTGCCATCTTACAGTCACTCACAACAACATGAATAAAAACTCAGTAATTCAAATTTGTGCTGAATTTTATACATATATGGCCTCAAATTTTAGAAAAATGCTACAAGAATGTGCTAAAAACACCCAAAATGAAGTGATCCATCTATGGACAGTAGTGAGGAAAAGGAATCCCTCCAGTCCTGCAGAAAATGAGTGCATGCAAGATGGCCTTCAAGTTGACTCAGCTCTAAAGATCCTGTCAATGAGCCAAAATTGTAAAACATGCGTGCCATCATTCTCTGAGATTAGGGGGGGAGCAGAAAAGAAGGACACTCTGGAAACTTAAAGACTGCAGGAGCCACTCATTTTGGCATTTCTGAGCCTACACTGTCAGAATGTTGTCCTGTATCTAACTTGGAGGCGCAGCATGCTGACAGTGACCATGACTGTCATGATTATGCTATAAGTACGCTTTAATTCTGCAGGCCTATTTCTGCGCGCCGGGTTCATGTTCCAGACATGGACCAAAGGGAAATAAATACCGAAAGTGTCTGCTTTAAACCGCTGGGAGAAATAGATCTGCAGATCTGCACATCCCAGCAGCAGGAGGAGGAGATGGTTTGAGGGATTCAAATGAAAACCAGGATATTAAAACCGGTTTTACGCACAAACTTTGTATTTATTTTTTTAACGTCAATATTCATTCAACATATTGCACGCGCCAAACTTTTAATCGGACGTGTGTTTCTCACAGATAACAGCCATTCCGGAGAGAAGGTGTGGCCTCCTCAATAATGTGTCAAACTAAAACTTCCTCGAGATGATCCGAGCCAACAGCTGGACGACCACAAATCTCCGAAGAAACGCAAAAATCATGTAAATATGTCTGAAGGACAACTCGGAAACTAAAATGTTTTTATGACTTTGCGTGAGTTTTCAGAATCCAAGTGCCAACTATAAAAGTCCGAACAAAGGTGTCGAATTATTTTTGGATTTACGCGCAACCTTTACGCAAAACACAAATTGTACTTTTGGAGAAAATGAATGACATACTTGCCTTTTGTTTCGTTAAAGTGCAATTGCTGACATTCAGTTGGCGTCTGGAGCTCCTGTAGTCCTTTACATGTTTTTATGCAGCTCGTTGCTCACTGATTTAGAAACGCCCTGCTGCCTCTGATCCGCCGGAGCGCGCCCCCTCCGCTATGCGCATGCGCAACACCCTCTGGTCATAAAACTGCTGGAGGAGGGCCTTAAGTCTGCACAAGTCAGGCAGTTCAAACAAAGAAGTGGAAGCACAAGCGTTGATAGATATTTTAAAGGTCTGACTTGAAGAGTTATCTTTTTTTCCTTCAACTTTTTTTCACAAATGTATATCTTCAAGGAACTCTGTTAAGACCCTTTAAGCCATCTAATACAGCATCATGTTTAGGAAATGTTCAAACAGGATGCTAGTAAATGCACTTTACTACCTTCCTAGAAGGCCTAAAGTGCTTTAGAGTCACAGTCACCCATGGACAAACAATCACACATTGATAGAAGAACTGCTGCCAAATACTAGCATAACCTAAAACCACCAAGAGCAATGTGGGGTGTCTTGCCCAAGGACACTTTGAAACATAGGGCAAGGAGGGAACTGAACCTGCAATCTCCCGATCAAGTAGCAGCAGTAGTACCAGTCGAAGTAGTTATTGTAGAAGCAATAGAAATACTAGTAGTAGTAGTAGCAGTAGTTATACTATTAGTAATAGTAAATAACAGTAGTAGTAGTACCAGTAGAAGTAGTTATTATAGAAGCAATAGTGATAATAGTAGTAGTAATACTATTAGTAATAGTAGTACCAGTAGAAGTAGTTTTTGTAGCAGCAACAGTAATAATAGTAGTAAGAAGTTGTAGTAGTACCAGTAGTAGTAGTAGTAATAGTCGGAATAGTAGTTGTTGTCAAAGCAGTAGTAGTTGTGGTAGTGTTATAGTAGCACTAGTAATAGTAATAGTAAAAATAGTAGCAAACAGTACTAATACTAATTTAGTAGTAATTGTTGCTGTTTTTGTTTATTTTTGTTGTCGTTGTAGCAGCAATGTAACAACTTTTTAATATTCTTCACATATAGTTCTTTTCAGAAATCTTACCCCGAACTGTTAACGAGCCAACAGTGCCACCCAGAGACGAATATTGAAGAAAAATGAAAAGAAATGTATTTAACTTCATATCCCGAAGACCATTGCGTTTTTCCCACAATGCCTTGTTTTTCTTCTTGTTCTCGTTTTTCTCTCGCGCGAGTTGATCTACTACCGACGTTGATCCACAGCACAACATGGCATCTGACGGACCGCCGGGCACGGACCCGAACGATTTAGGTGGTGCAATCGCAGCATTAAACTCATGGAGCGTCCCAGAGCTTCAGGGGAAGCTGGCGGAGCTAGGAGCTCCAACAATGGGTGAGAAAACCCCCCGCAGGGTAAAAAAAAACGACGCGCGTTGTTTTGATGCTAGCTTATGGCTAGCGTTAGCTTGGAGCACAGAATCGTCGAACCTCCGTCATAATGGGCTCAAATAGGTCCGCAGTTTGGTTTGACTCGGTTAAGTGTTTCCTGCAAGAATTATAAAAACATTAATTTTCTCTAGTATCACACAGATGGAGCACCAGACGTAACAATGAACTGTTTTGATGATTTCAGAGAAAGTGCCTAGCTTAATTTTAGCTCCACCTATAGTTTCATTGTAAACCCGTCTTGGTAATGTTAAGCTAATTTGATCTATATTTGGGTTTTTGTGGCACATTACACTGATTTACTTTGATAAATAATTTCAAAAAGATGGACCATTATTATAACTAAAGCTTATAGTCGGGCTTCTCTTTTTTTTAGGCTCCAGAGAGGAACTCATTGACAGAGTGAAGGGATACATGATGCAGGTAAGCTCCTCTTTGTTCTTAACTTTAAAGATTTATACATTACATCCTAACAGATGCAACTTTCTGTGCTTCTGTTTCATTTTTGATTGTTTTTTGACAGTTTTAAAAATAGTTAAATTTCTTCATTTATAACCCAGATTATTAGTCTAACATATTTAGGTATTTTTTTAATGCGTCAGATACGAAAATTATATCAAATAAATAGTACAAAATAAACAAATATTCAAATTTCACTCCCTCAGGTGCCGAGTATTCCTCCTATGCCCCCGATGCCCATGCCGCCCATGCCCCCGGGTATGGGTATGATCCCAGCGATGATGCCCCCCGGAGCTCCTCCCTCTGGCATGCACATGGGAATGGAGCACCCAAACATGCCGCCTCCTGGTCTCACGCAGGATGATCAACTCAAGATGGTTCAGCAGAGAGCCGCCATCATGTTACAGCAGGAAGCCAAGCATCAGGTGGGACGGCAGAATCGACCAACGTGCATTTGACACTTTAGTCTCCTAGTATTGTGGAAGCAAAGCAAAGTTGCCAAATAAATAAGATTAAAAAAAATGTTCGATGTATTTAAGTAAATCCAGCACTTTCATGTCAGATCTTTGACCTAAACAGTCAAATTTGCTAAACGTTGGTCTCTTTTTGTGTGTGGCTAAAACAGGGGGACGAGCATGACCTTCTGGAGCAGCAGCAACGGGTATGGTCTTAACCAAATCTGGCTGTTCTTTAGACTAAAGAAGGTATTTATTTTCTTTGCTCTTATTGGGTTTTCTGTCATTCATGTCTTCTTCAGGCTGCCGTGCTGCTAGAACAGGAACGCCAGCACGAAATGGCAAAGATGCAGCCGCCTATTTCTGCTGTAAGAGGTGTGTGGAATCTCCTGAAACACAAGTAACAAAATGTTTGTCATGAGGAAAAAGTCTCTGTTTTCAACTGTGTTGCTAGCTAACATTTTTTTTGCATTTTCCATCACAAATTTGTTTCTTTCACATTACCAAAGTTTCAATTTTGGATCCTCATGGGCCGTTACCTCCCGGTGTCACCTTGTTGCCGTCTCATAAACAGAAGGTGCCACCTCCTCCGGGAGAAGATAACCGAGAAGTACATTTCTCCTTTCTGATACTATTTGAACTGGGCAAGAATTTTTTTTTTTTTTTACCTTTTTTGATCTAAAGCTGAGCTCTCTTCTTGCAGATCTGGCAGAGCGAGGAGGTTAGTGTTGGCGGGCCCAAGATCCCACAGGCTCTGGAGAAGATCCTTCAGCTGAAGGAGATCAGGCAGGAGCAGCTTATCGATCCAGCAGGTTAGACTTTTTAAAATAAAAAAAAATACTCAAATTGTTTACCTTCTATTTTACTGTGGTGAGCTACGGCCACTAAAACATCACTTTTTTTAGGGTAAAACTTGAATCTAAATTTAAGTCAAATAGATTAGACCTGATCGTTATGTTGTAGTTGTACTGATTAGAAAATCAAATTTAAAATTAACTAGTACTGTCATGCGATTAATTTTTTTGTGCGATTATTTAATCAGGATCTGTAATTATTTAATCTAATTAATTGATTTTAATCGCAATATTTTTAGCCTAATAATTGTTGTCAAAAGCTTAGTTTTGAGGTATTTTTTTTAAATTTGTGACATTGTAGTACAGTAAGAGATCAAAATAAAACAAAAAATGTTGGCTTGGAAGACTTTCCTAAGCAAAACAAAAAAATACCTCAAACTTTATATTAGGGTGTGAATATTGACGCGTTAACGCGTAATTAATTGAACATAATTAACACGCTAATATGTACTAACTCCCTCAGGCGTCCTGTGGTGCAGCTGTGAGATCAGTGTAATAAAACTGAAGTCAGATTAATGCAACTTAAAAAAATGACGCGCTAAAATGCCTGTAATTAATTAATTAATCCTGATTGACGCGATAAAATGACAGCCCTAAAATAAGCTTTAATCTGGAGACAACCATCAAAACGATGAAGGGTTTTGCTGTTATATGGAGGAACGTCTGGGGAAAGGAACCTCATTTTTACCTCCTGATTCTTTCTTTTAGATGATGTCGACGACGCAGATGCAGCAAACTCCTCTGCAGCAGTGATGTCTGACGACGACGAAGACGGCCCGATGTCCAAAAAAGATGTACGGGTCGTTCAATGCAACAATATTTACTACCAACTGTAGAGTTTAGTGGAATTTTTACAGCTTGTTTTTTTAAAAATGTATGTATTTCTTTTTAGAAAAATCGCAAGCGCAGGAACAGGAAAAAGAAGAGCAAGAAGAAGCGAGCGCAGGAGAAGAAGGAGCAGGCGGAGCAGCAGACAAAGGAGGGCAGCGCCAAGCAGAAGGACAAGGAGAAGGAGGCGGAGGTGGAGATCGAGTACGTCACGGAGGACCTGGAGATCTACGACCCCAACTACATCTTCTTCAAGAGGATTTTTGAGGCTTTTAAGGTGGATTAAACTAACACATTACAGATTTAAGTCCTGCCACTGCTTTGCTTGACATTGTTTTGATGTTTTAGTTAACTGATGATGTGAAAAAAGAGAAAGACAAAGAGCCAGAGAAGGCTGAAAAAATGGAGCCTATCGGTATGATGAGGAAGAAAGGCTTTGAGCTGGAGAGGAAGGACAGCGATGATAGCGATGAGGTATGCTTCACTTTCTTTGGAAACTCTGAGATTAAAAACACTTTGAGATCAATACAAAATGTTTCGGGTGTACAGGAAGCCAAACAAGACGTTCCAAAACTGTCCAAGAAGAAGCTGCGGCGGATGAACCGGCTCACTGTGGCTGAACTTAAACAGGTACAAACCAAAGTGTCTCTGCTGTCGCACCCTAGTGTTGTTTTTTTGCTAAAATCTCTCTCTTTTCTCGACGTTCTCCAGCTGGTGGCTCGTCCAGACGTCGTGGAGATGCACGACGTGACTGCGCAGGAGCCCAAGCTGCTGGTCCACCTGAAGGCCACCAGGAACACGGTCCCGGTGCCTCGCCACTGGTGCTTCAAGAGGAAGTACCTGCAGGGCAAGAGGGGTATCGAGAAGCCCCCGTTTCAGCTGCCGGAGTTCATCAGGAGGACGGGAATCCAGGAGATGAGGGAGGCTCTACAGGAGAAGGTACGGATTCAGATGGTAACGTCTTTGGGAAGCTTTTGAAATAGTTTATTATAATGCTGTGCGATGATCTGTACAGGAGGATGCTAAAACGATGAAGACCAAAATGAGGGAGAAGGTTCGCCCTAAAATGGGAAAGATCGACATCGACTACCAGAAGCTGCATGATGCTTTCTTTAAGTGGCAGATCAAACCTAAACTCACCATCCACGGAGACCTTTACTATGAGGTGCAGCATCCCCCCTCACTTTTATTCACACATTTAATCTGCAGGAGCGCTTTGGTTTTGGCTAATTTGCCGTGTTCTGTTGTTCTGCTGCAGGGTAAGGAGTTTGAAACCCGTCTGAAGGAGAAGAAGCCTGGAGACCTGTCGGATGAGCTGCGCATTGCTCTGGGAATGCCAGTCGGACCTGTAAGCTCCAATGACTCTCTGGGAACGAAATATTTATAATGTGGAAGCAGATCTAGAAAATTACCCAAATGTCTGCAGTAATGCAGCACAGTTTAAACTGTCAGCATGAAACCAGAGTATCAGTCCATTATTTTCTATAGCATTAAGAATTTAGGACAAGATGTTTTTATATATATATATATATTAAAAATATATGTTTTACTATAGATGCCTCAATCTACCAAAACAAAGTCCCAATCTGAAGACATTTAATAAATAGTTCTTGATTGTCCCTAATTTTTATTTTAATAACCTTGTTTTAACATTGAACACTTCTGTGAAGTAGCTTGAACAATTCAGCAAAAATTATAAACTAAAAATAATATTTAACTTGTAAAAATATGTGATAATTAGTCATGAAAAAAAGCCTGATGACTTTAGCTTGAAGAGTATTGAACATTTTTGATCGTTTGGGATTCATAGCACCTTGAAACAAATCGTAAAAAATAAGGATGATTGTCTTTCAACGATAGTTTTGTTGCATGAATTTGAGGATTCATAACCAGTTCATATCAATGCAACCATTTATTAGTTTTGGCTGTTTTTGAGACTTTTTTTTTTTTTATTTTTTTCTCCCACAGCTTGCACTTTGTAGACCAGGGGTGTCAAACTTAATCACACAGGGAGCCAAAATCCAAAACACATCTTAGGTCACGGGCCGAAAAGGATAAACATTTACTGAACACACTAAAACTAAATTTTTAAGCTTTAAAAATGTAGCTTTTTAACATTTTTAACTATGAATAAAAACAGGCAAGAATATTATTCAAGAATAAATCAACTTAAACCTTAAATAAATTTCAATATTTTACTCTCCATAAAAATATATTTTGTCAAAATTATACAAGTTAAAAATAAGAGCAAGATACCATCGGGCCATTAATAACAATAAAATATAATGATCTGGAGGGCTGAATATTTTGTGAAGTTTCTCAAATAGTTGCAGTGTTTTCCTCCTGCTCAAACTAGCTCTCTGCTGTGCTTTACAGCAATAAAATGCTGTGATCTGTTCATGAAATATAGACTTCTAGTAGAGTATTCATCTGTAATAACAAGCTTGAAATATATAGCGCTGATCAAAATAAATATACGAAACCTGATTGGGATCTGAAACCTTGGGATTTCCGATCACATGATCGGATCAGGACATCCCTGTTTACTAACTCGCTGATAACGTTTGATTTTAAGTATCAAAATCAAAATTGATGGAAAATTAACTATACGCCAAACAAGGATCTAACGTGATTCTCAGTCCTAAACCATCAACTATAATTTTTTGATTGTATCGTCCTTTTTTTGGTTGTTTAATCGTCTGTGAAGATACACAAGTCAGATTAAGGCTTGTTTTCATCTGCAAGTATGAGAGCTTTGAATTTATTGAACTTTTCATCTATTTTTGTTGACTGACTCCCCTGATGAGGAGCTGAGTTAGAAAATAGTTGTTCAAAGATCCTTTCTGTCCTTCTGTTCTCACTGTAAATTGTGCACAGACTTGATAGTGTAATCAGTGCATCCTGTAAATATTCATTTAGTGATAAAGTCCAGAAACAAGGAGTTTTACCTCAAATGTCGGACATATGGAGCCCTCAGACATTATTGTGTGTCACAGAGAAACACTGACAGCTTTCTTTCCTCTCAGCTGCTTGTTGTTATTCCTCCCACACTCTGAGCTTCTGGGAAAAAAAAAAAGTTCCCATCTATTTTCCTGGAAATATTTCTTTTCAATTTTGGGTACGATGTCACACATGGAGCCTCTTCACTGAAAATGAAAACGAGCCTCATCTGGCTGTCTGCCCCCGAGCTCTGAGTTATTTTTGTTGTGAGATTTTTGGAACTGATTGGAATCCAATTTAGCAAAATTATAGATTTTTTTTTTTTTTTTAAGTGAGTTATTCTTTTGTTGTCATAGTAGCTGGAAATCCAGACCGCGGACTGATTTTCTTGCCTTTGAAAGATTGTTTCCTGTCCCTGTTTGATGAAAGCTAATTGAGTGGATTGTAGCTGCAGGCAGAGGTGATCTCATTCCAGCTGTCCTGTCAGCCTGTGGAGGTCATTCAAGGACATCTGAAATGCATTACTCTCCAACATCCATACAGACTGACCGACCGTGAACTCCAGTTCCAGGCTGGTTAAGTCTTTCAGGTCAAGGAGCAGCCGTACAGTTATGTGTTCACGTGTTCCACATCCTGCTTTTGTAATATTTTGCCTTCATTTTCTTTTTCCATGGAAACAAAGGAGGATGTTGGAACATATTTCTGGGCCACACCAAAGTATTATGGAAAAAAATGTTCAAACTGGATCTTCTAAATTACTTTTTTGAGTAAATGTTGCGGCAAAAAACCCCATTGAGCGATGCTGATCCCCCTTAAAGCTGAGTTAGTTTCTGTTCCGGGATCCTCTGAAATGTCCTCTTCTTTTGCCAGAATGCCCACAAGGTGCCTCCTCCCTGGTTGATTGCCATGCAGAGGTACGGACCTCCTCCTTCCTACCCCAATCTCAAAATCCCAGGACTCAACTCGCCCATCCCAGAGGTACAAAACTTTATGCACATTTAAATAAAAGAAAATGCAAATGAATTTTTTTTTTTTTTTGCTTCGTCGTTCTGAAATCTGTGCTGCTTTCTTCTGCTCTGCTCGTCAGAATTGTACTTTTGGTTATCATGCTGGTGGTTGGGGAAAGCCGCCCGTGGACGAGATGGGAAAGCCCCTCTATGGTGACGTGTTTGGAACCAACTCTGCAGACTTCCAGGTCAGAACTTGAACAGAGCTGTGTGGTTTTGCTTTTATTTTGAAAATTTTTAAAGAAATCATTAAAAAAAACAAAAACTTTTGGAGACAAAAGCATCAAAGAATTCAAAAATATTTCATTGTTGCATGTAAAATGGTCTAAAAACACACTCAGATGTGGCATTATCGGATCAGTAGGAAACAAACTTGATATTTTCTCTACATTTTATTGTTTTAAAATATGCTTAATATAAAATACATAAATTCTTCATTATTTTCATCCTGATTAAACCTAAATATTATTTTTCTCATCCACAAAATAAAACCTTTTTCTGGGAGCATATTGTTTTAGTTTGTAAACTTAAAATTCCGATTCATTCCACAATTTTAGAGTGACAATTATATTTCCTGAGGTGTTTTTTTTTTTTTTTTTTTTTTT
>NC_050529.1:18197670-18236445 GCF_002922805.2 Oryzias melastigma | reverse complement strand
CAAATCAGTGATCTTGAACGTCAAAAATATATATTTTTCTGTAACAGATCTCATGGTATTTACTAGAGCTGGGTATCACCAATAACTTCCAGAAGTGATTTGATTCACAACAGCCTGGATCGATACAATTCCATTTTTTTTTTATTATTATTTCAATTCTCTCAATTCAATTTTGAATTTGGAAATTTAGACACATTTGTTTAGAAAAACATTATGAATCTCTATATGTTTTCAAGGTTTTCATATTAACCTTATACAGTTCACATACTGTAAGATGTATTAGTGAATAATAAGGTTGTTAATAGCATACATGCATTCTTAAACAGAGAAGCTCCAACGATTGTTCTGCCTCTCCTCGAGGGCGTTTCAGTTTGGCCACTAGGTGGCGATCACCGTTCAGCATTACACCTTATTTCAGGAGAAGAAGAAAGCATGAGCAAAAAAAACCTGTTTCAGACCACAAATGGTTATTTTTAAAAATATTTCCTTAAATTAGTTTGGACAATTCATGTCTGTGAGTTTATAAAGATGTTCATTTAGTCAGCAATATATGTTTTGATTGAGCTTTAGCATTAGCCGTCCTATGGGAAATCCCATTATACGTTAGCATCAAGCTAGCGGACTTTAGCTTTATGTTGGATCGATCTCTACTTAATGGATCCATTATTGATCTATTAAACTTAGATTGATTTTATCAACCCTACTGTAGTATTCATATACTTATCACAGCCCTTATTTACTGGACTAATGTTTGTGTGCAGGCTAAGGCCGAGGAAGAGGAGGTAGACCACACCCCATGGGGAGAGTTGGAGCCCTCCGATGAAGAATCCTCAGAGGAAGAGGAGGAGGAAGAGAGCGATGAAGAGAAACCAGATGAAACCGGATTCTTCACACCAGCAGACAGGTGCTTGATATGCAAACTGTGATGTTCTGCTAAACTTAGACTTTTTCCTTTTTTATCCCTTTGTTTGAGGATCCATGACAGAAGGACTCAAAATAGAAACTTCTTGTATTTCCTTCTTGTGAGAAATGTGCAGTAAAAATAAACATTTGAATACTTTTTTTTAGGGATTTCTAATGTCCTCTATTTTCAATAGAAAAACTAATTAACAAGTAATAAAAACAACCTAAAAACATTGTTCGTTAGGTCAAGTCTACAACTTAAAAACAGTGTTAAATTTATTTATTATGAGTAATTCACAAATAGAATGAAACTGCTATAAAGAAAGCATTGACTGACCTGTGGCTCTGTTATGTTGCAGTGGACTCATCACTCCTGGAGGCTTCTCGTCTGTCCCAGCCGGCATGGAGACCCCAGAGCTGATTGAGCTGAGGAAGAAGAAGATCGAGGAGGCCATGGACGGGTATGTGGGGTCACAAACACGCTGCTGCTACCACCGCCACCTTCACTTCCTTCAGCGCTGAAGGACACTTTCAGTTACTATATTAACCCTTAAAGCCTGCTGACTGCTGGGTTCATGCAGAAGCAGAGTTCCCAACCAATCGAACAAGATATATTTTATAATCTTTAAAGTGCTTCTAAAAATTGGTTTTGTCAGAATTCAAATAGTTTTGTTAGAGCTCTTGTTAAGGACTATCAATGCATGTATGGGTGGAGTGTATCTAATATGACAAATCAGGTTAATTAGTCTAAAGAGGTTTGAAGCACTGCTTTACAGAAGAGAATCCTCTTCTAAATGCAACTTTCTTCACATGAACACAATTATATCTACATTTTTACCCAACTTACTGTGAATTTTTCACTTGAGGACCAGAAATAAAATTAAGAAAAAGTCTGGGGAAAAAACACATATCAACATTAAATCTGGATTTACATTAAATGTTACATATTTATTATTATGCAGAATAAATAGACATTTCTGGTTGGGTGCTTAGAGATATGAACACCTAAAAGCAAAAATGTTCTATATCATTGTTCAGGCTTCTTTAAAACAAACTTTTTACTTCATTTGGACAAAAACAAGTGCTAAGAGGTGAACTTCTTCTTTGAACTGATGCTTTATTTAACCTATCTGCATATTTATTGTTTTCCTTTGCCACTGCAGTCAAGGCCGGTGTCGGCTCAACCTGCGCCTTGTCGTATCAAATAGTCAGTTTTTTGTGGAAAAGCATAATAAACTGAAAAATAACGTGAAAAAAGCGGATCAGGCCCAAAAAAACCTGATCGGGACATCCCTACTAAAAACAGAATTAAGAGAAAGACAACACCGAGTCTACTGAGTTCTAAGAACCAGCAGACCCTGGTCACATGATCTGAGGGACCTGCTGGGAGTGTACGGCTGCACAAGGTCCTTTATTTAGACAGGTACTTGGTTATTAAAAGCTCTTTAAGTTAAAACCAGGATTTTAAACTGCACCATGAAACGAATGGGGAGCCAGTGCAGCTGGATTAACAGTGGGGTGACATGTGAATACGTGGAGGTTTTGGTTTAAAGATTTGCAGCAGCCTTCTGGACAACCTGATGTAGGTTGTATGTAGGTTTTTCTTTTTTAACCCAGTTATAATTATTTAGAATATACGGTAATCCCCCATTATTCACAGGGGTCAGGGACTGGAAACCTCTGAGAATTCGTCTCACTTCCCACCTGCCTGTGTGTATGCGCGCCTGTGTGTGTGTGTGTGTGCATAGCAGACTGACATGTTCTTTAACTACGCTCCTCTTCTGGGAAATTCTTACAGCACTTTCGGAAGCTAAAGTTTCACACAAGCATCTCGAGTTGTCTGAGTTTTTGGGATAAACCTAAAAAGTCTCGTTACTGGAAAAAAAAAAAAACTGAATATGTGAAACCACAAAAAAAGAAATGCAAATACATAGGGGAACGCTTTAAAACACAATAGAAGCAACATGTTGTTGCCTAAAGATATTTTGATCTACATAGATCTTAGTTCCTCTGTGACCAAAATGCAAAAACAATCACTTCCTTTAAAACTTTATGGCGTCAATCATAAAGATTTTTGTTGTGGATTGAACTATTCATATCTTCTGTCAGACTTTGTATTCTGTACCAGATATCCCCTTTTCTCTTGCTTTTTTGAAGCACCGGAGTGGTGGATTTAGTTTTTCATATTTTAGTCATCTGAGTAATTTGACCTTTAGCAAAGAAAAAAAGAGCCACAGCAATGCGGACACTAAAGCATTTCTGACACCTGTTGTAAACGAAAGCATTTTTCTACAGACATGAAAGCATTTCCAGAGCTTTTATGTGGCAGTAAACGTATACATCTGCCTAAAGACTACTTTGGGAGGCCTTTCTTCTTTTTAGGAATGGAATTTAAAAGCTAATCAAAAAAAATATGAATTTTTCCCGTATCCCTACATTTAGCCCCCAAATGGAGAGTTATGGAAAAATTGTCTTCAAATTCAGACGTTACTAATCCTCCATGATGTCATCAGTAGTCGTCGGCCGTCCATGTTAGCGCATAGCTAGCAGCGCTTGAAAAATACATATTAACATCGGTTTTATAACTTTAAAAAGTCAAACTTTTGTGCATCAAAGCGCGACCACATGAAGAAATGAGTTTCCCCTCTGAAAAAGGAAAAATGTCGATCTTTGTCAATGAAATGTGTTACTATGAGGATAAACTCTTCCCATTGTTTTTGTTTTTGTTTTTTTCTCTAGGAATGAGACCCCTCAGCTTTTCACGGTTCTCCCAGAGAGAAGAACCGGGCCTGTGGGTGCAGCCATGATGGCCTCCACCCACATCTACGACATGTCCACGGTAAGAGCCAATGTGTGTGTATGTGGACAAACAACAATGAAACTTGTTGCATTTTTCTGATGATGGAGAACATATATCAAATAAATGGATTACTTTATTTTTATTTAAATCATAGTGAATCAGGAGCTTTTTAAGCATTTGTGATGTAGAAAACAAGCTCAAATTTCTATTAATTCACTGCTGCTCTGAAGAAATTGTCCTAGAAAAGGACAATAGTTTTTTTGATTTTGGCTAAAAACTGCATTATTATAGTTAAAATGAAAATTGGGAATGCTTTTACAAAAGATCAAAAGAGTGGGAATTAAAATACTGTAGTGATAACAATCACATTCATGTTTTTTTTCTCTTTCCTGCTGCTTGCAGGCCATGGTGAACCGTAAGACAGGTGGAGGACAGGAGTCTCACGGCGTGGAGGTGGCACTGGCTCCTGAGGAGTTGGAGCTCGACCCGATGGCCATGACGCAGAAGTATGAGGAGCACGTTAGAGAACAGCAGGCCCAGGTGGAGAAGGAGGACTTCAGCGACATGGTGGCTGAGCACGCTGCTAAACAGAAGGTAATGAAACCCAATTCTATCAGATGGAAATGTAGAGTAAAAAGTCTTAAAAGGATTTAATTTATGAATTTGAAAATAATACCTTAAAAAGTTTTGAATTTTCGCCACTTGGAAGTTTCTACGTTTGGGAATGGGAATAAATGAGCAAAATGGGAAATAGACGGAGAGATGTATTTCAGTTTTTGACATGCATGGCCTTAAAAAGGTCTCTAAATCCTAAATTTAGCTTGAAGATCCTCAGAGGAGCTCAATAAATATTAAGCTTTTGATTCAACCTGAGAAGATGTTCCACTTTAGAGAACCTGCAATATTTGTACTTCTAGGTACTGTTTGTTTTTTGACAAAAATTGTAATCATTTGAGTTGTGTTCAACTCAATACAAATTTAGACGGTTTTATAATGTCAGCTGTAGTGACTTTTCATACAAGCAAAAGTAAAGATCATCAGAATAGAAACAAACAATTTTGCATATAGGAAAACACAAAAGTACTCAATTGTTTTTCCCTGGAGTTGAAACCTGAAACCCAATTCACTTTCACTTCTACTATTTTCCTCATCTCGTCCCCAAACAGCAAAAAAAGAGGAAGGCCCAGCCACAGGACACTCGAGGCGGCGCCAAGAAATACAAAGAGTTCAAGTTCTAGAGAAAAGCCAAAACAAAGCGCAGGAAGAGGAAGAGACCAGCTCCAAGTTCACTTTCAGAGGATCTAGATTTCAAAACCGACCATCTCCCAGACAAGCTCCTCTTTCTTTTTTATGTTTCAACAATGTTGTCAAATACATCTCATGTACTTGATGAGTCCTAACTGTATTTCTTTTGTTAAACTTCTACCACTTAGGTCTTGATTATGTTTTATTTTTTTGTAAATAAAATAAGTGACAAAAAAATAGTCCTTTTTCCTTTAATCGACCTCATGCACATTTACTGTCACTTCTGGGTAAAATCCCAAATCTGACTGACGGGGCTGATCGGTGTTCACCACACTGCTTGCCACAGATCTTCGCTAAAATTGTGAAAAAGCTCCTGCAGTTGACGCCCTCACTGCTGGGTGGCGATGAGATTGGAGAGCGCCGCAGTCCTGGAAGCACAGTGACCTACATAGCTGCAGCTTCATGCTAACTCGGTCACTGGTACACATGCAGAGAGAAAGTTTGCATCCCCACAATCTAAAGTGCAAAGGAAAAAATGGCTTAACCTTCTCTGCTTCCAAATATTAGGGATTACACTCATTTCTTTTTATGACTAAGCATGAAAAGTGATTTGTTGGAAAGATTTAAGTCCGAGTGACTTCTTGCAGTGCCATTTGATGACTTTGCAGATTTCAGGGCGCTGTTTATAAAGTAACCTGGGATTATCCCGCCTTTAATCCTCTTGATTCTAATCTGTTTATCAGTGGCGAGCGCTTGAAATGGGTGAGAACGGCGTGTCAAAAAGAGCACAGGGCGGCATATCAGCAGATTATCCAAACTACAAGCCGAGCTGTTATCTCCTCAGCTGTCTACACTAAATTGGATGGATTATCTCAATATTATTAATGAAAAAAGTGTTTTTTTTTAATTTTATATCTATTATGATCCACATTTTTTCCTTTATTGACAAAAACAGTAACAGATGTCTTATTTACATTAGTATCAATAAATTATAAAAAATAATCTGTTAATAAACAACAGTAGCTCATTTGTGGTAATAACATTAAAGTTGCATATTTTGAATAATCATGAAGATTATTATTTAAAAGAAACATACTAAAACCTCAATTTTTGAGTATCTTGTGCACAATGTTGCATAGGTGTGATAATCTGCAGGAGTGATGGCAGCCAGCCACGTGTGGCGTCTGTGCCGCTGCCGCTGCCGTCGTCATTAGGTCACCTTCTGATTCATAATCAGATTCCCAGCCTGTAATCGGAGCCCTGCTTCCCTCACCTGAGGGTGCAAACACTTCACCTGTTCCAAGCTGCACCCACAGCCTGGGAGAAGCAGATTTGGAGTCGGAGTGGGTGGAGCTTTGGTGATGACTTCCAGATTGTGGTCGTAAGGTAAAAAGAAGTGAGAAAGCTTGAGTCATTTAAGGAGTTTCTGGCTTACAGCGGCTACAGCTGAAAGGCAAAATGGAACGAGAAGCATGCATGTCGTTCAAACCTGTTTTGTGGCTTTTATTGATGTGTGTGAGACTAACAGGAATATGTTTAAAATTTAAAAGGTCTGGACCTTAAAAAAACATGTAATCGTGAATTAATTTGATTTTTTGTTTAGTGCATTTCAACAGAAATGCTCATTTAATTGACAATTTTTCAATTAAAATGTTTTATTTGTGTTGAGAAGCTTTAAATCCCCACTCCAATCATCTTTTAATCTGCTCTCAAAGCATTTCCATTGGTCTTTTATTTATGATTATGCCACAATAACATGTTAAAAACACAATTTTCACACATATGTGATTTAAAAGAGAATTTTTCAAAAATAAAATGAGACTTCCTTACATCAAAGACAATCACAAAAGCATTTTACCACCTATATACTAAAAAGAAGATTGATTCAGTGCACATTCAGAGAATTTGAAGACCCAGCCCTGAATTCCACTCTATCTATTCAATGTTTGTGTGGTCCATGATGTGCTGTTACAAACTGTAATGTCACTGTCAGGGTCTGTACAGCACGGCCTCATGCAAAGACATAAATCATTCATTAAGTTGATTGTGGAGTGGAGGTTGATCATATGTCATTAACAGCTTAGAAGATGTGCCAGGAACCCAAATCCACTCTACTCTGCAGGACATTTAGTTAATATACAAGAGTATGCTATTTTGGGGGTGATTTAAATACATGGATTTCAACAATAAAATACAATACCGTTATTTATGTACTCCAATATTTACTTTGGATGTATTGAAAAAGAAAAGAAAATTCAGCTTTTATACGAGAATTACATTATTGGTCATTTTTGTATTCACAAATGTTGATTTTTGAAACATAGTCCCATTTTTTTTTTAATACGAACTTCATCTTTTCTGTAAATCTTAAAAAAATAAATAAATAAGAATGCCATCAAACTTTTAAGTTGTTTTCCAATATACATGGACTGATGTGATTTTCTTTACTTTATGGATAATCTTAGTTGGTGTTATTTATGTACTGATGCCTTCCAATTTAACAATTTCTGAGTGCAGTTAGAATTATTTTCCTTTAATTTCTTTTATAGATATATTATAAAATTTTATTCTATGTTTTTCATTTCAGTCGTATGGTATGATTTGGTGGTATGAATCCAAATAAATATTTTAGTTTCCCATAAACGGTAAACACAATGACGTCAGAGGCCATGTTTTCGTTGCGACCGGGAAAAGCCGAGTCCCGCCGAGGAGAGCCGAATCTTTCCACGGCTGTTTTTCAGCTGCGCTCACTTCAAAACACACAAAAGAAAATGAAGCCTTCCTATTGGCTGGCCGCTCTGTGTGTCTCGTGCTCGGGGGGCGTGGCTCCCTCGGTCTGTCTGCTCTCCGAGCGGCTTCACCAGCACAAATTTCCGCTTCCTGCAAAAGACAGCAGACAGGAGCCGACACGGTCTCGCGCGAGGGGGGCTCGCACGGAGCTTCGGCGTCTGCTTTCGGGGACAAACCCTGAAGACAGGGATGTTTTCTTCACCGCCTGCGCGTGAATAGCTCGGAACGAACTTTCTTTCGGTGCGTTTAAAAAAAAAGAGGAAGAAGGAGGAGAACCGAGTGAGGAACGACTGAGAAAACACTTCTTCTTCAGCGGGTAGCCACCTCCCCCCTACGGTTGTACTCCGTCTGAAAGCTCCCCCAGTCAGCCTCCAGGATGTCGGAGCGAGGAGGGCTCCCGCGGACTGGGGGCGTCCCTTCGCCGCACATGCAGCCCTCCAAGCCGGTCAGTATCTCCTCCAACCGGCCGGTCCACATGAACCTGTACGCCACCTGGGAGGTCGACCGCTCGTCACCCAGCTGCGTGCCGAGGTACGTGAAGGCACCACTGTTATTTGGAGGGTGGTGGTGGGAATGTGTACGTGTGGGTTGACTTATCAGTTTGAACGGAGTCGCGTGTTTACGACAGACAACCCCCACGAATGGGGTAGTGGGGTTTGGTGCTGTGGCTTCCTCCTGGGGGTTAAAACAAACCATTTTAAAACAAACCATTTGGTTCCCAACCTGGCCTGGGGTCTTCCCCCCACCTTTCAGTCAGAACTTCATCTCTGCTCCTGATCAGCAGCCAACAATCCTCCCAAAATAACCACCATCACTCATTTATGCAATCCTGCAGCTGGAGATGACAAACACACGTTTTCTGGCTGTCTTTCCTGCCAAAACCCGGTTTTCCAGCATCCCCTGCAGTGCATGAGAAGCTGTTTGTCTGATGCAGCAGCAACACAATGCTGTTGAATCATAGGGAAAAAAAGAGGGGGTGAATTAATGATGAGCGTGTTTAAAAAAATAAAAAAGCAAATATATTTATCACCCCTGGTATGTTTTCCTCTTGTTTCTGTGTCATGATGATCGTCAGCACAAGTGGATGGTCTTAAGGGTAATGCAGCAAGGTCACAGGAGGCGAGACACCTAATGCACCTCAGCCGGCTTAGGTCCAAACAAAAGACACAGAAATAAGCTTCTTTGTGTGACTGGAAGACTTCAATTGTCACAGATATTTTCAGAACTTGTGATCGGGCAGTTTGAAGTTAGTTAGATCTTTACAGATGAGGATTTTTGAGGCTGCTTCGAGGAAATCGTCTCTCCCATTTTTCTCCATCAAACCCTCATTCGATTACTTAAATGACCGATATCATGCAAAATTAACTTTTTTGTGCTTTTAAGTGGATTATATTTTTAATTCCTTAGAAAAAACAACTCCAAGGTGGTATTTTGCATCTCTAAAACCCCGCTCTCTGAGCACCAGCCCCTCCCAATCCACAAAACAAATGGGTTCTCACGTTGTGATGTCACAAATGGGGAACAGCTCCTTCCAGGGAGAGTCGACAAACAAACACGTATGCAAATGCTTTCATTTTATATGCACGTACATCAAGTTTGGATGTTTGTTTTTGTGGGCAGACACGCTGATGAGGGCGGCTCTAGGATAATGTCATGAAATGGGTGGCACCCAGGAGTGAAAGGCGGAGCCTCAGAGATTAAGGCGTTTTGCTAAATCAACTTTTTTGAGCTTTTTTTAGTGGATTTTAATGTTAGTTCCTAACAAAAACAACCCCAAAGAATCCCCAAAAAAAACAACCCCACACTCTGAGCACCAGCCCCTCCCAATCCACAAAAACGAATGGATTGTGACATCACAAAGTGGGGAACAGCCCCTTCCAGGGAGAGTTGGTGAACACACACGCACACACTTTCTGTGCAGAGCTAGCAGCCCGGCCTACCTCTGCACCACCCAAGTGATGCTTTTAAGGGTTTCCGTGTTGGTTGAGACAATTGAGAGCAAAAAATAATAACAAACTGATCTTATAAACGTTTTTTAAGAATAGAATACAACTTTATTGATCCACAAAAAGGGATATTGCCTTATTACCATAGCTCTATTAAAGTATGGTTAAAAACTGGACTATAAATTCTTAAACTGGAATGGGGCGACCGACACAGATATTAATATCGGCAGCAATATTTGAGTATTTCGTATTGGCTGCCCAGACTTAAAAAAATATCAGTATTGTATCGGCCTTGAAAAAAAAAAAAAAACAAATTGGTTGATTCATAATTGGAAGTTCAGTGTGAGTCTTTTGACGAGACCCCCACGGTACTTGCCTACCGATGTATCCACAGCGGTGCCAGGGTCTGGATCTCCCTGTGCCCGTCCCTAGCCAAAAAAAGGTTGTGTCAGGAACCGGCACAAAACACTGTCCAACCACATTTTATGGATTGGTGAAAGCTGATTTTGCTGTGGCGACATGCTGAAAGGTGAACAACACTATAAATACACTTGAATATCAACAAAAATGATTGTCTAGTGCCTATGAGATGTTGTAGAGGAATAAAGGTCTGCTAATGCACTCCTTCCTGCAGCCAATGACTGAAAGATGGTCTGATGAAGTTAATTGTCCTCGATAGATTCCAGTTTTAGTGAAAAATAAATCTTATTTTTAAATATCCGATTCAGTCAAGGGGGAGATATTCCATGAAAAACACCAAATGAACTTAGTAATTTTTCATGGTTCTTGTTTTTTGTTTGGGTGTGGGAGGCTATTAGTGGGTGTTGAAAGCACCAGAGTCATCATCACACAAAGCTTCCATGCTGACATCTTAATGTTGCTTTCTAATGTGCTTTGGGAGCTTTACAGGGTTTGAAGCGACGCCTCCAGGGCATATTTAGCTAACTAGCATTTTAGCAATGTGTGCACATCGCACACTTATTAATAAATCATGATGTGCACTTGAAAACACTTTCCCAACTCAACTATTGCATCCGTGTGTTAGCTTGCCGTCAGATTAGTGTGTTTTTCTTTCCTGGTATTCCCATTTTTTTTGAGTTGTCATAACCGGTCAAACGTATTAGACTTCACTGCAGCAAACAGGGAAAAAGGAGGGGTTGGAGAAAATTGGAGAAAGATGAAGCGGGGGCTCTGTCATCTACATTTAAATGGGATTTATCCCAGACGCAGCAGTTAAAAAAAAAAAGCTATTGAAAGGGTGCTGCACAGAGCCTGCCTCTTGTGATGCACTCAGTCAGTCGCTGCTGTTAGTTGTGCATGCCCTATTTGCTTCTTTGCGACTTTCTTGTTGCTCAGTCTGTGTCGCTGCAGAGAGAACTAACACCCCCCTGCCTTTCACCAAGTCGAGGTGTTGTTGCTCTAACCTCTTCCTGTTTATCCAAAATGCCTCTTGGCATGTTGCTCATGCGGTGCTGCTGCTAGAATTTGCCTGACAGGCAAAAAAAAAAACCCCACACACTCAATTCCTTCTATTGAATCCAGATGTGGAGATCAACGTGGAAGAAATCCTAAATATTCCCAGCTGGGATTTAGTTTGTGATGGTTTGGTCTCAGAGATGTCAAAGGTTTTAGCAGTCATTCCGTAAAACACAATTTTCTTCTGATTTGTGCTGATTTTACCAAAGAGAAATTAGTCTTGGCACGAGTTCTTCCGATTTGTAGCAGTTTCTTCTTGATTCTGCAGCATCACGCTCAGCTCATACTCCTCCCTCTGAGAGGTGAGACACTCCATCTCCTCGGTGAAGTCATGTCACCGTGATCATGCCTTACCACACCAATGTAGAAGTCGCAGAGGAACAAAGATTAGCCGCTCGCGCTCTATTGTACTCGGGGTTTCTGCTTGCAGGAATGTCAGTCATGTCTGCGAGTACTGAAACGCACACATGCCTGGGATTCCAAATCCACACAGATTAGTGAGCAGCTCCTCTGCACCAGTTATTCCAGGAATGGACACCGTCGCTTTACTTGCTGCCTTGCATCATCGAGAACGCCGTATGGCAAACCCGAAAGGGGAAATTCCCATGACTCTGCTTCATTTGAGTCTTACTTGATATATTTCTTTGTTTGACACTTTGGTGGCCGGTTGAACCAGTTTTTTACCTTCGTTTTTAATTTAGAAACCTAAAAAAAAGTTTCTAAAAAAAACTTTCCTAAATCTAACGAAGTATCAGTACGTGAATTTGAATTATAATTTCTATAGTTTCCCATATATTCATTTCAGATACAAAGACCAGAAGTAGTCATTAATACCATTTTACTTAATCCATTCAATTTTTATTTGTAAATTAATTAAAAACTGAAAAAATGTGTTCTTCTATATATATTGTGAGTTATTAGAGATGAGTTTTACCAATTATCGCGGTATTGTGGTAAATGAAATGAAACAAGAAAAATAGGAATCTGAGTTTACGGTAAAACAAAGTCAGTTGTTTTGCATTGATACTCTGTGATACTTTGTGATTTCTTGGAGAATACTTGTGTCTTGCATAGACTGGTATTGGTGTACTGTTTTACTTGTGATATGAGCTCGTCTGGCTAAATATTCTTCAGATCATCAGTGCATCTTTTTAAATGGAGAAGGGGGATCTTAAATGGCTGTGCACATGTGTGAACGTCCTACTGCAGAAGAATCGGCTAATGCACGCCGCATTTTACTTTAACAACCACAGCGGGGAAAGAAGTGGGATTACTACATTAAAAAAACAAATCTGTTAATGAATACTACAGTTGTAAAGGAAGTGAAGGATCGTAATGCCGGAGGCTCTGAATTATACATTGTGCATTTGTCTGATTGGTTTGCTGTAACTGCAACACAGAAGTCGGACGTCACCCTTGCACGTCCGCATTACATCGGCCCCAGAACGCCGGCTCTTCCAGGAACCGAGAGCTGGGAAAAAGGCGGCCGTGTACATGTACAGACACACCGACGGGGCAGAAATGCTCATGGCTGCCTCGCCTCGTCGTGTCTCTGCTCGTTTGTCTGTGCCAACCACAGCAGCTCAGCTCTGCTGTGGTTGAAAGGAAGGCAAATCCCTCTTTCCCTTCACTCCTCGGTATTTTTGTTTGGTGCTTTCCCCTTGTGATGACTTTCACTGCATGGCCATTATTGACGTTAAAGATCTGTTTATCCACTGGCTTTGCACAGCCTGTGGAGTTTATGTTTCACTATAATCCACGTGTCCGTAGAAAACCAGCATCTTCAGAGCTGAAACCTCTCACCCTACTTTAAAAAAAGCTCCTCACCCACACACCATGCTATTGGAATGCATTTTTTTTCCCTGCAAATCCCAACTGATCAGTCTTGAGCCGGTTTCTAAGAATAAAGTTTTCAGGTTGAGGATGCTGGTTAGTTTTGAAAATAAGCCAACAGAAACGCTTTTTGTTTTAGTAGGTTTTAGGATTTTCAATAACTTCATACTTGGTAGCATAATACTATGTTTGTGCCAATGCTGGCCATAGTTTCAGAGTAATTGGAGCTTTTTGTTTTATTTGCAACTGTGAACTTTGCACTTATATTTCATTCTTCTTACCTCTTTATTTTTTTGTATTAAAGATTCACAGATTCGTATTTGATTGGCTTATTTCCTTGTTGAGCAATTTCTGGATTGTATGGTTTCTCTCCACACAGTTAAATGTCTGAATATCTTGGGGTCTTGTTCACAAGTTATGGAAGACTGGAGAGTGAGATTAACAGGATGTTATGCAGTTGCCATGCCGGTCCGTTGTGATGAAGACAGAGTCGTAAAGCAAAGCTCTAAAACTTACCGGTCGATCTCTGTTCCAATACTCGCATATCTTCATGAGCTCTTGGTCATGACCGAAGGAACGAGATCTTGCATACAAGCAACTGAGATGATCTTCTTTTGTAGGCTGGTTGGACACTCTATTAAAGATAGGGTGAAAAGTTAAGTCACCAATTTGAAGTAGAGCCGGTTCTCGGGCATCTGGTCCGGATGCCTCTCTGGGGAGGTTTTCTGGGCATGTCCCACTGGGTGGATGCCTCCTAGAAGACCCATGACACACTAGAGAGACTATGTCTCTCAGCTGGCCTGGGAATGCCTCTGGGTATTCCCTGAGGATCTGGATTAAGTGCCCCTCAACTCAGTCCTGGAAGAAGATGGATGGATGTTTGATTTTTACAATGAAGCAAAAATAACCCTTTTTCTCATTTGAATTTATGCACAAAATGCTTGTTAGTTTATATAACTTTACTGTTTCTTTTGTGAGTGTGCTGGAGGCAGTGAAGCACAGCAGCCTGTCTGCAAACACCACACTAGAAGAGTAAAGGCCCAGTCACACTGCATGCAGTCGTAGTACATTACAGTTTCCCATTTTGAATAGGTTGCAGCAAAACTCTGCAGAGTTTGACAAAACTAGTGAAATCAGTCCTCGATTTGCGGCTTTATTTGTATTTCTATTTTTTTCCAAAGACTTCCTGTCTGCTTAAGCTTGCTTCTGTAAATGTGATTCAGCTTCAGCAGCGCGGCACCCTGGCTGCCGTCCATCTGCAGTAGTACGTGTTTGTTGTAACTATAATAGATTCTATTGACAGCAGGGTGTATGAACCTATAGCAATAGGTTTATCATGTCAAGAATAACTTGGCTTCATATCAGAGAAAGTTTCCAAAAATACTGGAAAAGTACTAAGGTGTTTTGTGTTTTTCTGCTCTCGGGTTTAAATTTAGAAAATATGGAGCTAAGTTTGATCAACTTGATCATCAGTTGAGTCTGCTGAGCTGGATATGTGGAAATGTTAGTGTCGCTACGTCTGAAGGAAAACCTTATTGAAACTGCTAATTTTTGCAAAGACATTGGTTTATGTGGTCCTGCCCGACCTACACTTGTCACGTCTGATCACCCAGAAAATCAGTAGATTTCTGGCCGATTGATCAGTGCATGTCCACTCGGAACCAGCAAAACGGCTGATCATTCACACCAACTTCAGACATATTCTGGTAATTGGAATGAATTGGATGCATGGATAACCCAAGAAAAAAATTCAACTTTGGTTCCAGTCATGCTTCTTTTTGTGGTAGTGCTTGTGTGAGTTTGGGATGTACCAACATATTTCTGGACAGAACTGCATTTCTTTTTCTTGGGACGAGCTTGCAATGTAATAGATGGAGGTCATCACATTAGGTCAAGGTAAACAAGACAGTTTTGTGGTCAGTAAAGATGCAAACAGGTGAATTTTCTGTTGCCTGCTGCTGGAAAACTTGAACTCTTCATTGCATCATGTGCTTTCCAGCTTCTGTTGATGCAGGAGAATGGGGATTTTTTTTTCTGTTGTTGTTTTGAAGACCAACTTTCATGCAAGTCTCACTGGAGATGTATTTCCCTTAAGCTCTCAGAAGTTAACGAGGAAAGTACAGCTCAGTGTTTTCCAGTTATTTTGCCATTTCCAGTTTTTTGTTGTCCAACTAGTTCTTCTAAAGTTTTTAAATAGCTTATTCCCCTGTGTGTTTACTCATGGTCCCCCAGCCTGTGGTTAAGAAGTTTACATCGAGCTTTAAGCTATAGATAAAACACTGCTAGAGTTAATAGGCTAAACACACTGGTGTGAATGTGTTATTCACATGAAACATTAGCTATAGATCGAATCTTTAAAGACTCACTCCCATGAAAATGGTGTTGTTAACATGTTCTTGCTGCATTTTTCTTGTGATGTAGGACACGTATAAAGAAAATTGAGGTTAAACTTACTTTTCTGTGTATTTATTTATTCAAATTGTTGTGAAGCAGGAGCAGGTGAAATAAAAAAAAATGCAGTTGGAAAAGGCATGTAGCTGTGACATACTATAAGCCACACTTCATTCAGATGCATCCACTTGCAGACCAATAGATCCGCGTACATCTTTGTTTTCCTGTTCTGAGCTGATAGATAGATAACTTTATTAACCCCCCAGGGCAATTCAGTTAAAAGAGCTCTCCAGCATGAACAGATAAAAGATGTGATGGTAAAGAACAGAAGAAAAACAGTGTATGAAACAAAATAAATTAATTAAAAGGTGATTATGAGACAGGTGACTCCCTATGGTCGAGTGTAGCCACTCTGGTTTTAAAGATGTTTTGTGCCTGTTTGTTTTTCTTGTTCTGTGTTTGTATCAAATTTTAAGGCGGAGTCAAACACAGTGCCTTAGTACTTTTAGCTAGAGATGGTATCTGGATCAAAATAGTTCGCCTGGATAGCTCCAATATTGATCGGGATTTTTGTGGCACCGCTAATGTTAGGTTGGGGGTGTGAGGGGCTGTAAGTTAGCGGGAGAGAGGGTAAACAGATGGATGATGGGAAATTAAGGCAGGCCTACTCTGCTCCAAATCAATTAAATTTTATCTATATGGCCCAAAATCTCAAAAAATAAATAAAAATACCTCATTGGGCTTCATGCCGGTAATTGTAGAAAAGCAGAAGGTCTTTTATAAAATATAAACAATACCTGACTGCTAAACTAAGCTAAACAGAATAAATAAAACTGGCTATCCCTGCTCTTAGATCGTCCTTTCCACTAAGGAAAAAACTAAAAAAAAAACCCAATTCAGGAAAGAAAGAAGCCTCCAACACCTACAACTGAGTTTCAAATTTCTAATGAACTCCTGCCGCTCTGCAGAAACTATGTCCTAGAAAATGACAGGTTTTTAAAAAATGACAATCATCAATAAAAGACTACAGGGAAGACTTTGAAAATAGATCAATAGATGATAGTAATTTGTATAGTTTTGCAGATCTAGAAAGAAATTGTGACATTTTTCTGAGAATTTCACTTTTAAAGATTTACTTTCACCAGTTTGTCTTTCCTCTAAGTTTGTGTTGCAGGTTTTTAATCCTATAATCAATATTGTTTGTGCTTACATTGTCTTCAGTGAAATGAGCCTTACTATAAGGTATGCAGGGACAGCACAGAAGCAGAACTATGGCGTCTGCAGCATTCCTTCGTCTTCCACAGTGCCCTATTTGGAGAGCTTTCACTCCGCTGAGTCGAGTGCCTAATAGACTCGTGCACACACATGAATACACAACCTGTTGACACATCCAGCGTTTTTATGGACGGCGTCATAAACATTTGATTTGTTGTCATTGGCTGCGTTATAGATGCTCACATAAAAAGATGCTGACAGAAGTGCACTAAGGCTCTCCAGCGTTCCTTTTATGTCCCGTTGAACTCGATCTTGTTCGCTGATCGGTACGATATGCAGGCAGACCTTCTGTGAACACAAGACTATACACTTTGTGGCCATGCAAATACATTGTGTTCACAAATGTAATCCCCAGCGGCTCGTGTTACACATGCTTTCACCTGCCTGATAATGCAAGCCTGTAATGCACTTAATGCAGATTGACCCTGATGTAGCGGCTTATTATTATTGACAATCATTTATTGCATTTCGTCTGGTTTAAGATTGAAATAAATAAATTGTAAGTAACAATTTGTATGGATCTACCCTAGAAGGAAGGCTCAGGACGTCTGAAGCTCAAGTACATTTGTTCTGTGATGGCGTTTGGCTCGGTCGCTGTTCCCGAGCTCCACTCGCACTGTCACTCTGATCCACGCGGCCCGTTATGACGGCTGTATCTGGGGAGCGGTGTCTCTGATTGGTCGTCAACCTGATATGATCGCCCAGCACCAGTGGCAGCTCTGTTCAGGTCGCTGAACATGGAGCTTCAACGGCATCACTTTCCCAACTCAAGATAAACTGGATTAGGCGGACGTTCTGCTCAATAATCCATGAATGCTTTAATGAGGGGGGTCAGCGCTGTGCTGTGTGTTTGTAACAGGGAAGACGCGCTTTTGCTGTTGCGGTGAGTGAGATCGGATCAGCAGACGTTTCATTTTAACCATCACCTGGTATTATCTCCTTGATGGTCACAGGATGTGTCCGTTGGCGAGGCGTTTTCCTCTTCCGCTCAGCACAAACACTGTTATCTCATCTGACGTCCACACAGATGTTTTAGGTCACACACAGGTGAGGATGGGGGACGGCAGCTCAGTTCTCTGCTATGAAAGCAAAGCGGGAATTATATTTACTTTTATTAAAAATAAAAAACAAACTGCAAACTCTACAATGGATGGTAACTCAATCCAGTATGTGCCTTTTTCCTTTTTTTCAGTTTTGTGTGCATGTGTTTCTCTAAACGCTTGTTTGACCTCCTTAGGAAGTAACAGACTTTAGCGTGTCCTTGCCTGTAGCTGAGGAAGTAGAGCAAGACAGAAGGAAATGAGAGGCAGGAAGAGGGAGGCACTAGAAAAAGGAGGATGAAGATTAAAAAAAAAGGATGCATAAAAACAATTTTATTACCTTGATCTTTGATGCATTCAGTGGATGCTCACTTTGCTGGATGTGCATTAGTGTGTTTATTATGTTTGAGTGATTCAGTTATTTATGGAAGATTTTGCTTCTTGAAGTTTAAGATATGACAGTTCAGTGAAAGGAAGCAAAGATTGGGCCAAAGATGTGTCAAACTTGGTTGTGAGCTAAACTGAAGTTACAAAGTGAATCAATGATTTCAAAAAAAAAAAAATCCACCTTAAAAATCTCCACGTCCTTGTATTTAGGGGTGTGTATTGGCAATACGATACATATCCCAATATGTATCGTGATATATCTCAAGACAGTACCAGAACCATTTAAGAAAAAACCTATATCTAAAGAATAATTCTTTATCTTTATTTAAAACTTAAACTTTTTTGGATACTTTTAAAATACATTTAATGATTGAGGTGCCTTTCTTTTTAGACTTTTTGCAATCCCTTACCCATAAGAAGTTTATGTACCACTAAAAAGTGACATAAATAATATTTGATTTTGATGAAATATGTATTGTCAAATAAAAAGAGAATGAAAACCTTGTAAAAGACCTCTTGACCCAGTATGTACCAGCCAGACCTCTCTGGTAATCTGGATCTGGTCTGTTGTCAGGTCCTTGAGTCAAAACTAAACATGGAGAAGCTGCATTCAGCTTCTGTGCTTCACAGATCTGGATCCAGAAAACCTCAGATCAGCTGAAAGTGACGAATTCAGTTCTTTATAACTTTCTTGACATTTTTATTTCTTCAATAATCAGTCCTTTAACATTACTTTTGAAGGTTTCTTGTAAAGGACTTGATTATCTTTGTACATGAAATGTACTATACAAATACACTTGTTTAAATCAGCTGAAATTCAGTTTCTTTGATATTTGTGTCTTGTTTTTCTTTTTTAAAGATTTTCTGTATTACATGTCTTTATTTGAATGTTTTGTTTTCCAAGTATGAACTTTTGTAGACTATTTATTTTGATAAAAAGTACGTCTTGGTATTGTAGCTTGGTGTAATTGAAGGGGAAACCCTATTTTTTTCTGTTATGTTGATTAATACCTAACAACACTCTGTATAAACAAAACTAACAACACAACTCAACAAAGTTGAGTGCCCCTATATTTATGGAGTATTACAATTACTTGAAGCACGATCCAGAAATCGAGTACTAAATGTTCTTTACTTTAACCTCTTGATGCCTATTGATGCAAATATTAGCTTAAATTGGTCTCAACTTGAAAGCAAAAACAGACTCTTTTTCATAGCTGGAAATCAACTTAAGCGTCAGGGTGTTGATATCAGTAGAGCTCACATTTAGCAGTAGAGTCTACGATTGGTGGTTGGATTCCTTGCTACTCCAGCCAAATGTCAAAGGGTGATTGGGCAGGGCACTAACCCTTTACTTTTCTTCAATGGATTAGGTTAATAGCTGGTCTTACATCAGTGTGTGATCATGAGAATGTATGTTTGAGCGAGTGTGCTGGATGATGTGTTGTAGAACCACCTAAAGGTATAAAGTCACTGTAGACCATATAGAGCATCAAGACGAGTCATGAATACTTAATGAGAATCAGGCATGTGCTGATTTATTTTCATTACAAAAGCTGTCTTTCTTTCAAATTAAATTATTTCTGATGAGGCAATTTTTTTCTCATGAAAAGAAGCAGGACTTGGAACACGTTCAAAATTCCTTAACTTATTATCAGACATCCCATAGTATGAATGCTGAGCTTGCATTGCTATTAGAGCAAAAGACGGCAGGATCATTGAGGAAGCATACTGTCAGCATAGCATAGGATCAGTGTGATGGCTGTGGCCTTATGTTACTGTTCTCCGTATGGATTTCTGTCTTCCTTTACAGCCCAATGCATGGCACGGTCTGATCTGTCTTGCAGCCTGCATCAGACCGTGTATACGTTTGGCGTACACGTCTTGACAGGGTTCTACTGCTTTAGGCTAAGTGTCAGTTCACGTCAGCCGGGTGACTGTTAGTCACTGCACAGGCTCAGCAAAGACAGACTTGAGCAGGAAAAGGATGGGAAAAAAGAAGAAAAAAGCCGAGAACAACGTCTTGGGGGCATGAGCAGATGAAGTGAGGGGGGGGGAACTCAAGACCTTGATTGACGCTGACCAGATTTTCTCTAGAAATATGATGAAGCTAATGGATCTTTGTGAATCAGAACACCAGATATTGTGGTCCTTTTTGGGGGTTTTTTGGTAGTGATCATCAGTGTTTTGTAAATATAAATGCACGAGTAGTTTAAAAGGGAAATGCTGAGTCATCATTTCCTTTTTAAGTCATTCTGAAAACAAGAGTCCAGTTTCCGGGGTGTTGTTTCTAAGCAACGTTTACTCTTCTAAATAAAGTGGTAAACTGTAATTAATCTTTTGGATTTTAGTCTGGGTTATGCTAAATTAAACAGATAATTTAATGCAAAATTTTGAAGTTTTTTCTGATTTATCTGTTAATGATCTAGTAGATTTACCGCAGCAGCTGTCAGCATATTTGTTGGGTTTCTTAAAAGATGCACTAGCAGCTTTGATTCCCACCAGGGTTTGTTTCCTCACCTGCTTTGTTGAACAGGTATGAAATCTCACCTGAATCCTTGGTGTGGATCGCCGAATGGAAACCCGGTCTGCCTGAGAACGAGATCCAGGTTTACGTCCAGAACTGTCATGTGTTTCACGTTGTGTGAATGCTCCAAAAGAGTATCAGGAGGGCTAATAAGAGGAAGTGAGTGAATGGTAACAGTGCTTTGTATTAGTAGCATTAGCGAGCCTTTCTTCCTGGTCTGAGCTTTCTTTCAGGGAATTCGACGATCAGTAGTTGGAAGAAGAGGATTTTTCCAGATGATCCGGTCAGTTTTTTTCAGTCTGAGACTGTGTGAAAACAGACTAAAAGAAAGAGTGAAGTTTATCCGTGTGCGCCACCCTTAAACCTAGAAAGTGGGGCTATTCAGTTACAACTAGCAAATAAATGTGATGGAAGAAAGATGAGTCATTAGCAGCTTTGTGAATTTGCAACTCAACCCAGTGTCAGTGTGGATCTAGAGACTGTTACCGTCCTCTGGACTCGGCTGGTAAACATCTCCTGCTCTGACTGAAGCTGAAAGACTCTTGCGGGGTAGTTTGGCTTTAAACATAACAGCATCTGCTAAGAATCCACCTGAGACTCATGAGGGCAACACAGGATAAAGTCACTTTATTTGCTACTTGTTTCTGCTTTCTACATATAGGAATATATACAGATACAGCAACACTGTCTGAGGTTTTGTTAGGGATTTTGATTTTTAGCTCAATGTTTACAGAATTCAATTATCTCATCTTCTTTGTTGCTGCATCAAAAATGCAACTCTATTTAAACTGATGATTTACACACTCCGAGTCATGCTAGTTGAGTAATTGGCTACAGATGTTCTGGATCGATTTCAGGTCAGGGAATTGGATAGTTCAAAATGAACGAATACCGACTGGCAAATTATGACATATCGTTCTTAAAAGAAATCGTTACACTCCTACATCCATCCATGCATCAATACATCCTTACATACTGGATGTACAGACATGTATACATATATACCTACCTATGTATACACATAAGTTCCTTCTTACAGAAAAATCATACGTCCTTGCATTCGTCCGTACTTGCACCCGCCTGCCCGGCCGTCCGTCCATCCATCCATTTTCTGAATCCATTCATCCATCCATTTTCTGAACCCATTGAATCATCCATTCATCCATTTAATAAAAAAAAAATCAAACCTGCTTAATGCCCTTTCGGGGCCTGTCCTAGACACTGGTGAGTGTAGGATAGGTACACTCTGGATGGATTGCCACTCCATTTCAGGGTGTACACTTATTTATGCAACAACAATATTAAAAAATAAAGTAAAATATTACACTACTTGGCTGATTGTTGTTAGAGTTGGTTAGATTGGTGCTGTCAACCACATGAGAATAGAAACTCTCCACCACATCAAGGACGATTTGGTGAAGCTTTAAAAACTTTTTTTTTTTTTTTCAAGCAGTGAGGATTCTGCATTTATCCTAAGATATGGCAAACATTAGGTGACAACAGAGGAGATATGAGAATAAGAAAGTGTTAAAAGTCAGGGTGGAGTTGTAATATCAAAGGAAAGGAGGAGGAGGCAGGGGATGAGAGAAAATGGGCTTGAGTGGATGAAAGGGAGAGGAGGAGAGGTTGATGGAAGCAAAATAACCGAGAAGGCCGTGTCAAAGCGATAGTTAGTGAAAGGGAGGGGAGATGCTGGAGTGGAAAAGAGGAGACGGAGCTGTGGGACGGGAGTTGATTGAAGAATTAAGCGTTGCATGCCTCCCTTTCTCCTCAGGCGGTTTGTCTTGTGCTTCTCCTGGTGTCATCGCTTCTCCTCATGTTTTCACCTCTCTACTCTTTCAGCCTTTCGAGCCTCCCTGTCTTTCCAGTAAACACCAAGTCTATAAATTGTTTGTTGCTTACATACTTGTCTTCAGCCACCATCTTTTACCTTTAGTAACATCGTCTTTACAAACTGATTCCTTTCTGTAGAAAGAGTTGATCATAAAACTGCAACGGATGTCTTCCAACTTTTTTTCCCTAAGAACTGTTGTACAAAATGGTATTTTGGTTTTAAACGACACAAAAATATGAATAAACTTTAAATCTTTAACTTGTGTACTTTTTTAAAAGCAGTTAAAAATATATTAGCAGTTTGGAATAATTACCTGGCAGATGAGGTTTTACATTAATTTCTAACCATTTCTCTGAAGTCTTTAAGACACACATGGTTTAGTCTATTTTAATTTTAAGTGCACACTTTTATGACTGATATTTTCCTGTTTTTTGTGTTCCTCTTATTTGTTTACACACAAATCCAGTTTAGATTTAACCCTTGAGAAAGTTTTGTTTTTTTTAAATAAAAAGTCTTGCATCATTTAATCTGAAAGAAACCAGAATTGTGAGTTTACAAGTTTACATATCCAGACAGCTTTGTGTTAACAGTCATTACCAACCCATGGTGGATTTAAGCTGTTGACAGAAAGATTTTAAATTGTTTTAAGTAGCAGAATATGTAATAATCATTTTGGAAGTCTTCCTGTTAACATGAGTTTGAGCTTTTTAGATATAAAATAGAAACATCAATGAAAAACCTTGAAATTAGAAACATCTCTGGACCTAAACATTGTCTATACTCATGTTTACGAATCCTTCATTGATATGCATTGTCCCCCTCGCATAATAAATTATTTAAAGGGTTACACAACACCTGACAAGAACAATAACTCTAGGAAACTGTTCTTTTGTGTTGCTTTTTTAGTTAGTTTAAGCCCAAATGTTGCCATGTTTGCTGCATTTTCCCCTCATAGTTCCCACATGTTCACATTTTTTGTGTTCCATTTGCAGCTCACACTTCTAATGCACTCGCAATCACATGCAGAGTTAACTCTTCAAAAAAATGCGGCCTCCACCCACACACATCAATATGTGTAGAGAGCGAGCCCGTTTGAGCATCAGAAAATGATCGCCGGCCTTCAAGCTCAAATATTCTCCTGCTGTGCGCAAAGGCACAAAGTGGAGAAGGGCCACGGCCTGATCTGGCCTTGAGGGGTTGAATGTGTGGATTGAATTGCTGGACCCCCACTGACAACAAAAGCAAAAAAAAACATAGTTGTCACAGAAATAGACGAGTTGTTCAAAACTGTGTTGTACTGACACCCTGTTACCACCATGCAGCATTTTTATTCACCATACAATATTCTTTACTGACTTATTTTCCTTTATTTCTGATGGATCTGAAACTCCCATTGCAAGTTCTGCATAACAATAAACACATATGTTGGAACATTAAATAACCTCCCCCCGTCATGTTCCAAACAGGAAGTACCTGCTGACTCCAAGAAGCTGATATTCCATAGACTTCTATGGAGAAATAAACAGCTTTTGAATCCATCCATCCATTTTCTGAACTATTTTGCGGACACAGGGTTGCTGGAGCCAGTATATGAACACTTTTCAGTTTTAATGGCTGATCTTTTTCTCATCTGTTCTAGTTTCACATCAGCTGTGAGTCACTAACAAACACACTGACAGATACACATGGCTGTTTGGGAAAAACCCCATAGTGCTCCTGCAGTGTTGCATGAAGCACACATTGTCCATAAGGTAATGCACACATACACACACTCCAACCACGCTATGCATTATCCATACCCTACTTATGATGCATTCACTGACCCTATCTGATCCCCGGTCTGTTTTTCCCACACACTCAGCCTGACGCATACATACGTTTGTACACTCTCACTTACACATGCACACATGAGCTGGCACATTGATGTGCTTATTCATCGATGCGAGCTCATATGCTCGTATAGGAGCATCATAAGGAGAGGAGCTGTGTCTAGATGCATCTATCTCTGCAGCCTGGAATCCATAAATATACCCTAACAAGACGTCCCAAAGGGAAACAGAGTTTTTTTTTATTTCTGTGATTAATCTTTAATCATTTTATTTTTTGTTCCGCCAATGGCTTTTAGGATCTCTCCACATTGTATCACTTTCCAAAGGTTTGGTTGTTTAGAAGTTATCAAACAGCTTGTTGCAGTGCTTCAGCTGATCCAAACACAAGATGACCTTTATCTCATAATTAGTTTAGCCTCTAATCATTTTCTCCACTGTTAAACATGTGACACACAACTTCTGTTTGAGAGATCCAGCACGTTTTACTGCAGCACAAAGAGCATCTAATAGATATTGCAAGTCATTTCGTCACTGCAGTATTGATCACTAATATCGCCCATCGCCAGTTTTTCTAATATCGTGCAGCCCTCGTCAATCACCATATGATGCCTTTCTGCTAATGCTATCCATACTGGTGATCATGAAGCTCTGGTGCTCTTAATGACATACAATACAAACTCCTACTCCAGTTAGAAAGTTGCACATACACTGTAAGTGCAATTTATAGATCAGGCATGTCCAAAGTCTGGCCTGCTGACCAGAAGTTGCCCAGATTTAAATTTCCACCAGCCCACAGGTTGCTGTTGTAAAATCAATAATATCCTGCCTCCAGCACTTTCTAAGAACTGTGTATGATTTATTGATTATTGGCTACATTCCTTTATGAGGCGTTGCTAACACGTTGCTAACCCAAAACCAGTGTTTTGTACTTCTGAATCAGTTTGATTGAAATTTAGAAGCTTACAGGTAGCATTTACTTTTGCATATAAAGACTGTATGACTTTAAGAAACCAACAAAGATGGATAAAAAGCAGAACATCAAACGATTAAATGTAAAAAAGAAAGGAAAACTGAATTAGAGAGAAAAAGTACCAAGCTTGTCCTGAAAGGGAGTTAAAAAAAAAACCCAGAAGAGGAAGATGAGCAGAAGGATGAAGCATGGAGGGAGGCAGAGGTGCTATCAGAAGAGACAGATGGAGATTTGGGGCTTGCCAGAGGAGAAATGGAACAGTGGATGGATAGTGGGGATTGGGCAAAGGATGAGGGACAGAAAAAGAGCTAGTTTAGCCTTTTGCTAGCAGCTGGTTCAACCAGGATAGATAAGAAACTGAAGAAGTAGTGTAAGGCGGCCTCACAGGAACACGAATGCTGTAGGTGTGGCCAAGACCTTGTTAGAGACAGCCATTGTTAAAAGTGCATGACATACTTTTAAAATAGATTGGTCAGCTCTGTTTAGACTTTCACTGAAGGACACTTACATATGCAAGGTCGATGAGATTTATTATCAGGCTGTCTCATCAGACTCACACAAATATATGCACAAACGCACACATACACAAAGACAAAAAGTGTAACAGGTAAATGTTAGAGGGGAAAAAGCTGTACTTTGTATTTGACCCACTTCTACAGACAATTTATGCATAGAACTAAATGTTGAATATACAGTCGCTTTAGCCACAGGCTTACACACACTTCTAAACCAACCAGCAGTTTAAGCTAACATCTTTGGATATTTTCATGGCAGAAACGACACACACGACAAAAATGCTCTTAAATTATTATAAAATTTAAATTGTGCACACTATTATCTGTAGTTTTCAGTCTGTTATGGATCTGAGGTTATTGTCGCAGTGTTCTGTGTCAGTCTTCCTCTTTCTCCTGTTACACGTCTTTGTAGTCTTCCAGGAAAAAACGCTTTCAGAGAAAAGGCTGTTTCGTTCTAGTTCAGAGAAAAGACTTTTCCTGCAGTGTCAAATATCTGAAAGTAAAAAAAAAAGTTCCAAAATAAAGCTTAGTTATATTCATGTAACAAAGAGGGGTTTTCAGAAGACAAATATTCCCTCTACTTCATGCTTTTCTTATTACAATAAATACAACTATATAAAATCCTAAAGTGTTTAAGAAAAAGCCAAAAATATTGTAATTTGCCAATTTTAGAGCCAAAGTGTCTATTTTCAAACAAGTGGAAGGCTTAAAACATACTTGTGTCTGTAAATCAACACTTAACCCTAATTAATCCCAGATAACCTTATTAAAAAGCCACTTGTGATCACCAGCTAAAGAAAACAAGAACACTTGAGCATGTTTCTTTGTTGTTTGGATGTACCTGTGCTGGATGTTTCACTGTATTACAAAATCACGAGATTCAGTTTCAGAAATCTCAACATAATGTCTAAAATTGTGTCTGTTAGATACACAAGATACTTATTTATAATTTATAATTGGCTCGGATTAATACTCCATTCATAGTTTTCCATTTTAGTGTATGACCTCGTCTCTAAAGATTGAATTTGTCAAGCAGGCATGAAAAAAAATCTCATAAAAGAGATTATTTCAAAGGATGCTGGTTGTAGAGATCAGAGAAACACCCTGTAAATACGCGCTTGGATCAGTTGGGATTTTTATGGTGAAATTTTGGACAATTTCTCTTGGACAAAATATAGACAAATTCACATTTCAGTACACATGACATTCAAGAAACTGTGGAAGTTTATTTAAGAGACATTTTTGGTTACTTAATCACATGAAAACTAACTAAGGTTTAACACAATTGTCTAATAATTCAAATTGTTTCAGTGCACTGTAGAGCTGTAGCACTTTCTTGCATGAAAAATATATTTTTCATTATCTGAGCTGTCGCAGATGACAGGAAATATGGTCTTTGAACTACGTAACTCTTCGACTGTTTATGCAATATTGGTAATTTTGGTAATTTCTGCAGCTTGGGACCCGGGAAAGTGTTACATATCAGCACAATGCTGCTGTACTCGGCTTCAGAATCTGTTGGATTAATGGAAAAAGCATAAACGATTGACGAGTTATAGTAATTAAATGAACACCAACGCTGAAGCATAAGCTTCTGTTTTCAAAGGTAAAATAGTTAGCATTTTCTCAAGGAAAACTGATTAATAGAAGGCACATTTTTGATTTCTCGATCATGATTAAGCATTTCTACTATTGTGCTCTATTGCTTTGCCCATTCTGCTTGTGCAGGATGTAGAGCATGCTGCATATCGATCAGCGAAACCATAATTACCCTCCTCTGTGTGCATGTTTGAGGGCATTCCTTCTTGTCCTGAGTAATGAGCAGGCCGCTATCGGGTTGTAATATGAATCAGCAGGAATAGAGGCTGTGCTCCTGTTAGCTAAACATTGATAACAGAAGAGAGGGGGGAGATAAAACGCCGGTGGGCTGCAGCTGTCTGTATGTTCACGTCTTCTGGAGGTTCCCTGCTATTTATTTAGGAGCAGTTTCCATGTTTGTGACATAACCTAAGTGTGTCCCGTTTACACTTAGTTATTCAGCAGACGTGTTCATCAAAATGCAATGTAGGGTTGAGTGTTTGGCACATTGATTATTATTATTATTAGAGCTATTATTATTTGTATCTTTTTGACGACATTTTGGTAATTGTGGTGTCACACCTGATCATTTTTATAGCAATTTAACAGCGATGAGGGAACCGAACTGCATCTTACCCAGACGTGGCACGCCCTTGCGAAGAAATCCTGTTCATTTCTTGATCTCTTGTTCTGCCGGTACTTCCTTCTCTTTGCATCCCCTAGTGGCGGAATTGGACATTGCAGTAATACCATGATTTTCTTAAGCCTTTTAGAGTGAACTATATCCATATATATGATTATATATTACCTTTGGAACACTAAAAAACAAATTATTTATGAATTATTAGTTATTTTTTGTGAGTTTTTTCCTACCCGGAAGTAAAACAATTTGATTCCTGAGGCTCCGCCATTAATGGTCTTAAAGGAACCTCATGTCTAAACTAAAGAACACCTTTTTGAGCTGGAATTTATTGAAGAAAGGACACAACTGGAAGATGTACGGTATCCTGGTTATCAACACTCATATTTTTTTCTCTTCATGACTAGACTAGATTAATCTTTGTGCTATTCTAGGCATGTTTACATTAAAAGTGGGGTCATATGGACCCTACAAGACAGCACACTTTTTTTCCAATAATTTTTAATTGTCACTGGTGTCTGTGGCAGACATAAAATCTTGTCCACCTTTGTCATGGGAGGGATCACACATCAATTTAAGGATGGGGTCAATTTGACCCCAACGAGAGCTCAATCAACCTTAAACCATCTTGGGATGCGGGCCGTATATTTGACACCTCTGCTTTAGGCTTTTTCCTTCACAGCTCCATTCCGATAAAGGAAAGAATTGGTGTCATAGAATTCCAGCTGATTTCTCCTCCATGATCAATTTTCAAACGGTTCACCCCTCTGTGAATTAAAGGGAAGTCATCCATATGTCATTGCCAAATCTAAGTCCCGGATTGGTCAAAGTTCAACCTAGTTTAACTTTCAATGCGATTTTTGTACGTAAAGCCTGAAAACGGTCATAGAAACTTGTGTGGCGACTCGTGAACGCAAGTTAAACTTTTGATTGGAAGTGGTTGTATGAGGACGGTGTGTGAACAAGGCTTTATGGGAACAACCGGTGTTTGCTTTAATGCGATTAAAAGAACGTTCAGCAACAAGAAACTGACCTTTCCCAACATTTCTATGAGCAAACATTTGGCCAAAAAGGGCCCAGTAGAATTTAAATTAGCTTTAAAATCACAAAGATTGTATTAAACTCATAGATTTTTGGACTTTATTACATAAAACACTGATTACCCACTGAATTAAATGGAATCACACTTTGTTGATCCTTAAATGTAACTTAAATCAGGCCTTTAGTTTGTCCCGGCATGCCAACGGAAACGAAAAAGGACAGAACTGTGTTTCCTGCAAAAACATTTTTGCCGTCAGATGAGAACACAGTATGATTCAGACGCTGTTTAATGCGATTCCTCCCACTTGCATCTGACATTTGCATTTCTGAATATAACTTTTCATTAGTACTGAGCCGCTTAGGAAGAAAAAAAAAGGAGGCTCACCAAAATTAGCTTTACAAAGGAGATTCCTTATGTTTTTTGTCATTAAACCAAGATAAAGTTCATTGCTCGTTGAAATGGCCGATTAAAAATATCATCAAGAGCTTTTTGTATTTATGAATAAGTGTGTTTCAGTCATTTGAGCTCCGAGTATCGTGACTCCCCGCCGATTTTCCTTAAGTTTGTCCTCATGATAACGGAGCATCAGCGTGCTGCACCGCTGTGAAGAAGCCTCATCCTCACTGGAGTCTGTCTGTGGACGTGACCAGCATGCAGATAACCGGTCCACGCTTTAGGAGCGACATGCACACTCCCTCTGTCTTGGAGTTTCTGCTCTAACCCACATTTTTTGGAGAAACACAATCTCTTTAGTATTTGATGTCCTGGAGACCCAATGTAAAGCCGCAGCCCTCTCCTCCCTGCTCTCCACGGTCTCATCTCTTCATTGGCTGTCTGTCTGTCGGCTGTCATGTAGCGGATAAGAGGCAGAGCAGACTGCGGAGCTTTATGACTCATTCTGTTGCTGCTGTAGCCCGTGCTCTTAGTGTGGGGTAAGAGAACCCAAAAAAGGACGCCACATGTTCTGGATGAGCCGCAAATCAATCAGAGCAGAGACCATCAAGCTATCAAACGCAGCAAGCCTCCCTAAACGGCTTTTATTTTTAAAAGTCATTACTAGATCCAATCAATTCCTCCCAAGGACGGCTGAATCACTCATTGATTCATAATCTGTCGTTTCATGAATGAAAGCGTCAGACTCCTGCTGTCACATTCTCACCAACGTTTTACTGCAGTGATGCCGCCTGAGAGCCTGACAGGACTTTAAAATTGCTCTTGTAGTGGAATTCAGAGCAGCGGAATGTCTTCTTCAAGCGAGCTGTTGACATCTTCACATGCCTCGTCCGCTCAGCCAAGAGCTATTTTAAGGCCGTTGTTAGTCAGAAGGCGAGCGTTTGTTATTCTTCTGGCCCACGAGCATCCATACTACGAGAAGTTGTTTATTCTCGCTCCTCTCTCATTTATCTTCAGACCCTCACAGTCTTCATGCAGTGTTTGCCTGTGTGAGCTCGGGATTTGGTGCACAGGTTCATTAGCATGAGAGCTGTTGTCTTTTTGTCCCTGTAGGAGCTCCTGTGGATTTGTAGATACTTTTAGACATCGCTCCCCTCCTCAAACACACTCGCTCACTCATATAGTACTAAACACATCAAGACACAACGGAAAGCCGACACCTTTGGCATCCAAAGCTGGTGGCGTTCAGTGAAACCTCAGTCTTAGATGTTGCTCAGTTAAGACCTCATCACTTTCTTTATTTTTATTTTTTCCCTCCTTATCTCGTGAGTGCTTGCAAACAGGAAGTTGCTGCTTCAAGAAAAGGTTCTGTCACAGTTCAGTTGTGTCACAGAGGGCATCCGGCATAAAAAAAAAAAAAACAAATTCAGACTCACGCATTTGCTGTGGCAACTTCCTCCTAGGAAGCAGCAGCCAGAAGAATAAACATGGTTAAATATAATGTAATCTTAATGTTTCGGTAAAGGTTTACAGAACAGCCTTCAACACTTGCAACTGGACCTTTGGATTGTGTTTTTTTTAAACCCCCAACTAGACCCTATTTGCATGCTTTATATTTATGTAAAGAGGAAATGAAAAAAATATATTATTGTCTTTTACTGACATTTCATTTAAACATTAAGTGATGTGAGGCTTACTGTTGCTTAAAGACCCACTCGGATGAAGATGATGTTTTTGGTTTTCTTGTAGCAATTTTTCTGATGATATAGAAAGTTGTAACCTTTCTGAGAATTTCTTTATTCAAATTGTTGCAAAAATATCTTTTGAAAAGAATTGTAATTTCAACCATTTACAGACAAAAAGATTCATCTTCGTTTTCCTCGTCTGAGCTTGGATCAAAACAATATGTCTGGATAGGTCTAATATTACTCATCAATTTTGTTGCACTGCTAATGTGAGGTTTGGGGTATGAGGGGCTGTAATCTAGTGGGAGAGAGTCTAAACAGGCCAAATCTGAATTCTTGCCCTACCTCTACATCTAGCCCTCCAAACGGAGAGTTACGGAAGAATAGTATCTTCAAACTGGGACGACACTACCACTTGATGACATCATCATTAGTCGCTGGTAAGCTACATTACCACACATCTACTAGTGTTCGGAAAATACAAACTGTCAATTTTATAGCTTTAAACAGTCATGCTAAAACAAAAAGTTATTACCATTAACATAGATGGAGATGGACCTCGGGTTCCAACAAAATGAAGTGGATTCGTCACCATTTTTCCGCGGTACGGATATCGCTTGATTTCAACCTTTTTGGGACGCTGGCAAGAAGTGATTGGTCTGAGATTCTGTTAATCGTTCAAACGTTTGTGGTTGGACCAGCAAGCACCACATGCTCTCATTGAGGCACCTGATTGGCCAGTTTATAACTTGAAAAATTTGCGATAAAGAAAACACATCATTACTTACCGTACTTGAAGTACTTACAGTTGCATGTAAACTTCTCTACCCATGTAAACTTCACTAATGGGAGGGGAAGGGGGCGGAGCCACTTCGCACCAATGGCCCCTCCCACAGCTTAGAGGTGAATTTCTAATGAGCTACTGTCACTCTGCAGAAATTGCATCCTAAAAATCAATACAGGTTCCTTGATTTGGGCTAAAAATGACATAAAAGTAGTTAAAAGACCACTGGGAATGCTTCTAAAATAAAAGATGATCGCTGGGGAACTCCGAGCACTCTAATTTGTCCTAAACCTTTTTTTTTTTTTTTTTAACAGCAGGTTGATCATTTTAGATTTTTTTCTCTGTGCTTTTAGAGTTTAGCTGCTTTTATTTAGGCAGGATACTATTGATTGTGCTTTTTTGCATGTCTCTGTAATCTTGAGTATTGTGCTGAAAACTCAAAAGATTTATTTTGATTTTTCAAATCCTCTAGTTAGCTTTAATTCAATTCAGGAAGCTGTAGATTTTAAATTTGGTTTAAACATTTTCTATCATCATTTACTAGTCATCAGATCAGTCTCCAAAGAGAATGAACCAAACAAAGGAAATACCCAAAAACATGTAGGATCAGAGCTCTAGAGGCCTTTAAAGGATGGTGCCAGAGCTGACATTGATCAGCGTCGGTCAGGGGAGGAGGGACCGCCATGTTATTTAAGACAGGAGATCAGATGAAGCGAGCGCTCTGAGAAAGGACAGGACCAGAGTTGTGTTTTTGTAAGGAAAGCACTCCTACTGTAGTTAAGCGTGAATCTCTGATGACAGGAGGGAGATCATATGCTGAGGAAAGGAGGCTGTTACTTAAAGGAAAGAGTAAAGGAAGTGTTGGGAGTCAGGTGGAACATAAACAAGGTGTTGAGGTGGAGGTGGGTGCAAAGACTTTATTTTTTTTTTCCCCTCTGGGTATGCACCACGTTGTGTTGTTTATTTTACATGTCAAGGTCATACCACCCCTGACCGGCTGTTGTCAAGGCAACCATAGGTACCTTCCCCTTAAAGACATAGACCTTCAGATTTACCCACATACGGTTATTTCTAGAATTCAGAAAACCACAAGTGGATAGTAGTCTTCTCTAGAACCTTTTAAAGTAATTCCCTTTTTGATCATATACAGGTACCACTACTGGTCATAAAGATCTAAGATTCTTTTTATACTTATCTGTAATGAAATCAATCCAAAACTTCTAGAAGGAAAAGATGGCACTTTTCTAAATTCAAAATCATGTTTTTTAAAGTGTTTTTTGCAGCATTTTTTGATGAAGGAGGACATATATTAAGAAAAATAAGCTAAAAGTTGTATTTCCTTATTCAAATTGTAGTTTGTTTCAGCAATCTGTACTTTGCTTCATTCTGAAACATCCACCTGCAGACACATAGATCCATGAACGTCTTTGTTTTCCTCGTCTGAGCTGGCCCTAAACTGTTCGGCTGGATAACTCCAATATTGCTCTCCATTTTTGTTGCATCTCTTATTTTACCTTGGGGTTATAAGCTAGCGAGAGAGACTGTTAGAAAAACAAGGATGATGGGAAATGAGTGAAGGCTTACTCTGTGCCAATTAGGGAGGAATTTCTAATGAACTCCTGCCGATCTGCAGAAACTACGCTCTAGAAAACAACATACACTGAGAAAAGTGAAGCAATGTTTTAGTTAATAAAAGTTCTTTCATTTGTAACATTTTAAAATGACAATTAAATGGTTTACTCGACTTAAAAATGCAATTTAATACAAAAATAACATTTTTAAATGTAAAAAATGACAGAACTTTGTTAATTAATACAATGTTTCACTTTTTACAGGGCAATTCTTTTTGTTTTGCCTAAAAACAGCATAATTATATTTAAAAGACCACTTGAAACGATTTGAAAATAGATCCAAAGATGATCAGAGTGGGGCTTTAAATCACTGTTGTTATTTCTTTTTTTATGGAGATTATAATGACGTCACAGACATGAAGAGTAAACCATTAAAACATATTTCAAAATTATTTTTGGAAACATTAAAAAGCACACATTTGATGCAGAAACATCATCCTAAATATTACAATTCTCTGAACTCTGATGAGCTTTAATGTCTCGTGGAGTTCTAGTTTCACCTGAAAACAAGATTATAATAATTTCTTAAGTTTTGTCTGTTTAGTTAATTGAAAAATCCACTATACATATATGAAGGCTCAGAGAGAAAATTATCGTCTTAAAGTCACAATAATCTATGTAATGGGCTTTAAAATGTGTGTTTCCTCTTATACTTAAAAGATAATTTGCCCTTTTGAATGTCAAGTTGCATTGTGGGTGCTATTAGAAGAATTGTTGCTATACACCTCCCCATAAATATAATGAGCCATAATGTACTTGGGGTGACTCATCAATTTTCTCTCCATTAGATGCAAACATATTTCTATATATTCCTTTTTGTTTTCCATTCCTGCTCTGGGATAAACATTCAGTCTATGCGACTGGCCTTTAAAAGAGATCGTAGGTCAGCCTGCCTACATACAATATCAAACCAGTTCCTGCCTCCATCACGTCCCCCCGTTTCATCCACCTACACCCTTTTCTCTGAGCAAATAAACTCTCAAATATCAGCAGCGGCTCCACAAAAACTGCATGTTGTGAGTCAGAGGTGAGTGAAACTGCTCCTTCATAATGAAATCTTTAATAGCAGTTGCTTTTAAAGTTTATATTCTATTAAACATGATCACTTCACTGCATCAATAACTTCTTATTTTTTGACTTCTACATTTTTCCATGAAAATATCACCCATTGTAAAGATCCGTCGTATAACAAATGGACGTTCTACAAGATCCGGTTTTAACCTTTTTAAACCCAGCAGCTTCACTTCTCCTCATGGCTGTGGTGGGACTGTTTCAACAGATTTATTTGTTTAAACATGCTGGTAAATATAGTCCGCTGGAGAGTGTGTCGTCAGGCTGAGGGCCAACGAAAAAAGTTTCCTGTGAAGTCCTTAAAGTTTATTTTCCAAATGGACTGAAGGCGTTCAGCTGGGACAGAGGACAGCCTGCTGAAACTTTGACTGCAGCCTGCACAGGTTTACAAGAGTCAAACATGGACACGTCAATTAGTTCACTTTAGAACACGTTCTCACTTCCACATGTAGAGTTCTACAACCACAGTGCTATATTTACCTTTATTTTTTACATTTTTTATTCGGTCATCAAGTGAAAATGAACTCTTTTTCTGCTTGTGCAACATGTTTTATTTTACTCATCAACTCTACCAACATACATTTTACATTTAAATGTTTTTCATTAAAAATTACAGTATTTAAGTCACAGTTTGTTCCAAAGTTTAGCCAGGGGTGCGACTTATACTCGGGAGATACTTATTTGTGTTTTTGGTTTTTTAGACATCAAAAGGGTTATATATTTGTTATTTTCCCAGTAAACATCGGTTGTCTTTTAGCGGTTGTTTCAGCTAACAATCACTAGAGGGTGCTGCATTCGAAGTATTTGCGACAGCAGAAGAAGAAGTGTCGTCCAAAACAAACATGGAAGAGAGTCTGATTGTTTTCCTCTTTTTCTTGGTATTTTTGCATTTATTTATTTATTTATTTTTAGCTACGCTGGGCTTGGCGGATTTGTTCTGAAACGTCAGTGCGACTTGTATATGGTTTTCTTCTTCTTGATTAGACATTTTTGGCTCTTGCGACTTATACTCCGGTGCAACTCAAATCCCAGAAACGACACAAGTTTTTTATTTTGCCTGAAAACTAAACTGTCATAATTAAAAAAAACCTCTGGGAACGCTATGAAAATAAATTAAAAAATGATTGGAACTTTAAATTTATCTTTACATTTTCCTGTAAAACCTGAGCTAATCTTTGTGCAAAAATTCATTGAAATTCAAGTTTTATTTTTAATTACTTTATATTAAGTTTTTTTTATTAAAAAAAAATGGGTTTGAATGGACATTTAAAAACAAACCAAATTAAAATGATATCTTAATTTGAATTTGTAAAGTAAATTATGTAAAATCAGTATTTTGTTGGCAGTTAATTAAAGCATACATTTTTAAAATCCATCTTATTCCATTTTAAATTATTCGACAGATATTTTAGCGAATGGTTATACGTAAAACTTGCAAAGTTTCTTCTTGATTTTATTACATTTGTCACATTGTTTTGTTGCTATATGACCTAGAATCAACACCAATACTTGCATTATGTATATATATAATTTTTTTTAAAGCAGTAAATAAATTACCAATGCTTTTCCTCAACGACCCAGTGAGTCTTGGAGCCAATTATCAGGATGAAAAATAGATTTGGCTCCAAGAGATTTCATCCCCGTTGGGAATGAATCAAACTCGTAGCTTGGCCACTTTTCCAGGAAGTCTGATGTTTTTGTTTTTCCCCCATTATACCGTGCAGCCTTTATAATTATATATCTGCTGTTGATGCCTGGAAACAGGCCTGTAATTATTTTTTCAAGAGCATGGAATCAAGCTGCTGATTTTCCCTACTGTGAAGCACATCAGCAAGCTTCCATGCTGACTCTCAAACGCCGTTGTCAAGCGATTCATTTTTGAACTCCTGCCTTTGCCTTGTTGCTTCTTTTGCTGTAAATAATAACAGTGCAGATTGTTGTGGTACAGTGACAGGCTGTGCAGCAGAAGTGAGCGCCGGTCCATAAAGGAAGTGTTGGCTGCCTGCAGACTATGTGACCTTTACCATATGACTGTGGTTGCCTGTACTGACCCTGCTTTGGTCTGTTTCTGAAAATCCTCAAGCGGACAGTAGGAAACAATTCGGTTGACATTCAAGAGCATCTCTAAAATTGATGAATTACTAGCATTATTAACCCTTAGTGTTGTTATTATTGTTTTTACTACTCTCCAATTTTCTCTAATTCTACATTCACATCAGGTAACGTGGGTCTTTGAACCTGCTTTTAGCATATGATGTCACACTGGACTCTTAATGCCCCCATACTAGCACATGTAACCAGTTGGAAGAGGCTTGGTGTGAAATGTCACAACAGTGCAAACTTTGTGAATCTTGATCCAGAATTTTGCTTTCACAGCTCTATTCCGATTCACTTTTGCCAAATCTGAAATTTTGTCACTTGTGGGGGACTGTAGGGTGACTGTAGGGTAGGGTACACCCTGAACATGTTGTCAGACTGTCGCAGGGCCACAGTACACTCATGCTAAGTGTGAACATGTAAACTCCACACAGAAATGTCCCCAATCAGTGATTCTATCTCAGATCCCCCAGCCGGGACTTGAACCGGGGACCTTCTTGCTGTGAGGAAAGAGCGCTAACCACTGTACCATTGTGCACTCCCCCAATTAACCTGAAACTGTTCAAAAAAACTTCAACTCTGTGTTCATTTTTAGATCAAACCGTTTTCTAACGTTTTATAGAAAAAGATCAAACATGTAGAGACAAAATAAAAACGCATACTTCCAAAATAAAGCAATTAAAATGTCTAACAAAACAGCCAAAGCTTGACTAAACTTTATGTAATGTAATCCAAACTCTTACTTGATTTGAAAAATTGAAACTGAAACCCCTTTTGAAACCCACATTTTGAATGGAAACTTTAATATTATAAACTTTACAAAGATCCAGTCAAACTGGTGAGTTCAAATAGGAGTTTATAATTCTGATCTGACAAACTGATGTAATCCACATTTAAGTACACCTACCTGCCCCCCACCCCCTCACTCATCTAAAACTGACCTCTGCCTCCACCTCCATCCATCCCACTCAGTCAGCAGGTGGAGGCAGAAGCAGCACTTGGCTGAAAAACGAAAAAATCAATGTGTTTGTATTCATGGATTATGTCTCTCCTGCCCACTTTTATCGGCAGCTGGGAAGGCTTTGGTTCGGAGGCATTGTTTGGACTTTCCCCTGCGTTGCATCAGCAGCGGTGGAGGCCACTCGTCCGCCGTGCGTTTGGAATGGGAGCACTCAGAGGCTGATGAAAGGCGGCGAGTGGCGATGGGTCGGGGGGGAGAGTCCCAGATAAGAGGAAGAGAGGCTGGAGAGCTGTGCTGGGATGAAAGTCAAATCCTTTTGTCCACCCTGCCTGACTGCCTTTAATCTTCAGGGGGGGTGAAAAGTAAAGGTTTGCCCCATGTGGTCTGAGGAGAACTCCAGATGTCCTCACGTAACCTCTGTCCTGTTTGGACTATTGATTCATGCCAGGCGTAATGAAGAATGACGTGAAAATAGATCTTACTTTAGCTTCCTCCTCTTGTGTTTATGTGAAATTATTGTGTATTTTTTGGGGGATATTTTCAATTTTTTGTCAGTTTCTCTGTATTCTTGTCATGTTCTCTTGTTGCTCTGGCTTTCTATTGTGCGTCTTTCCCTCAGGACCGGAGATTACTCACGTTATTCCTCGATATGAATTCATAAGCAGACCGACCCCTGACCGTGTGCATGTCCATAAAGTGTTTTAGTACTCGTCTAGTACAGCTTTTGAACACCAATTGTTGATCTTAGTGTAGCGGTTCCGATCTGTTTGTGTGTTTTTACGACTTCCAGCAGCATTTAGTGTGTGTTTTTGTGCTCCCAAGTGTTGGTTTTAGGTTGTTTGAGCAAACATCAGAGCCAGTTAAGTCTGATTTTAGCTCATCAGATAAATGCTCAACCACTTCAAGCTCCCATTTTAGTCTTTTATTAGTATTTAATGGCATTTTTAAAATTAAATTTGATGCAAAATAAGGTCAAAAGCTGCTTCAAGGCTATTAAAAATACGCAATAGTTCTATTTGTTCTGGTGATATGAAGCCGTGTTCTCTCCTTTTTGTGTCTATTCATTCCTCAAAAGCCACATTTGCTAAAGCAAACATTTTCATCAACTTTCTCCCAGGATTTTAATGCAATT
>NC_050529.1:18195957-18197613 GCF_002922805.2 Oryzias melastigma | reverse complement strand
AACTAATTAATATGAATATGACAAAAAAACGATTTATGAATCCACTGTGTGATGATGCTAAAAACGTGGATTATTTATAAAATTTTAAAAAAGTTATATAAATTTTTTCTCAAATGCAATGCATTGTGGTCTAGATTTTAATATCCAAAGAGAAACTCTTACTGGCAAGTGCTGTTAAAGGCTCTAGCAAAAGTCGATGAATATTTTGATTTTTCAGATTTTTTATGTTTTTTAACTATTTGTCGGTTAGTCGTGACTATTTTAATAGTCGGTTAGTCCTTTTTTTATCTCAAAACTACGGTGCACGGTTTCTAAAGCTGCTTCTGCCATCGTCTTTGACACACATGCGCAGCAGTGCTAATCCAGGTCAGTGATGAAGTCACAGGAAGTTCTCGGGTACCATGACAACACGACAACGGAGCTTGAAAGTGGCAAACATAAAAAAAAAAAAAAAGAAGAAGCCAATAAAGTGTCTAATTCAATATCTGGTTAAAATATGTGTTTTACATCCGAATGATCCGATTAGTTGACTAATCGAAAAAAGAAACAATTGTCAAAAATAATCGCTTGTGGCATCTCTATCCTCCTGTCGACATCAGGAGCTGAACAATAAGACACGCAGAAGACTTGAAAGTGCCGATTATCCTTGAACCTGAGTCGTACTCGGAAGAGTCTGAAAGGATGTGACAGCAGCCACAGACACAACAAGATGTTATCAATGACCTTGATTTTTTTATTTTTTTATTTTTCTCTTCCAGGCTCTTTAATCTGACCCTGAAGAAGCTGATCATGTTGAAGGAGCTGGACAAGGACCTGACTTCAGTCGTCATCGCCGTCAAACTGCAGGTATGATGAGGCAGCTGGAGAAATGAAGGGAATGTGAGTCACAGTCGATCATGAGTCAAGTTTTAGTCCGACAGTGGAGTTATCGTCACTGCTGATGCAGTAGAATTTTAAAATGATTAATTTAGGACAAAGGAGGAAAAAAAAAAGATTTGCTGCAGCCACAAATGCAACTGCCACTGCAGGATGGGGAGCAATCTTCAGGACTTCATGCCCAATTTTTGAAAAATTCACACTCCACTCCGCTTCTGCGTCCAGTGTGAACCTAGCATAAGTGTTGCTTGATTTTGTAATGCCATCATCACTCTTTAACATGCTGTGGGTCAATATCATGAACACAAAAGTGTAGCTCTAAAATTCGTTGAGAACTGTGGACCAAACATAAAACCACATGAACAAAATAGAAAATGTAAACTCCCATGATGCACTGCAGATTTCATAAAACCTGTCATCACAATCTGGTGCATAAAAACTATCATAAGTGTATATAACATGACATGAGAAAACGGACAGGAAAGTCTTTAAACATTTGCTGAACTATACCAGAGAATGTTCTCTTTTCCTTTGATCTTAACTCTTTCTTTCATGTTTTTGTGGTTTCCTCAGGGGTCCAAGCGTATCCTGCGCTCCAATGAGATCCTGCTGTCCTCTGCAGGTCTGACAGAAACCGACCTGCAGCTCACCTTCTCCCTGCAGGTAAAGACCAGCCAGTCAAAATGTTGTTTTTTGCACACATAAATGTTTATTTTAACTTTCACACAATAGATAATTACATTGTAGAATTACTAAAAAATTGGCTTTAATTAAAACAAA
>NC_050529.1:18188239-18195946 GCF_002922805.2 Oryzias melastigma | reverse complement strand
TCTGACAATAATCATTTTAAATTCAGTTGTTTTTTATGTTTTTGATCTATAAAGTTCGATTGAATTCTACAACAGTTTTGGGGAAATTTCCTTCGCAATTAGTAATTTTTTTGTTTTTCTTTTTACCTGTTTGTCAAATTTGGAGTAACAAGATTGTGAAATACAGTTATACTATTCCTGACTTGTATGTTCTTTTGTTTGCTTTCATAAAAAATGAAATTACTACTCAAAAACAGATTAGATCTACTATAAACCCCAAACCCCGCCGTGTCTCGGTGGTCTGAGGTGAAGCCTGAGGAGGTGGTTTACTGCGTTAAACGTCAACCTGTTTACATGAACGTTCATGTGCGGCGTGCTCTCTCAGACGGAGCATGGTTAATCCACTTCCCAGTAGGGACTTTTCTGCTCCAAATCATCCAGTCGTGCTTCCACGTCTCCAAATGCTGCTAAAAGGTCACAGAGGTTTTCTCTGTGGATCTTCCAGACCGTATACATTATATATGAAAGCTGCTGCAGGCACAGGGCTCCAGAGAGGAAACCCCTCACAGCTGAGTCATGTCACTGGACACGTTTTTGTTCAAATGACGGTGATGAGGGGTTAGGTGAACGCTGTTGGGTGTCTTTCTTGATAGTACATTTGTTTGTCAAGATTCGCCCAGTAATGTAGAATAAAGAAGTTATAACGCCTGTCATTTTGCATGCAGTATCCCCACTTTCTGAAGAGGGACGCCAACAAGCTTCAGATCATGCTTCAGAGACGGAAGAGATACAAGAACCGGACCATCCTGGGCTACAAGACTCTGGCTCTGGGCCTCATCAACATGGCAGAGGTATCCCACCTAACCTTCAGTTTTAAGTCCAGTTTTAAAAGCTTTCATTAGTTTTTTTGTATTTTCACCTGAATCTGGCACGTCTTAGTTTGGAAGGTTTTGAGGCCAAACAAGTGAAAACCTGTCAAAGCTGAAAGTTTTTGTACCTTTGATGCATGCTGCTCATGCTAGCTCAAAAATTGGATTTATAAATTTGTTGCTCCAGAGGGAAGTGGGAGGAGCTACTGTCAAAGGTTTTTAGCCTCATTGCTTAACAGTTTTTCTACTATGCACCGAAGACACAGATGATGTTGAGAGATCAGGTTTATTTGTTTGTTTGAAGAGCTCTACAAGTGTAAGATACGATGCATCACAACATTTAAAACAACGCTCAACTGTAGGATTTTTGTGCAAAAGTCGGTTTTGAGATCAACATTTCCTAAATTGCAAACAAAATGTGAAGTTTTACCTACAAAAATTCATAATTTGTAAGTAAAAATGTTAAATATTTGAATAAAACTTCATAATTTTCAAGTGAAAATGTAAAAACTTTTTTTTTGCTTTCAAAAAATAGTACATTTGCAACACAAATGTTTCCAGTTGTGTTGTCTCATTTCGCCTTCTCCCCATCTTTGATTTTGTGTTTCTAAGTTTCACCTTAGTGTGGCATATGTGCCACCAAACAGCCTGCTGATTGGTCTAGATTCTATCCAATCAAATTGCCATATTTATCTAACACTAGTTGTGTCTAAACTATATAGTGTTCTGGATTTTAAAGGTAATTCGGACACGATGTTGACTACTTTTCTTTTGTTTTTAAATATGACGTCACCGATTTCACAAAGTGAAAATTGAATAAATACAAACATTTCATGAAGTTTATTTACAACTCCACTGTGTTCTGATGGTGAAAATGTGGTTGGTTTATTCAAAAATTACATTTAAACACTTTTCTTTTGTTTGAAATTGTTCGACCGCAATGCATTGTGGTCTATATTCGCTAATCTAGTGAGCATCGATGCACGCTGGTGTTTCGCAAAGACTTCTGGGACATTTTGGAATTAGTAGATTGTGACAGCACTAAAACATGGCAAACACACTTTATAGTGATTAGGGGGGAATTCAGACACAACCATAGTATCTGCCAAACAGGTTTTTACCCTCGATTTTGCCTCTTTGGCTGAAGATAAATTCATTTTTAATAATTTTAGAAATAATTCCTACTTTCTTTTAGTATTTATTAGTATGGCTGATAGGTTTGTGTGATCTAGAAATCCTCCAGAGCTAAATATTGGTATAAAGTTCTATTTTCTTTAAGATCTGTTTGTTTGTAAAAAAATAATAATAATAATAAATTAAATATTTCATATTTTTACTTGAAAATTATTCATTTTTATTTGTAAAACTTTACATTATGTTTTTAAGTTAAGACATTTTGATCTCAAAAGTATGACTTTTGTCCACAATATGGTGGCACAAGAATCACTTCATAAAAACTGTTAAAAATTAAGAGTTTTTGCTGTATTTTTTTTTTTTTTATAGATTTGTTTGTGTTTAGAAAATTAAATAATTTCCCTTTTAAAAATCAGATTTTTAAAGAAACCCCCTTGCCTTTTTTGATAGAATGTTTGTATGTCTGTTATTGTCGGGATCCTCTTCAAACTCATCTACTTTCTGCATTATCCATCAGAACATTTCATTAACTTTGCTGCCTCTCAAAACATATTCAATATTAACCTTCATCCAACACTCAATTCCGGGGAGTGCGCTTTAAACCCGGATGCTGGATTGGAGTGTTTGGACTGGCGGTCAACCCCTGGCCTTCACAAATGTCACCATAAATCTCAATTCCAGTTAAGACTAAGTCTTTTTTTTCCCTCTTATGTCGACATCTTTATATTGTCTGCTTCATGAAATCCGTTCTAATGATGATGGATGGCTCTGTGTGCACACGTGGACGTTTGCTGCTCTTTGTGGAAGTCACAGCTGACTGTAAAAAATGAAACGGCGATTCATAAAAAGACATAGAGCACCTTGAGCAAAGGGGCGGCTGGAGTGAGAAGGGCGCACAGACCTAATCAGGTAATGGGTTCGCTCGATGGGATGTCTCAAAAACATCAGAGGCTCTAAATCAGACCAAAGCATGCACGATAAGCTGATGCCGAGCATGCCGACACGCTTCAGACAGCTAGTCGGGATGAAAAGCCATCTGTTTCTAAAATGGGATGTTACTCTATTGCTTTGGTGCATGCTGGCTGCCTCCGGCGGGGCCTGCATGTTAAATAAAGTGGAGTTTTATGCTCCTTCAGCTGACAGGTCGACTGGAGAGTGCTCCACAAAAGGACAGGGGACTCAAAAGTTTTAACTCTTCTTCTGTTGTAGCCAAGGAATATGAAGCTAAAACAAAAACTTATCTCTGTATTCTCTCTGTGTTGCTTTCAATTTTACATTTGCATACAGAGTGCTTACTAAGTAAACACAGAATACTCTGGAAAAGGTCAAAAGGAGAAAAACGTTTCCATTAAAGTTAATCAGAGTAATGGATTGAATCAACTCTTGAATCAAATCTTCTTAAATGTGGAAAAACACAAACCTGGAGATTTTAAGCAGATGAAGAACTTTTAAAAACTATTTGGAGGCCAGTAGAACATAAATAACATACCGGTAAATGAAAACATGCAAATAAAAAGGGGTTAAAAGAGGACTCCACTGAGTTTACGTTGTAAAATTTGCAGGCAGGAAACTCCAGATTCACTGACCTTAGCTCTGAGAGGAAAGCCTGGACTATAAAATCTTTTAAGATGGGTCAAAGTTTGGCTGGTAAAACTTTTTACGAGTCATGAGGCTTGAATCCATAGTCACAACTGCCCCTAAGGCTAGACGCCTGTGGTTAAAAACGGGCACATTTCTGAAAATGTTAAGACATTAGAACCCCCTACATGCGCTAATAAAGCAAAAATGTGCATGCACATTTTCTACAGACAAACCCACTGCACTCATATGAGTCAACCCCATGCAGATCCAGAAAAAAATAGTCACAACTGTCCTTAAAGATAGATAAAGGGTATCTTTAGGCAAAAAAATAGTAACACTGTTCAAGCCACAGGCTGCTTCCAATAAATTTTAAGATTGTAGACCACTCTGTGCACCCACAGGGTGAAATGGTTCTTGAACATTTTTTCTATGGGTATGCTGCACATGACAGCTCATAGAAAAGACTAAAACAAGGGTGAAGTACGTGAGATACAGGGATGTTTTTCATTTTTTTCCAACCCTACGCTCTGTCTAAGGGGTCTGTTCATGTCAATCAGGTGATAAGCATTTACTCCCTGTCATCCAAGCTAAGCTAACACCAATGCTACAACTTGAAGCTAAGCTAACACATTTGCTGCAACTCATGGAAGATATCCGACAGGAAAAGGCACTTAACGAACAACAAGATAATCGGCTGCGGTGTTCCACAGGGATCAATTTTGGGCCCGGTAAAAAGTAAAGAAAATGAGATTATATAAGTTCACTTCCTCTACTCCCTTTCAAGCAATCTAGTTGTGATTGATAATTTAATGTGTCTACTTTGTGTATTATTACCTGATTGGTTGAAATAAATAACTTGTTCATAGATGTATTGACGATCTGAACCTTGAGTTTTGTCATCTGTTACACCCCGACCGCCTACATTTGGAAGAAGCTTCGTATGACACATTGAAACGGTGCATATCTTGCGAGTCTTTCTTTCACTTTCTTCCGACATATAAAAGACTCGAACAGTAATTTTTGATTTCTCCTTCATGATCAATTTTCAAATGGACTTCACTTTAATGAAATAACAGACGCCATCCATACGTCACTCACAATTTAGAGTCCCTGACTGGTCAAAGTTGGATGTGGTTTAACTTTGGCTTCTTTTACGTAGAGCTGAAATGGTTGTAGAAATCTGAGTAGCTATGTATACGCATAAAAGTTTTTTTTTCAAAATGAATTGAAAGTGGTTGTTTGAACGTGCATTGCCAAGGGCGATGTTAAGGGTTAGCTAGAGGCTTTAACTAGTACTAGAGAGTCTGTGGTTGGTATTTTGTGGAATTGTGTTTTTAGAGATAATTATGTGAAGACCCAGATAAAACAGGACAAAAGTAATCCAGGGTAGATTTGTAAAGGTGCCATTTTCAATTTATTTTAGAGTGAATGGTCTCCACCTTTGTCACGTTTGACAATCGTCGATGTGCGGTTGAGCAATTCCAGGAGCAATGAAGATCCCTTTGAATATGCATGTTGTCTTCATGCTGTTTGTCTTTCAGACGGGAAAATGGGTTAAAATTAGCAACTGCAGGGAGCGTCCATTGAAGCGGGGAGAGCTGAGCAGCTGGATGTATAGGAGTGATATCCTCCTTTTAATCTGTGGATACGGTTGTCTTTATAATGAGCTGTTCAGACTTCATTACCTCCGCTAGTGTGATCAGACTGCTGATAGACGCTGAATGTCAGTCAGATACAAACATACACGAACACACTCACACACACACTCCGTGTGCGTGTGAGTGCGTTTGTGTATGTTTGTGTGTGCAATGACTAGGGCTGCCACGATTAGTCGACTAATTGACTATTATAATAGTCGACGACTAATGTAATAGTCGATTAGTCGTTACTTTATACTAAATGGAGTGTACTAAAGTTGAAATTTATGGCATTCTCCTGGCTTTTTTTGGCCTATTTTTCCACTTATTAAGGTTTTTAGGCTAATTTGGAGTTTAGCTAATATTTTAGCTACATGCTAGCTATTTTGGCTAACTTAGGCTTTTTTTTTTTTTGTTTTTAGGCTAATTTGACATTTAACTAATATTTTAGCTGGCTATCAGCTTCAGCATTTTCAGCTATCAGCTTCAGTATTTTTAGCTATCAATTTCAGTGTTTTCAGCTATCAACTTCAGTCTTTTTAGCTATCAACTTCAGTGTTTTTAGTTGTCAATTTCAGCATTTTCAGCTATCAGCTTCAGTATTTTTAGCTATCAATTTCAGTGTTTTCAGCTATCAACTTCAGTGTTTTTTGCTATAAATTTAAACATTTTTAGCTATCAATTTCAGCATTTTCAGCAATCAACTTCAGTGTTTTTAGCTATCAACTTCAGCGTTTTTAGTTGTCAATTTCAGCATTTTCAGCTATCAGCTTCAATATTTTTAGCTGTCAATTTCAGTGTTTTCAGCTATCAATTTCAGCGATTTTACCTATCAATCTCAGCAATTTCAGCTATAAGCTTCAGCGTTTTTAGCTATTAATTTCAGCGTTTTCAGCTATCAGCATCTTCAGCGGCCAAATTCAGATTACAGCATTCACACTAGCATTATCACAGGTAATACTATATATCCAGTTTTTAGTTAGTTTAAAGCCAATGATGGTTAAGATGTGTGTTTTACATCCCACTTTGCACATGACCCGATTAGTCAACTAATCTGAAAGAATAATCTGTGATTAGTCGACTATTAAAATCGTTTGTGGCATCACTAGCTATGACTAATAGGATTCAGTTTTTTTAATATTATCCTATTACATAGTTTTATTTTGACAGTCCAACCCTGCAGTTGATTCATTGAGACGCCTTTTTATCTTTTGCAAACTGAAGGTGATGCAGCACCCCAGCGAGGGCGCTCAGGTTCTGGGGCTCCACAGCCAGCTGAAGGACGCCTCCGTGCCCGTGGCTGAGATCAGAGTGTACTCCCTGAGCAGTCAGCCCATCGACCACGAGGGACCCAAGGCCAAGATGTCTGGTGCGTGCGTCCATGCCCCTCCCCTATCACTCTTATTCCTTTGCTTGTTCTTACAGTCTTTTTTCCCCTGGATTTTATTTTATTTATTTTTAATTTTTTTTTAGATCGTTCTCCTGACATCGACAACTACTCCGAGGAAGACGAAGAAAGCTACTCATCAGAACAGGAAGGCAGCGACGACCCTATTCACGGACAGGTAGCCACTACACCACGATGCAGACACCACCACCCCCATTTAGGCTCAATCAAAGTAAAAAAGATACATTTCTGTCAGTAAATTCCTTTTAATTTAGATAAAAAATAATAATAATGACCTGTTGTTAAAATGAAGCCACAGAAGTGAAGTGTTAAAATCAGGACGGTTGCACCGTGAGCCCTGCAGCATCAGTGTCATATAAAAATAGCAAAAAGAAAGCAGCCAGTTGTCCAGCCTGGACAGAATAGATACTCTGCAAGTTTGCTTTAGATGACAGTTCTTGTCTTTTTCTTATTTTTTTTTCCTTCTCTGAAAAAAATGTTGCCACAGTCATGGAAGGAAGGAAGTAGATGTCACGTTCTGTGTTTTTCTCCACTTGTCATCATAATTTTGAGAGTTTCAACATTTTCTGGGGAATCGTTTCTTCAAATTATGCTCAACTTCTGCATTATTTGCATTAATATAAAAGGGTAAAATTAATTTTTTTATGAAAACAATTAATTATAAAGGCTTTTATGTCAATAACATGTCAAAATCAAGGCCTTGGGGGCAGGATCCGGCCCTCTGGGTAATTTTATCGGCCCTCCAAATCATTTTATTATATTGTTATTAAAGGCTCGATGTTATCTTGTGCTCATTTCTAACTTGTATAATTTTGACAAAATATATTTTTATGGAGATTTTATGGAAATATTGAAAGTGATTCAAGGTTTAAGTTGATTTATTCTGGAATAATATTCCTGCCTGTTTTTATTATTCATAATTTTGTTAAAAAGTTACAGTTTTAAAGTTTTAAAAATTAGCATTCTGATAGATTTATGGACTATTTTGGCATTTATTAAGATTGTTTAGGCCAGGGGTCTCAAACTCGCGGCCCGCGGGCCATTTGCGGCCTGCAGGATGATGATTTGCGGCCCCCGTCTTCATATGAAAGATTACTGT
>NC_050529.1:18178813-18188128 GCF_002922805.2 Oryzias melastigma | reverse complement strand
TAATTTGGCATTTAGCTAATATCTTAGAGCTGGCTGTCAACTTCAGCATTTTTAGCTATCAGCTTCAGTGATTTTAGCTATCCAATTTCAGCATCGCAAGTAATGCTATATATCTAGTTCAAAGTTATGTTAAAAAGTTAAAGTTTTAAAAATGTAGTTTTCGAGTGATCAATAAATATTTGTCCTGTTCAGACCGCGACCTACGATGTGTTTTGGATTTTGGCCCCTTGTGAGATTGAGTTTGACACGCCTGATGTAGATAAAGAAACTGCATGAAAAGGAAATGCTTTTTTTTAGATTAACAAAAGTGTGATCTGAGGTTATGTTCGTTAAAAAGAAAATACAGTTTTCCTTCATACTTATAGTTTTTATTTATTCTACTTCTATATTTCTGTATTTTTTAGTATCTGTATGATGAAGACGACGAGGTGAGGAAGAAGAAGCCGAGGCGTAAGCTCCCTTCCAACGCCGCCATCACCCGAGTAAGAATAAACCAAATCCTCGTCTCCGCCGTCCTCCGTCTGTGTTCCTTGACTCCTGATTCAATTTGTGGCTAACCTGCTCCGTGCAGCAGCTCTCGCACATCAATTTCATTTGACTGCACCCTCCTTGGTCTGCCTCCTCTCCTGTCCTCTCGTCTCCTTCACGTCGTTCCGTTTCTCCCTCTCCATACGCCTAACCCAAACAAGTCCGGACGCACAAATGCACCACTGATACCTGAACCAAACTGCAGACGATCCATCAATTCATTGGATCTGCAAGACTATGAAAACCCTCAAAGGACGCAGCCGCCTGTCAACTAATCATCACACAGTGATGTGTGAACAGAGGTTAAGGCTTTATAAACACCCCTGCAGTGGGAAGTTTTTGTGGTTTGCTAATGTCACTGTCGCTCAGTGTCAAGAAGACATTTAAGCATCAAGAAAAACTGTGAATGTTTCTGTCAAATCACACAATTTATCAAATTGATTTAAAGTTTATTGTTAGGATCTTTTTGAGTCTTTGAGATGCATAATTTATCTACAATAGAACTGTATCCGCAATGATAACAGATGTAGATAGTTCCACTGCTGACATGTAAGACATTTAAATACACGCTTTTTTAAATAAGATTTTGTCAGTCACAGATTCTGAAAGTTGGCCAACTTAAAAAAAAAAATAGAAAAGTTTGGTCTGTAATGTTCATTATAGATACACTCCAACTGTTAGGCTACATTCGAAGTGCTTCCCTACCCCAACATTTATCCCTCCAATCCGAATCCTTCCCTTCTCCCATCCCCTTCATTTATCCTCCAAACGGAGGGTGATGAAAAAATTAGGGTCCCATATTTTGATGTCACTTTCATTCGATGATGTCATCAATAATTGCTGAACCGCTAGCGTTAGCGCAGAGCTTCCAGCGCTTAAATATACATAACAGCGGTTTTATAACTTCATAAAGGTCGTCCTACAACAAAAAGTCACTACTTACATTTAAATGTAAACTTCTGTGGTTCAGAGCTCACCCACGTGAAGAAATTCACTTCTTAGCGCAATCCGGTTTACCCTCACGATGGAGGACTTTATATGTCCTCTGCTTGGAGGGCCTGGATTTTAAAAAGAAAAGTGTTTCTGAACACACCTGCTCTAAAAATACCCCTTCAAATGGAGGGAAAGGGAGAAGGGAAGAATTCAGACTGGGCATTAGTGTCTTCAAATTCTGACGTAACTACCGCTTGATGACATCATCAATAGTTGCCAATCTCATATAACGGCGTGTAGCTGTCAACGCTCGGAAATTACACATCCGTTTTATCACTTTAAAAAGTCACGCTAAAACAAAAGCTCAACACTTATGTTTAGATGTGCTTCAGAGCACATCTACGTCAGGAAATGCATTTCTCCTCCACAGCACAAGCATGATGCCGATCACCCTATTGGCGAAGGAATAGCTAGTTTTAAGTCGCTACAGCTCCTCCTTAAAAAAAAAGAAACAACTTTCGGATACCTCTATAGCTTCAAATGCCCCTACATGTGGAGCAATAGGGAGGAGCCAGAGGGTTAGGGCAGCAATTGGGATTCGAAGAAATAAACAAAAAAAAATCCAGAAAATCATATTGTATACTTTGAAGGAATTTATTTGTAAAAAGATGCAAAAAACAAGTATTTAGTCGATAACAGGTGAAAAATCTTGCCCCTGGTGTCCTGTGGTAGCTCTTTGGTCATTATCATGGGGAAGAAGCTGCAGTCGGATGCTACATTCACACCAGGCATTTTCATAAAGGCTCATTTAGGCTGTATTGTTTACAACGGACAAACAGGGAGGGGCTTCTTCTTCTTTTATTTTTTATTTTTTATTTTTTTACTATTTAGTAGTACGTGACCGCCACCTACGATTGGAAGAAGTTTGGTGCGAAATGTTGAAGCAGTTAAAATCTCATGAATTTTGTTCCAGGGTTTTTCTTTCACAGCTCTTGTCCAAAACAAAATGTAATTCCGACCTGCAAGTATGAATTTTTATGATCAGTTTTCAAACTGTTGGTACTTCAGTGAATTGAAACTGTCTCTACCAAAAACGTACCCCTCATCTGTCAAAGTTCAGCTGGTTGAGCTTTCAGCATGCATTCCGTGAACACCTGCTTGAACGAACCTAAAAACTTTTGTACGCCGTAGCCCAAAACGTGGATTTACGGGCGTTTACATGGACTTTTCATTGAAAATGAACGGTTGAACGGGAGGCGCCGTGGCTGGTGTGAATGTAGCCTGACATATTAAGGGTGTGGACAAGTGTTTTTTACACAGATAATCAGTTCAAACATTAATACAGGTGAAAAGTGGAGAATAAAAGAGCTTATTAATCATTTGTTGAACCTAAATACTTATTTTCTGTGTCATTATGCAAAAACAATTCATTCAAAATCAAAATGATTTTTTACACTCTGTCTCTCACAGTTACTGTGAGACAAAAGTCAACTTGCAAAATCACAAATACCGTTTTGCCAATTTTCATGCTAATATTTGTGTAGGAAAGAAACTCTGTTTTACTATTTTCTGTTAATTTCTTCCAAAAGGCTGACTCGTGCAAGATGTCACTGAGAATTTGCTTGGAGGAGTTCCAGAGTCGTCTGAATGTGCAGCTTTCTGTCTTTCAGCTAATTGTTCATCTGCTCTCCAAACACTGTCAGCTTTCACCCCTACGAACACAAACCTCTGCAGCTCCTCAGCACCAAACGGCAGATTTGGTCACAATAAAAAAATAACAATTATATGTTTTCATTACTGAAATACTGTTTTTTAACAATAAAAAGTCCATAATATATATATAAAAAAACAACATCCGATGAGTCATCCTTATGCCATATTACATAAATGTTGTTTTCTCTTTTTAAGGAGCTTTTGATGAATAAAACGCTTTGAAGTTATTCCTGCAACGCTTTTTTATGTGAGAGCTGTCAGCTTTATGGCTTCAGTAACACTTCTATTTACACTTATAAAAATCTCTTTTCATTTCTAGAAAAAAGTGATTTTTGCGTCTTTTTTTCTGATCAAAGGTTTTTTTTGTCTTCCACAGCAACCCAACATCAAGCAGAAGTTTGTGGCCCTGCTGAAGAGGTTTAAAGTCACAGATGAGGTCAGTCGCTTTTCCCTTCTCTTACATCGTTACCATTAACAGGATCAACCTAATTCCAGTACCTGCATGAGTAAAATCACTTTCCTGGTCCCGTGTCTCCGTCTAGGTCGGTTTTGGTCTGGAGCACGTCTCCAGGGAGCAGATTCAGGAGGTGGAGGAGGACCTGGATGAGCTCTACGACAGCCTGGAGATGTACAACCCCAGCGACAGCGGGCCGGAGATGGAGGAGACCGACAGCATCCTCAGCACGCCCAAACCCAAGCTTAGGTGAGGAACTACAGGGACCACAGTACAGAGCTCCCCCTGCTGGTCAAACTGCTGCTTGCAGCTACAGACTCAGTTTCCACCAGATTTGTTTGAACCAATCTGCATTTGCAACAAATTCAATTTAAAAACATATTTTCATAACTATTTACCAACAGTTTTGCTCATTTTCCCACAGGCCGTTCTTCGAGGGGATGTCTCAGTCCAGCTCTCAGACGGAGTTCGGCAGTCTGAACAGCAGAGGCAGTTTAGGTCGAGATGCTTTCAGCCCGGTGAGTAGTTCACTGCCCACCAGGGGGCGCCAGGCTTTTCACAGCTGGACACAGAAAATAAACAATGAAAACTAGAAGCTATAGTCATTTGTTACTTAAAAATCCATGCTGCTGGTGTGATGTTGTAAGAGAGACAAACGCATGGAAAATCATTACATTTTGAAGCTAATTCTGCTCTATTTTAAACAATTACTTTTATTAGAAAAAGTTTAATATTTACAGTAAACAAAGTGAGTAATGTTGAATTATAAAGATATATTGTTAATAATGAAAAAAGAAGGAAATATGTCTGCAGTGATGTGAATAAAAACCCTTAAAAGTTCCAGAACAATAAATGTCCAAACCATTTATTGCAAACATGTTATAAAGTTTTGCTATATTCACACACAATAGCTTTATTTTCTACTTTTTCTCCTTGGATTATCTTGTAATATTACTTTTTTTAATGGCTCTAATCTTGTAAATTTATTAGAAAAAAGTTGTAAATTTATTAGTTTTTGTCTTGTCAATTTATTACTTTAACTCATAATATTACTTGTTTTAGACGGCCCTAATCTCGTTAATTTACGAGAAAAAGTTTTTCTTGTAAATGTATTACTTTATCTCTTAATATTTATTTTTTCTAATCGCTCTAATCTAGTGAATTCTAGTGAAAAAGTCAGAAATGTACTAGTTTTTCTCATAAATGTATGACTTCATCTCGTAGTACTTCTTTTTTTATGGCTCTAATCTTGTAAATTTATTAAAAAAAAAATTAAATTATAGTTTTTTTTGTCGATTTGTTTTATTACCTTGTAATATTCCTTTTTTATTGCTTTATGATGAGAAAAAAAAGAGAAAAAAAGATGCAAATGAATGAGTTTTTCTCGTAAACGTATTAGTTTATCTTGTAATATAACTGTTTTTAATAGCCCGAATCTTATAAATTTATGAGAAAAACTTGTAAATGTATGCGTTTTTCTCTTAAATTTATTACTAAGCTTGATATATTACTTTTTTGGTGTCCCTAATTTTGTAAATTTACAAGTTTTTCTCGTCGATTTATTACGTTTTCATATAATATTCCTTTTTTTTTTTTTTAGCTAGCCCTCATCTCGTACATTTTTTCCCTGTTTTTTGATGCCCTAATCTTGTAAATTTCTGAGAAAAAAGTCAAAAATACTCCTTTTTTTCTTAAATGTATTACTTTATTTCATAATATTAGTTGTTTTTGATGGCTCTAATCTCGTAACTTTATTTTCTTTTTTTTTGAATGGCCCTGGTCTTGTAAATTTCTGAGAAAAAAGTTGTACATTTTCAAGTTTTTGTCTTAAATGTATTATTTATCTCGTAATATTCCCTTTTTTTTATTTTTTTACTTAAACATTAATACTAAACTAACAAAGTAACATTTTAGCCCTGTTACTGCTTATTTTTTTACTCTAAAACTGTATTTTATACTTAGTTAATTGAGATTTATTTGTGTAAACACATGAGGTCCCACATAATGACCAGTTTTAGTGTTCTCCGTATTAAAGTGGAGCCTCATTAACGGTTGGCCCATCATCTTCCCAGCAGGGGGAGCAGCCTCTCCTGGAGAAGATGAAGCCCTCCCGCAGCCGCAACCTGGATGAGATCCCATCTGAGACGGACACACTGGTGAGCATTCCCTTCTGCTACGACTGTGTGAGAGACGGCTCTTTTTCAGGACTTAAAACACTGATAGAACGATAAGAAATACATATAAAGAGAGTTCAAATGTCATTGTAATGGATTCCAATCACTCTGGGGGAGGGAGCTCACTGACCATATGTGCTGCACAGAAAAAGAATAAAACATATAATGACATAATTTGAAATTGAACCGTTTTGCTTGTGTTTTTAGGAGTTAACAGATCAGGAGGTCATCTCTGACGTTGGCCCCTGCATCACTGTGTCGGCGGCAGAGAAACCCCGCACCCCCCTGAAGAGCGGCAAGAATGAAATCCAGCCCATGCCGTCACCAAGGTAACACAAAAACGCTGTAAAAGGTCTCCTCTTTCAGTCCCCCCATGTTTCCTGCTGATCACCTGGATCAGGTTTGTTCCTCCACTAACAAGCAGATTTACTTCACCTTTACGTTTCAAAGCTGCTGCAGGTGTAACAACTCAGCTGGGAGAGATGGTCTGTGATGAGTTGAGGTCCACACAGCCTAGAGGAAAACATAATCCTAAAATATGAAGTATTTTTGACTTTATTTATCAAAACCTGTCATCGTTATCCTGGAATCTCCACAGGTTTTCTGTACGTTCATGTCTGCAGCTCTCAGGATCGTGTTTCTGCATTTCATCACCTTTAAATTCAGTTTCACTGATGTAAACTGCAGACACTTTATTTATAAATGAATAAATAACAGCACATTACATGTTTTATAAACATATTTTTTGAACTGATGAAGATTTTCTTTATTTTTTTGTTGCTAATCTGTAAGTCTTAAAGTATTTTAGCTCAAATAGACGAATATTTGGAGGAGTTTTTGTTACTGAGCTAACCTCTTCTGGTGCATTCACACCAGAAGCTTCAATGTTAAGTTAATGTGAAGACGCAATCTATTGAGGCACTTTTGCGACAATGTGACATTTTCAGAGACTGGATCGAAGGGTAGAAAAAGAGATTCAATATATGGTGGCTCAATGCCAGGATTTTTTATTCTATTTTCCCTGTAAATAAAATAAAAACTGCAAATATGTTGACCTTTAGTTATTTTGTATTTGAAGATTTTGTTGTTTTTTTGAGTGTAATTTGCAGTTTCAGAGTTGGACGACCCTTTTCAACATACTATTTCTATAAGTTTGCATTTTTCCCCGGGGGACACCAATTCATTGATACAGTTGGCACTAAAATGGAAATAGAAGTCACAATTTTGAAATAAAAACTCTAAAATGTTCTGTTTTATTAAATAAGCACATTTTTCTTTCTCATTGCTGTTGGGGATGAATATGGAAACGTTGGCTGTTTTCTCCCTGCAGGCTGGAGGGAGGCCACACCCCCCGGCACAAGCGCAGCAGCAGCACGCCCATGAAGGAGAGGCAGCTGTCCAAGCCGCTCAGTGAACGCACCAACAGCTCCGACTCGGAGAGGTCTCCGGATTTGGGGCACAGCACGCCGGTACGCCGCCACAAACCTTTGACAGTCGTTTCTGTGTCGGGCACAAAAGAGAACATGCGTGCAGCTAAGAAATGAATTATGCATGTGCCGATGAGTCATCTGAGGTGTGAGGAGGGGATTTACGTGGTCGACATGTGTGCAGGCCCTGAGGAAAGCGGTGTACGATCAGCTCAACCAGATCCTGCTGTCGGACTCGGCTCTTCCCGAGAGCCTCATTTTGGTGAACGGCACCGAGTGGCAGGGGCAGGTAAAGGCGTCCACCACCACCACGATTCGGATCAGTGTTTCCTCCAGCATCCTAACTCTTTTGGAAAATGTGCAGTATGTTGCAGAGCAGCTCCAGGGACAGAGGCATCCTGTGGTCTGCACGTGCTCCGCAGCGGAAATCCAGGCGGTGCTGTCCGCAGTGCTGACCCGCATACAGAAGTTGTGAGTTCTGTTTCCACTCTGCTGCACAAATGATGTGTGGTTTGATTTGAGGTGTTCACACTGGACCCGATAGTATCACTCTAGAGTTGGAAGAGGCTGTGTGTGAAATGTCAAAGTGGTAAAACCTGGTGAATTTTGGGCCAGGCTCTTGTTTTTTTGTCACAGCTCTTTTCCAATATATGAAAGACTCGGGGTTATAGAATTTTGGCGGGAACAAACCACAAGTATTCATTTCTCCTTTGTGGTCAATTTTCAAATGGTTGGCACTGTTGTGCTTTTGAAAGAACGCCATCCATGCAACATTATCAAATCCGAGTCCCTGTTTGGTCAACTGGTTTAACTGGGCCTTAAATGGAATCTTGAGGAAACTTAAGATTTGATCCGAGTAGAATTCAAGAGGGAATAATTCGACTGTGAAACAGTTTTAAAGACATGCTGCATTTTTTTTTATGTGTTTTTTTCTTTATGTGATTCAGGATAAACATTTATTAAACACACTAAAACTACATTTTTAAAACTAAAAATATAACTTTTTAACATAATTATGAATAATAAAAAGGAAGGAATATTATTGCAGAATAAATCAACTTAAACCTTAAATAACTTTCAATATTTTGCTCTCCATAAACATATATTATCCATGTCTGTCAGAGTATAAAATGTTTTAGTTCTGCTAATCACTTTTACTTTAAATCATATTAATTTTTCGATTACGTATTATTTCAAATTCCTGAAAAGATTCAGAAAGAAATTCAACCTGAATAATGGTGACCTTCATTAACCCTTTAACAGCTGAGGCGTCGCCGGTGACACTTGAACACAAAATCTTAAACACATTATAAACATACTAAAAAGCGGTTCACGGGCTGCTTTTTCCCTTCAGAATCTGCTGGAATTATGTTGATTGTGTTAACGGTTTAAAGTTACAGGTGTTAAAGGGTTAATAGAAGGAAAAAATGGAAAACTTAAAGAAAACTTGTTTTTCATTAAAAAATGAATCAATCTGTGGACGCAATACATTTGTTACATTTATTACCTCAAAATTTTCTTTCTTTTTTCTTTTGTACACTCACCAATCACCACAATATCCAATATTCTAAGAATAAGGTTACATCCAATATATAAGACATCTAAAAATACCTGTTTATGCCTCCTATGCAGATCAGATGATTATTAAAAAAAATATGAATGGGTTTTCAAATATGCCGATATTTTTATAAAAATTGAAACATATTTTTGTTAAATCCACAATCCCCAGAATAGACTTTTAGTTTAAAGAGCTCTGCAGAGTGATGTGGAAGTCAAAGAACCATCAATCCATCTCTGTGTGTTTATTCAGAATGTGTTTGAAACAGGAATTCTCTGTTGTGGCAGCACTTCTCTGAAACATCTCTGAGGATTTTGTCTTATCTTTACTGGAATCTTCCTGTTTGGAGTCTAAATTACAAAAATAACACTTTTAGTCACTTTTCTCTAGGTTTTAGTTTCAAGGTCAATGAAGGATTTATGTTTTTTTTTCAGTATCAGTCAGGCAGAAGTCCATTTATTTCTCTGTAAGTGACCTTTACCTTAAATGTAGAAGCTTTAAATCTCCTTTTAGTGCTTTTTTTTTCTT
>NC_050529.1:18172126-18178767 GCF_002922805.2 Oryzias melastigma | reverse complement strand
AATATCCAATATTCTAAGAATAAGGTTACATCCAATATATAAGACATCTAAAAATACCTGTTTATGCCTCCTATGCAGATCAGATGATTATTAAAAAAAATATGAATGGGTTTTCAAATATGCCGATATTTTTATAAAAATTGAAACATATTTTTGTTAAATCCACAATCCCCAGAATAGACTTTTAGTTTAAAGAGCTCTGCAGAGTGATGTGGAAGTCAAAGAACCATCAATCCATCTCTGTGTGTTTATTCAGAATGTGTTTGAAACAGGAATTCTCTGTTGTGGCAGCACTTCTCTGAAACATCTCTGAGGATTTTGTCTTATCTTTACTGGAATCTTCCTGTTTGGAGTCTAAATTACAAAAATAACACTTTTAGTCACTTTTCTCTAGGTTTTAGTTTCAAGGTCAATGAAGGATTTATGTTTTTTTTTCAGTATCAGTCAGGCAGAAGTCCATTTATTTCTCTGTAAGTGACCTTTACCTTAAATGTAGAAGCTTTAAATCTCCTTTTAGTGCTTTTTTTTTCTTCTTCTTCTAGGAAACCTTTTCGAGGATGTTAGAAACAAGTGACTTTTGCTGTAAATGATAGATTTGTGGATGAGGAGGAGTTGACATGTAAAGTCCTCATAAGTCAGAAAAAAACACTGCAACTGTCAAGTTAGAGAGGAACTTAAAGATTTGAAATCTTGAAGTTTTTAAAGACTTCTATTGTCATTTAGCTGGTAAATGTGTACGTTTGAGAGCAAAGAATGATGCTTTTCTGTGAGGAAAACACACGGATGTTTTGTTGATAACAGCCTGTGTCTCTTCCTGCAGCTGTAACTGTAACTCCTCCATGCCCAGAGCGGTGAAGGTGGTGGCGGTGGGCGGCCAGAGCTATCTAGGAGCCATCCTCCAGTTCTTTGTTACCCAGCTCGCCAACAAGACGTCCGACTGGCTCAACCACATGCGCTTCCTGGTGGTGCCTTTAGGTGTGGCGTCTGGTTTTAGCAGAAATGATGTGTTCACTTCAGAGTCAGCGTCAACATTAGGCTGTTAAAAGTAGCAAATATAGCATCACATTTGGGGATAATTTAAAGGTGTTTTTCTACCTTCCTCAGGCTCCCATCCTGTTGCTAAGCACCTGGGATCCCTTGACAACCGTTACAGCTCCTCGTTTCTAGATTCAGGCTGGAGAGATGCGTTCAGCCGCTCTGAGCCCCCGCAGACAGGTATTAGTTTCTCTACATCTGTGTTCTTCTTCCTCCTAAAATATACTGATTTTTATTTTTTTTTAAACTCTCCTGCTTTAGATCAGCTGGATGTCGCAGGAAGGATCACCCAATACATAAGTGGAGCCTCTGTTACTCACCAGCTGCCCATCGCCGAGGCCATGCTAACATGCAAACACAGGACGTGAGTGCTAACACCCACGAAACGCCTAAAGCAGGGGTGTCAAACTCAATCGCACAGGGAGCTAAAATCCAAAACACAACTTAGGTCGTGAGCCGAACAGGATAAACATTTATTGAACATGAAAACTACATTTTTAAAACGTTAAAAATTTAGCTTTTTAACATAATTATGAACTAGATATATAGCATTACCTGGGATAATGCTAGTGTGAATGCTGTAAACTGAATTTGTCTGCTGAAGATGCTGAATTTGATAGCTGAAAACGCTGAAGCTGATAGCTGAAAATGCTGAAGCTAATAGCGGAAAATGCTGAAGCTAATAGCTGAAAACACTGAAGCTGATAGTTGAAAACGTTGAAGCTGTTAGCTGAAAACACTGAAACTGATAGCTGAAAACGCTGAAACTGATAGTTGAAAACTGTGAAATATTAGCTAAATGCCAAACTAGACAACCCCCCCCCAAAAAAAGAAATAGTTTAGCCAGCTGGCATGTAGCTGAAAAAATAACTAAACTTCAAAATATTCTAAAAAAACTGATAAAAGGCTAAATTAGTCAAAGCAGCTAGCGTGTAAATATTAGCCTAACTACAAAACAGCCTAAAAAAGCTTAAAAAGAAAAGCTTAAATTAGCTGAAACAGCTAGTATGTAGCTGAAATATTAGCTAAACTCCAAAATATCCTAGAAAATCTTAGTGGATGCCAAAATAGTCCAAAAAGCTAGCAGAATGCTAATTTTTAAAACTGTAACTTTTCAACACAATTATGAATGATATAAAAGCAGAAATATTATTCCATAATGAATCAACTTAAACATTAAATAACGTTCAATATTTTACTCTCCATAAAAATATATTTTGTCAAAAATTATACAAGTTAGAAATAAGTGCAAGATAACATTGGAACATTAATAACAAAAAATAAAACTCTCTGGAGGGCCGGATATACTAACCTGGAGGGCCGGATCCGGCCCCTAGGCCTTGACTTTGACTCATGTGAGTTAAAAGACTTTTACAGGATGCCAAAAATAAAAGCTCTCCTCTCCCCTCAGGCGTGACGAAGACTCTTACCAGAAGTTTATTCCTTTCATCGGGGTGAGTGTTTGGAGGAAAGTACACTCAATCAGTCTCTTCCTCTTGAATCTAACTCCCCGACGTTTTCCAGGTGGTGAAGGTCGGCCTCATCGAGTCTGGAGGTTCTCCCACAGGTGGGTGTTCGGGAAGTCGGTTCACCCGGGAGGTTGCTATGGTTTCATACGGGTTTTTCTTTTTCCTTTTATCCAGGAGACTTGGAGGAAGGAGTGGCCGTGAGCTTAGCCGTCCCCTCCACGTCCCCGCCGTCCCACGGCTCTCCCACGGGAATGATCAAAGAAGCAGCCACGCCCCCCTCCTCCCCTTCTATGGGCAGCGTCCTGACAGTTCAAGGGTGAGCTCCAGAACGTTCAAATTACGCTGAACGAACCTCTGAAGCTGCTCCAGAGGATGCTGATGTAATTCTTGCCTACCTGCAGGAGCCCCAGCATGTCCCACGGCGTGGACGCCATCGGCCTGCAGGTGGACTACTGGCTGGCCTCCCTGGCGGAGAAGAGGCGCGAGGGGGAGCGGCGGGACGTGGGCTGCAAGAACACGCTGAAGAGCGCCTTCCGCTCGCTGCAGGTCAGCAGGCTACCAGGAGGGGGCGGCAGCGACCCACAGGCGCAGGTCAACACCATGGCGATGACGGTGGTCACAAAGGAGAAGAACAAAAAAGGTGGGAGGAGGAAAACTCCCTTTAAACAGACATTTACAGGTTTATTTTAAACATATAATGATCAAATAGAACAATCACTTTTGTTTTCAAGTAGAAACAATGATGAAATGATGGTTTCTTTGCTTTTTTTGGGTACATTTTTAAAAAAACTATCCACAAATAAGTTGTAAATGTTCCATTTATCAATATTTTTACCCTTTTTTGAAATCCTGTTGTCGGTTTTGCTTCAGTTCCTACAATTTTCCTGGGAAAGAAGCCCAAAGAGAAGGACGTGGACTCAAAGAGTCAGGTCATCGAAGGCATCAGCCGCCTCATCTGCTCCGCCAAGCAGCAACAGACCTTCCTGAAAGGTAACTCCAGCTTGAACGCTTCTGTAGCTTTAATTCATGCGTCTTTTAGTTATAATAATGTCGATTTTAGCCAAAATCAGATAAACTTGTTGTTTTCTAGGACATAGTTTCTGCATACTGGTAGACGTTAATCAGAAATTCACCTCTGGGTTGTGGGCGGGACGGCTGGCGTGGAAGTAAGCCACAGCTGATATCCCATCATCCTTTTGTTTACACTCTCTACTACTAGTTTATAGTCTCAAGCTAATATTATGCCTTGAATCCACTGACTGGACTAGACGAGTACTTTGAGCGTTTAATTATAAAATAGACACATTAGGCCGGACCGATTTGTACCATTTCTGGTGGTTGTAGGTCCATAGAAAAATGGAACAGACCCATTGAGGCGGAGCTTCTGCCAGATCTGGCCCCCGGGCCTCGACTTTGACACATGTTCCTTAAAGAATATTCAGTTCTTTGCATTCACTAGAAAAAAGAAATGATCAGAAATGGAGTTTTAATCTTAGAAAACGCCCTCTATCATGAGAAAAATGTCTTCGGAGTGGGTCTCAAACCTCACTTCCTCCTCTGTTCCCACCAGTGTCCATAGACGGAGTGGAGTGGAACGACGTCAAGTTCTTCCAGCTGGCGGCGCAGTGGCCCACTCACGTCAAGTACCTCCCCGTCGGACTGTTCGGCTACAGCAAGCCCCTGTTGTAGGACTGAGCCGTCTCCAGAACCTCCGACCAAAATGACCGGACCTTCCGCTCTCTCCTGTCTAGACTTTTGCACACGGATCCCCGCCTGTCAGCGCAACCATTTTCACCTTTGTCTTGATTCTCGTTGGAGGAGGAGGAGGAGGAGGAGCAAGGAGGGATGGATCACTGTTACTTGTCACTTTAACGCCCCTTGTTTTTGTGTGTCTGTGTGTACGCAGCGAGAATGCCTACACACATGAATGTATGGATGTGTTTGGAGGGGTGGGGGGGTCACAGCACAATTCTATCAACTGCCATTTATGTTTCCGTTTTAAGGAATGCATCAGCATTTAACCGCTAACTGCTTCACGCCTTAAGAGTCTGACTAAGGGCTCAGAGGGCGCCTATTTCTTTTTTTGTTTTTTTGTTTTTGTACATCAGCAAGTGCATGCTCCACCTTAACAGCTACACCACCGACGGGACAAATATTCAAACCCCACAGAGCCGGAGCGACTGAACTCATCAAAGAGGGAGGCCGTGATGTCATCAAGACTAAAATCCAATCTCTTTATGTCATTGTTAAGGGCTTCCAGAGAAGAGTTTAGCATGTCAAGCGGCTAGAAAACTACATATGTGGGGGAAAAAATATAAAATAATCCATTTCAACCACAGTTAAAGCTCTTTTTATTGCAACTAAATATGCAACATGCTTGTAAAAACACTCAAAGGAAGTTTTTTTTTAATAATAAAGCACAAACCGGCACAATCCATTCACTTTTCTCCCCCCAAAGAAGAGAGTTTTAGCAATCAAAATAAACTTCCTTCCGACTTACAAAAAAACAAAAAGTAAAAGTTTCATTTGGTATTTGGGTGCAGGCCCGCCTCCTGCTGTCTCACCAACATGTGATTAGTGAGTGTGCGACATGTGTGGTGAAATAAATGTGCAGAACTTAAAAAAAAAACAAAAACAAACTAGTTGTATGTTTTTCTATGCTGTTTCTTCGACGTCTCTTTTGACTCCGTGGTGACCGAGATCTCTGGCTACCCAGGCTTCAGCGGTGATCGGGTTCACTGAACAAACTTCCATTTTTTCAGTTCTGTAAATTCCAAATGATCATTTTATTAAATAATAATAATACAGTTGCATTGGAAAAGCTTTGCTTTATGTCGTCCCCACTTAAGTATTACATAAAAGTATGTTCTTTTTTTTAATAGTGTTGAGGCTTTTTATTTGAACTAGTTGCTGTTAGTGTGGGAGGATAAAGGCGGCGGCAAAAGCGGGTGTGTCTATGGATGTTACAGTGTTACAGTTATGATCTACAGTTTCTGCTCGCCGTATCTCCTCGCCAGTTTCCGCTGATCGAGCACTCAGTCGGATGCTGCTTTATTTTTTATTACAAATTTGAATGTATTGTTTTTTTCATTTTTACTTCATACTTTTGGGAGCAAGACACATCAGTTTAGAGCTTTTTATATGTAAACTAGCAATTTAAAGTAAAAAATAAACTTTTTTTTTGTTTTTAGCAATCGTTGAAGAATGGAAAGATGGATCATTCCTGAAAGTTTCTCCTTGAAAGCACGTTTTTATTAAATTAAAATAGTCTCCAACTTGAAATAATTGCGCTTTTATTTTTATAATTATGTATTTTTTATAATTTTCATTTAAACCACTCTTAATCTACTAAATATGTGAAGCAAAAACATGCAACTTTTTTTCTATTCAATCCATGCAAATAATTCTTGTTTCCTTATGTTGAGTTGTGGTCCATTTTGACCCCAACACAACCTAAGAGTTAAAAGTTCTCTAATTTTTTTGCAGTATTGGAGGGTAAATGGTTGAACTTTATTGGCTTAATTGATTTGTTTACTGCTTTTGTATTTTTTTATATGACAAATATAGCAGATAAAATAAAATCCCAGTTTTTTTTTTTTTTTATCAAAACAAGGAACCCTGTTACACAAACTGACAAAAGTTGACAAAAGGAATAAAGTTAAAATATTATTTGAAAATGTTTTTTGTGTTCTTAGAAGCTGACACACCAGAATTGTAATCATGATGACTTAAATCTAAAAAAAAATCCCTTCAATCTTTTATTTTTATTGAAAGAGAGGCTTTTATTTTGAAGTGGAGACACAGATTTTAGGATTAACAGTTTTGAAATGGTCTAAAAATGTAAAAGTTGCCACTATTGTTAGAAACATCCATAAAAATGTTTTTAACTGCTATGATTTAATATTTCTTATACAAATAATGACGTATAAAAAAAAGACAGACGCTGGTTGTTCGGTGTCCTCTGCTGTGAGTTTCTACCTGTACCCGTCTTCCTGTGTGGACCCGTGTTTGTGATGATGGTTCCTCTGTCTGTGGTTAGAGATTAGGAGCTGTTCCATCAGTGATCAACAGTTATTTTTGTCCCTCTGTTGATCTTCTTCACCAGGCTGCTCACCTCCGTGCAAACCAGGCGCTCCA
>NC_050529.1:18114639-18171789 GCF_002922805.2 Oryzias melastigma | reverse complement strand
TATTCATGTCGGTTGCTTACCTTGTGTGTGAGATGACTGTATGTACTATGACTGAAGCAGGTCAGTGTGCTGTTTTTAAGAAAAAAAAAAGGCACAAACCCGACAAGAAGCTTCACTTTAAAGCTCCTGTTTTGTCAAACTGTTGTGATGTTTCCATCATAAAGAAGCAGCCCTGGTGCTTTCACTTTACAGCCTTTTTTTTTCTTTTGAGCTTCAACTAAAGTCAGCTCCTCTGCAATAAATGTATTGAACAAATGTGCTTGTTGTTGTATTTTAATGAATTTCTATGATGAATCAACAAAATTAGGATTAAATTGTTATTTCTACTCATTAAATAGTCTGAAAGCAGCTAAATTTGATTAAAAAAAACAAAAGGATTACATTAAAAAAGGCAGACTGAACTATTTATAGTATTGCTTTATTTCAAAATTTTATTTTGTTTTTGTCCCTCATCATATATTATTATATTATGATTTTTGACGTCAATTTAAAGCCCTATAAAATGTATTTCTGAAGTAAATAGTGACATCACAGCCAGTTTAAAGTAAAGGGGAGATTGCTGGTGATAGGACGAAGGAACTAAAAGTACGGTGGCCAGCAAAGACAGGAATTCATACATTAATGGAAGTCTTGATGTTTGCTTCTTAGGACATCATTAGTTGGTTTCTAGTGGTTTTCTTCAAATCTGTAGTAAGGGACATGAATACATAAGAGGGGAGTCATTTAATCCAAAAACTTTATAGCCTTTAAACTCAAATTAATGTGTTAAAAAATGTATTTCAGTTATTTAAAATAGGTTTGACTAGATATGTATCTATTACATTTTGATTAAAATTTAGATCTATTTTGTTCAGTCGCAAAAAAAGTGAGTTTTGCTGATTCATCAAAATAACTCCTCATTTCTACTGACAGGTTCAGTTCAATCCGGTATTTTGAGCGTTCCCATTGTAAAATGGACCCTTTAAATCAGTGTTGTCAAACATACGGCCCACCAGATGGTTTATTCCTGCCCAGTCATGAAGAGAAAAAAAATAAGACCAGCATAACAAGGGAATAAGAATTTTTAGGACTTTTCATTTCTTAAACATTGGCTTTGATATATGAAATCTATACATGCATTACCGTTCAAAAGGAAGAAAGGTTCCTATTTTTGAAAGAAAATCTTTTTTTTTCAGTGGGTATGGCTTAAAACTAATCAAAAATACACTCTATACATTATAAATGTGTAAATGGTTAAAAAAATTTCTATCAGCTGCAAATGTCTATTTGGTGCATTACAGGTAATAAGAGGCCCATTTCCAGCAACTATCACTCTAGTATTCTAATGCGTTTGCCCATTAATAGATGGTTAGAAAATCCATGTAAAATCATAGCACAGCTGACGGCAGTTTGGCTGGTTAGAGAAGCTATAAAACTGACATTATTTTTAGCATTTTTGAATATCTGGAGCATCACATTTGTGAGGTCGATTGAACGGTCAAAATGGCCAGAAAAGGATCATTTTCATGTGAAACTCAACAGTCTATTATTGTTCTTAGAAATAAAAGCAATTCCATGAGAGAAATTACCAAGAAACTGAAGATTTCCTTCAATGGTGTGGACTACTCTCTTTAGAGAACAGCACAAACAGGCCCTAACCAGAGTAGAAAAAGAAGTAGGATGCCCCGCAGCACAACTGAGCAAGAAGATAAGTAAATTAGGGTCTCCCGTTTGACAAATAGACGTCTCACAGGTCCTCAACCGGCAGCTTCATTAAATAGTGCCCACCTAATGCTAGTGTCGGCATCTACAGTGAAGAGGCGAGGCACATCTGAGACAGGCTAACAAAGGAAAAATATGAATACAGTTTAAAGAACATAGATGCTGGACAAAGGAAGATTGGAAAAAAGTGCTATGGATAGATGGATTAAACATTGAGGCGTTTGGATCACACAGAAAAACTAAAAAGATGCTGGAGCAGTGCCTGACGCAATCACTCATGTAAGGTGGAGGTGATGTGATGGTCTGGGGTTGCTTTGGTACTGTGGGTGATTTTTTTCAGGGTAAAAGCATCTTTAAATAAGGAAGACTGTCACTCCCACTGTGGGTGGCACTTGATTCTTGATTGCACCCAATTTCATCCTACAACAGGACAATGACCCAAAACACACCTCTAAATTCTGCAAGAACTAGTGGGGTAACATTTCTCCAGGTTACCTCAACAACAGCTAGAATGCCAATTATGGAGGACTAAATGAGCCAATTTAAATAAATACATACACTATTAAATATGTATTTATTGATTTCCACTTTTATTTATGTAATGCTAATTGTAAATAATTAATTACACATGTATTTAATAATTTATATTTATTTCAAATTGTCTGATTTAGTCTTATAGCCAAACGGTCTGCTATGCTGGAATTGGTGCATGAAAAATTAAGTTTTAAGGAAAAAGTAATTTCAAATATATTTGTTTCTAGCTTTGTCTTGGCTCTATTTTCTATTCATTTTACAACTCATTTGGTAAATAAAAGTGTTAATTGTAATAGAAGGCAAAAAAAGTTTTGTTAACATTAGTGTAGATATGAGCAACTTTAACAAAAGTAATAATTTGTTTATTTATAGACACGTTTTCGAATTTCTCAACATAATATTTAGATTTTTAAATAAAACGTTTTTGCTAAATGACTTTTATAATTAAAATTATGAATACATGTGCTAATTACGCAAGTAAATCGATCGAAAATAGTCTACATAACTGGACAGGATGGACAGTCCCATTTGCTTTTATTTTGAAAACTTACCGGAAGATGCCGGGAGTGACGCAGCCTGACGCAGGTCGAAGCATCACAACATTGAGCTGCTGCTTTGTTCCATAGTCGGGAAGCGCCGTACTGTCTTCGATGAAGGTAACCTACTTTTAACAAATATATATAAAAATGACGTACTTATAATGTTATATTGTATTGAGATGTAAATTTATTTCGTTTTTCTAATCAGAACATGTCATTATGGCTCGCAGTCGGAAATACTTTTACTGTTTTTCTTTTTTTTGCCGACTGTCGTGAATTTCCATAAGCCCGTGATTGATAACGGACAGCAGCCTTCCAGGCGCAGTAAAATAGTGCGCGACTTATTGTGCATCCCTGGTGTAAAACGCCGGAGCTCGGCCTGTATGTGGAGAGCCGAAATGTGAATATTTTGGAGGGATTTTTTGAAGAAACCCAGCTGATAAAATATGGATTTGATGAGTTTCGTCCTTGTCGGTCACCTCCATTGATTCGCTGCCAAGACAAACGTCGCCTCCCTCCCGGTCTCAGGCCTCGACGCATCCGCCGGTATTTTCCTCCTTTCATCCTCCAGCTTAAAACACTCCCGTTAAACGTGAACCTTTTAAAGCGACAATTCATTAGATTACATCCTCTTGTGACACATGACAGTTAAATAAAACGAGTTAGGAGCGTGAATATTGGTGCATTGCAGTCGGTGCACGAGGCTGATGGGAGGGGGTAGATGGGGGGAGTGGAACGGCCAGGGGAGGGGCGGGGGGAACAGGTGCGCCGTCAGAGGCGAAGCGGGAAAAGTGATTAAGTCACGAAGTCGTAAATGTTCGCGTTCTGTCGCAAAACTGTCACGCAGATTTTTTTTTCATTGTGAAAACTTTAAAATTGTAATGTATAATATAATAACACTACACACAATTGTGTGGCATAATTGTTGAAGGCTGTATTGAAAATATGAATTAAAATATTTAGTTTTATCAGTAAAGGTTTTTAACAAGACTATATTTAGTTTTCTAAACTAATATATATGACGTTCGTTTTTTTTTCTTGTGTGTGGTGGTTCCTTGTTTACCAGGACAGTTATGTCCTATAAATAATCTGCAATAAACAAATTCCTTGAAGTAGCTAGCTTTATTTTTAAAATATTTACTTCACGCTATACATTTTCACAGACAGAGATCTAAGTTCCACTTCATCTTTTCATCTAAAACCATTCCCAGTGTTCTTTTAACTATGGTTATACCATTTTTAGCCCTAGGACATAGTTTCTGCAGAGCGGCGGTATTTCTTTTGCTATGAGCTGTGGGCGGGACTGTTTATGCAGCGAAGCTCCGCCCCCTTCCCTGATTCAGAGAGCTCCCTTTTTATACCCTCACCTAGTTGCTCACACTCTCGATTGGACAAAAATGGTAAGTAAGGGTACATAACAACTTTTTTTTTTTTTTTTTTCAAAATTATGTTTGTTTGTTTTTTTCTTTAAATGTTAAAGACACAATTTTTCATTTTACTGACTCAGGTGTTTCTATGTTTTGATAGAATTTAGTGGAACATTCACATGTAATTTATTGCAGAAAAACCTCTAATCAAACAACCACACAGATGGACACTAACACAAGGAAAAATGCTCAGGTTAACGTCCTCATCATCTCTCTAAGCTGATCCATTTCATTCCTAACCCTGGATACTGGGGGCTTCTAATCTCCATTTTGGCTCTTTTTCCAGCATTAGTTAAGCTTAAAAAGGCTGTATTAGCTGCATCTGCTCAGCTCACATAATTACTGGTTACAACACATGTTATAGTCGACATCCACTCAACAGCAAACCGGCAATGGTTTTTTTTTTTTTTCTGAGATTACACTGTTGGATTAGGATCACAACTGAACTAAATAATGTGACTTTCTTACTGAGTCTGTTTTTTCCCACTTAATGAAGTTTTGACATTTCTGTTGTTGGATCTTCTTTGCTGATCTGTTGATTGACAGTTCTCAGTAAAGGTGACTCAGTCAGAAGGTTGCAGAAGCACCGAAGAGTTTGACCTTCCTGCAGTAAAAACATATAGTCCTCTAATATACCTGGTTTCTTTCTGTCTAATGTTACTAAGGCCCTTCTAGAGGGCAGCTTATGCACTGATGAAATATAAACTGGTTCGATGCGCTCTCATTTCCTGCTCGACAGCCTGCCTGCACTTGGTTGGAGTGTGTTTTGTCAAGCTGCTTTCAGGAACTGTTACATTGATTTTGAGATCTGTTTTGTTGACTCATCTCTGAGCTAAACGGATCTTTAAAATCAACTTTTCTGTTCCCTCTTCCTCCAATGTGAACAGTCCGGATACAAAGAGCAGCTGCTGTGTAGGTTTTGCTGACTTGAATTTCTCCAAAGAAATGTTTTCTCTTCCACCTCAGTGTGAATGAAACCAGGCAATGTCCACCATGGTTTATCCTCGTGAAGAAGCTCTGGAGCGACTGAGCCAGGATGAGATCGTCCTCAACACCAAAGCGGTCATGCAGGGCCTGGAGACGCTGCGCAGCGAGCACACCCAGATCCTCAACTCGCTGCTGGACTGCACTCAGCCGCCCGTCGCCCAGGAGAAGTCCGGCTTGCTCCGGAAGAGTCTGGAAGACATCGAGCTGGGCTTAGGAGAGGCACAGGTGAGACGAGGAACACAAGCTTGCTTTGTTCTCAAAATTCATCAAGTAATAAGTGTTTAATTTTTTATCCCGTGAGGTCATCATCGCCCTGTCGGGCCACCTGAGCGCGGTGGAGTCCGAGAAGCAGAAGCTGCGCGCGCAGGTGCGCCGCCTCTGCCAGGAGAACCAGTGGCTGCGGGACGAGCTGGCGGCCACGCAGCACAAGCTGCACTGCAGCGAGCAGAGCGTGGCTCAGCTGGAGGAGGAAAAGAAGCACCTGGAGTTCATGAACCAGATCAAGAAGTTCGATGACGACGCCTCACCAGCAGAGGAGAAGAGCCAGACATCCGGAGGCGGAGGGGGAGGCGGGGACTCTTCAAAGGACAGTCTGGACGACCTGTTCCCCAACGATGATGACCAGGGACCAGGTATGACGTCAGCAGGCTGGGAAGAAGGGTTCAGGCCGAGGAAAAAGGCCAGTTTCTCTGTAGTCCCATTAGGGCTGCCACAAACAATTATTTTGATAGTCGACTAATCACAGATTATTTTTTCAATTAGTCGACTAATCCGGTCATGTGCAAAGTGGATGTAAAGCACAAATCTTAACCATCATTAGTTTTAAACTAACTGCAAACTAGATATATGGCATTACCTGTGATAATGCTAGTGCTGTAAGCTGAATGTGGCTACTGAAAATGCTAGAGCTGATAGATGAAAATGCTGAAGCTAATAGCTAAAAAATGCTGAAACTTATAGCAAGCTAAAAAAGCTGAAGCTGATAGTTGAAAATGCTGAAGCTAAAAGCTTGCTAAAATATTAGCTAAATGCCAAATTAGCCCCAAAAAAGGAAAAAAGTCTAATTTTGCCAAAACAGGTAGCATATTGTTAAAATAGTAGCTAAACTAAAAATTAGCCAAAAATGGCAAAATGTGTTAATTTTCCAAAAAAAAGCTAGCTATCACAATGCTACAATATTAGTTAAACTCTAAATTATCCTAAAGAAACTGGAAAAAAATGTCTAATTTTGATAAAAACAGCCAACATAATGCTAAAATGTTAGCTAAAGTCCAAATTGGCCTAAAAACTGGAAACATTTCTAATTTTGCCAATATTTTAGCATATTGCTAAAATGTTAGCTAAAGTCCAAATTACACTGGTCTAAAAAATAGAAAAATGTGTAATTTTCCCCAAAACTGCTAGCCTAATGCTAAAATGTTAACTAAACTCCAAATTAACCTAAAAAACTGTGAAAATGTCAAAATGAGCCAAAACAGCTATCATCTTGCTAAATGAAAAAGGCTAAACTTCAAATTACCCTTAAAAACCCAATTGTTGCCGAACATTTTAAACTTTGAATGGTGTCTCTAGCTGAAAGTATTTGCAGAAGTTTAATAGTCGACTATCCGTGGGAGCCCTAAGTCCCATTTTTATAGCTAAACATCCAAATCTATCAGTCTACCATAGAAGTATATCTTCACAATCATTGCATACTTTTAACAGCAAAAGCGACCAAAGGTTTCTAACATTTTCATTTTGTTTCATTATTCATAGAAATTAAAATTACTAGATGTCAATCTTCTGAAATGTATCCTTTTTTACCCGATCATATAAAGTGATTTTGATGTAGTCAGGTCTGTGGGCACCTCTGCTTGTTGCTATGGTTACAGATGGGAAAGCTCAAAACAAAAATCCACAGGCGTATCTTCTTCCATTACTTCCCATGTTCTTGTGTGTTTACATATGGTGTTTTCCCACAGCTCAGCCCAGCGGGGAGGTGGCGGCCCAGCACGGGGGCTACGAGATCCCAGTGCGCCTCCGGACGCTGCACAACCTGGTGATCCAGTACGCCTCCCAGGGGCGCTACGAGGTCGCCGTGCCCCTGTGCAAGCAAGCGCTGGAAGACCAGGAGAAGACGTCTGGACACGACCACCCCGACGTGGCCACCATGCTGAACATCCTGGCTTTGGTGTACAGGTGAGGAGTCTGCACCGCGGTGTTCTGTTCCCCGTCGACAGGATTAAAAACAAAAACTATTTGTTTGTGTCTTTAAGGGACCAGAACAAATATAAGGAAGCTGCTCACCTGCTGAATGACGCCCTGGCCATCAGAGAGAAGACTTTGGGAAAGGACCACCCAGCCGTGGCTGCAACCCTCAACAACCTGGCGGTGTTGTATGGAAAAAGAGGCAAATACAAGGAGGCGGAGCCTCTTTGCAAGAGGGCGCTGGAGATCAGAGTGAAGGTAAAGGTTTGCACACGTGAACACAATCGAATGAGCAGGCGGGAATTTGTGTTGCAAATGTGTGTGTGTTCAGGTCCTGGGGAAGCTGCACCCAGATGTGGCCAAGCAGCTCAACAACCTGGCCTTGCTGTGCCAGAACCAGGGCAAGTACGAAGAGGTGGAGTACTACTACACTCAAGCCCTGGAGATCTACGAGTCCCAGCTGGGACCTGACGACCCCAATGTGGCCAAAACCAAAAACAACCTGGTGAGTGCGTCAGCTGGACGGAGATGACATCTTTGATGTGAAAGCACATATTCACGCCGTTTCTCTGCAGGCGACGAGCTACCTGAAGCAGGGCAAATTCAAAGATGCAGAAGTCCTGTACAAGGAGATCCTGACCAGAGCACACGAGAAGGAGTTTGGATCTGTAAATAGTAAGTGAAGCCTGGACAAACGAAGGACATCAAACTCCACCTGCATTCATGCTCAGCAAAAGCTAGAATGACTCTGGAGGTTGACCACACCTGATCCTAGCTTCAGTTCTCAGCAGGACGCAGGATTATTCTGCGATCATCAGCGTGTAACACGGCTTAATGCTGATGTTTCCCTCCTGTCTGCCTCACTAAGTCTGTGAAGCCCTCTCTCGTCCTGCACGGAAGAGTCTGAAACAGCCGAGTCATTACAGCATTCATCCACAGTCAAAGCATGATATTGTCTTCTATGCTGTTGAATTGACTTTGAGCGTGTTCAACTTCTTTTATGCTCACTCTGCAGATGACAACAAGCCAATCTGGATGCACGCAGAGGAAAGAGAAGAAAGCAAGGTCAGCTGTTTATATCATTTCTATCCTCCAGCTGGCAAACAGTGAAAGAGCTGATGAGGACAACAACTACATTCCAAGTTAGTTTGTGTCTCACCTGCCTTTCTTCTCAGGGTATCCGGAAGGACTCAGGTCCGTATGTGGAGTATGGGAGCTGGTATAAAGCCTGCAAGGTTGACAGGTGAGCCAGGATGTGTGGAGTGTATAGGAGCACTATCACAGTTTATTTATTTATTACAAAAAGTGGTAGTGTAAAGTATTGAGTTTGTTGTGTTGTCACAAACTTTAAATAAACATGTTTCTAATATTTTAACCCATTAAATGTCCTTAAGTTTCACAAAGAGATTTCTGTAACCAGGAAGTTTGCCACAGGAAGCTTTGAAGTAAAAGAAGCCTTGACTGTATATGAGAACTGGACTGAGTGATCCCTCCCCCGTCAGGTTCCAAACAGGAAGTACCCGCTGGCTCCAAGAAACCGTAATTCCTATTACTCAGTCATTTTTTTTTTGACAGAATAACCATTCTAAAATCTTCTTGCTAATCCCAATTTCTTTCATTTTTTTTTATTGTGAGTTATTCTGCAGGGCAATCGAATGCCTCAGTAAAAAGAATGTGGTTCCCTCTGGCCCCACCTCCAACGTTTGATTGTTAGATTCTCCCGAGCCGGCTTTTAGTTGTAAGGATGTGCACTTCCAACAGGCTTTCTTATGATTGCTGACAGTTGTTGCCATAGAAACATTGACTCAGACCAATCCCTGTTGTCTGGCTCCAACATGGCGACATCTGTTTTGCGGAAAAATGGTGACTGAATAAGCTTAATTTCACTTGAGCCGAATTAAGGCATTCTTTGGGCATTTTGGCCAGCGGGTGTTTTTTTTTTTTTTTTTTGGCATGTGGGGGAAAGAGGGAGTTACTCAGTCCAGGTCTCTATATACAGTCAATGATGACAGCACGCTTGTCCAGTCCAGTTCTCTTATACAGTCAATAGTGACGGCCCACTCACTCAGTCCAGTTCTCTTATATAGTCTGTGGTGAGGTCAGACTAAGTCTGGTTCTCTTATACAGTCAATGGTGATGGCACACTCACTCAGTCCAGTTCTTTTTTTACTGTCAGTGGTGACAGAGCACTTGCTCATTTGCTAAGTCAGAAATTCTTAAAATTAAAAAAAATTTAAATAGGCAATAAAAAAAATCTGCCAATTGAGTTGGAAAAATTATCTTACTGAGATTAAGATTATTTTGATATAAAAAACTTTATTGATAAGATTATATTTCTTGCAAGACAGAAAATGAAACAAAGGATTTTCTACGTTCTTGAGATTTAGTTTTTCAGTCTATTTTTTAATGGATGTGAAAAAATGAACCATATTTATTTCTAAAGTTTTTTTTTTTTTTAATCTCCATTTTTCTTTCAAAGTCCAACAGTGAACACAACCCTGAAAAGTCTGGGAGCGTTGTACCGTCGTCAGGGCAAACTGGAGGCAGCAGAAACTCTGGAAGAGTGCGCCAGCAGGTCACGCAAGCAGGTATGCCTGGACGACAGGAATATTTACAGCTGTTAGATTAGTTTGTGTGCCTTCACTTCGTTAACCAGATGAATATAAAGAGTGTGATTTATATTCATGAACTTCTCCAAAGAAAAGATGGCCTGACCACTCAGCGTGAGCTCTTCATCTCTTAGGGCATTGATGCCATCAACCAGAGTAAAGTGGTGGAGCTGCTGAAGGACGGAGTGGGCGGAGGGATCGACAGACGACACAGCCGGGATGGCGTCGGTGGGTCGGGGGGTCAGCGAGGGGATGGAGAGGGCGACGACTCAGCTGAGTGGAATGGGGCAAGTAACCTTCAGGTATAGTTCATAGTCTCATTTCATTCAGCTGTAATCAACGGTCCTGTGTTCGGTTTCAGGAAGGAAACGGCTCTCTGCGCCGCAGCGGCTCCTTCGGGAAGATCCGCGACGCCCTGAGAAGAAGCAGCGAAATGCTGGTGAAGAAGCTGCAGGGCAGCGGACCCCAAGAACCCCGAAACCCAGGGTGAGTCAGCAGAAACATGTCAGGTTTGAGTGTACAAAATAAATCACTTTATTTTGAAAAAAAACTTTAAATGTTTATAAAACTCCCAATAGATGGTGTACTGCAGATATATTTTCTTTTCGTTTTGGTGCAAAAAATGATTCTGCATTCATGGAAGATTTGTTTTTTTTCTAACGTCTTTTTTTCAGCCATATTTCCAATTATTCCAGCACTACATGAACGCAACATTTCTTTAAGTTTGTTTTTTTTTTTTTACCTGAGAAAATTTCACTTTAAAATGAAAACAAAAGTTTATAATTAATAACTCCGCTATCTTCTGTTTTAAATTGTATTTATTGATTTTATTTTGCATGTTTTCGTCCAGATTCCATGTTATTTATTTAAACTCTAACGAGGTAGATTACCAAATCACTCCTTGCATCTGCTTCTGTTAAATTTTAGAACCCTTAGTGGCTCAGAAGTCAAAGAGTTTGCCCACCCCTGCTCTAGTTGTTAGTAAGATGCGAGTTTTGGCCGCCTACTGACGTACAAATGTCGAATGCATGGGGAGGCGATACACAAGTACACACAAACTATACTCTGATCGTCTATTTTCCTCATTTCTAATACTCAGTAGTGAGGACTTATCACACGAATAGCACTCATGAGTTTCTGGTGCAGTCTGCAGGATTTGAGGGGCTTGAAAATCTATATGATGCGTCTACGTTTCACCTACATGCTAGGGCTTGCTACAGCCCGCAGCATACCCGTAGACAAAAAACAACACATTCTCATGCCAAAGTTGTCACGAATCGACATTTGGTTAAGGACCCCTCTGCGTTTTTATTTCAGACAAGACGATAAAAAGAATGCGATAGTTAGTTAATACATTAAGAAAATTGTATTTGTGTCAATTGACAAATGTTAATTTGTATCCATATTTGTGTCCATGCAGAATGAAGAGAGCCAGCTCGCTGAACTTCCTCAACAAGAGCACTGAAGAAACCACACAGGTACCACAACAGTCTCAGTGGGGGGTGAGTTAGCTCACAGCTTTAGCAGCTCGTCCTGCTCTGTTCTCAGGATGCCAACTCCGGCCTGTCGGACCGCCGGGAGCTAAGCGCCAGCAACGTGGACCTGACCAGACGCAGCTCCCTGATTGGTTAGAGAGGTGGGACCCGATGGGACCAATGAGGAGAGACCATTTGCACGTCAGCTCACTCATTCGCCACAGCAGCATACATTTACTGTTTTATTTATTGAAAAAAAAGAATATTAGTACACTTATGTCACATTGCTTCGTCATGTGAACTGCTGCCATCAGTCTGAAATATTAGGACTCTCACATTTATGAGCATGCTGCTTATTAGAAAGTGGAATGTCCACACCACACCCGAACGCCTCGCGATCTCAACTCAGCACCAAAGGAGCTTGTTTAAGGGAGTTTCTGTGGCGCCACCGTCAGTTCAGACAGATGCACTGCACTTTGTGTATTCCACGCACTGATAGAAGCGTCCACAAATGATGGAAGCAAACAAAGTACAATCTGTCCGACAGGAGAAGATTTATCTAGGATTTAAAGAAAAGATTAGCTCGAACCATTTCAACCTCACCTTTTTGCCTTTTTTGTTTTTTTAATGGACCGTTTTGTGATTTTTCTGTATATTTTGCGCACTTTTATTGTTGTTATTTTTGGTCTGTGGACTCCACATCAGGCGAAGGAGCGTCTTAGCTAGAAAACACATATCTGAAGAGGGAAGACTGAAAAGGAAAAACAAGAGGAAGAAGATAGATTTGAAAGAGGAACAAAAGTGGAGGTTGGTTAACAAAAAAATCCTCTGTCCAAAATCATCTGCAGACTAGAATCTAGTATGGAGTCTAAAGTGTATTTACGCTCTTTAAATGTGTGTTTTTTGTTTGTAAAAATTCAGACATTTTCAGCTGCCGAGGAGCATGGGAAATTCTTTTACATCTGTGATTTTGCAATCATTCCAGCAGGATAATCAAGGCCGTTAAACAGTCCTCATTTAACACCTTTTTCCCTCTTGTTTTGTAGTAAACGTCATTTTATGTTGTTAATTTTTATTGGGAGGATCTTGGTCTCAATCAAAATCTGACTGTAGATCCTCCCTACAAATCAATCCTGTTTTGCCTCTGCGCTTTTATTTTGAAGGTTCCCACGAACTCTAACTGAATGTTACTTTGATGTTGTTTACACGTTGATTGTGTTCCTGATATAAGAGAATCACACATAAGAGTGCTTACAAACAAACAAACAAAACGAGTTCAATGAATGTACACGTTTTCTAAAAGAATCTGCTGCAGTGACATCACATCTCTCTTCAAGTCCTGGTAATGCAAGAACAATAAGGAAATCCTGAGTTTGTCTCTTTAAATAATCAGCTCTAGATTGTTCCGCCTTGTGCCGCTCTTCATTTGTAATGAAATGTTTGCAACAACAAAGAGGAGAGGGGAGGGGGTGGTGAAGGAAGTGGTGAAGGAAGGTGTTTGTTTTTGAAATGCCATGAGGGGAAAGTGCTTGAAAAGCGCATGTACACACTCATCTTTGTCGGTGTCTGGACTGGAGGATGATGGAAAATGTTGAACACTTTAAAAAAAAAAAGGCTGTGACGCTCTTCATCTGCAGCTTTGGTCACACAAACTCTAAAGAAATCATCCAGATTTTGCTTTTCTGAGAAAAGACTGGTGTAAATATTTCCCTTCAGTCACTGGAAGAAGCTGTTCCCGTCGGTTTTCCTTTTATGTGCTTTTAGTCCAAATATTTATGCTGGTCAGGTGATCGTTCTCCGGCAGATTTGTAGGTATGAAGGTCTCGTCCGTGTGGAAGAACTCTATAGAAAGTGGTAATCTAACCTGTATTTTATTCTGTGTCCAATAAAGATCAATTCCACTTTTTAAACGGCTTCTGTCTCGATAATTTTTATGTTTGTGTGTTCACACCTGGAAGTGAGTGTGTTAACCCGGTGCTGTACTGCTGGGGGTGGTGGTGGATGGGGGTGGTGTCACTGCTGTTTCCTGTGTCATCGACTCACAAGTCCCTCACAGAGGAAACCAGACCACCGCGCTTCTTCACGCTGACAGTCAGCGGTGATAGCGATCAGAGCATGACTGACACAGGATTTCGCAGTAAGTTTCCTCGCCATGTCGTCTCTTTGCTGCCATTATTTTGGGTTTCCCCTAAAGGTCATTGAGGTTTAATCAAACTGAATTTTAACGCTTCATTCGTCCAGGTCACTCCACAAGCAGCGGCTCCATGTCGGAGCTCTCCTCCTCCAGCTCAACCATGTCGGCTCTGATCCAGTTCAAGCTCGGCCTGTACACGGAGATGGTTCGTGTCTCGGTCGGCAACCTGAGCTACCAGCATGCCCAGAGGCTGGCTGCTGAGGTCATCCAGCGCAAGGTAAACACAGTCTCGCACACGCGCCTGCGTCGCTTTGATCCCCTCCCTGCTGAGAAGGCCTCAACTGAGGAGTTCAAAAGTATGTAGATGACCGTCTGCTCCTGTCAGGTCAGAGGTCAACCTTGTAGACACGAGCACTCAGGGATCCTGCAAACGTTCTGACCTGAAAGAATGACGGATCCCCTCTGACCTAGATCGCTGACATGCTTCACATCGTTTTCAAACCTTTGGTCTACAGGAAGTGAACTCTGAAAGGTCATTAATGGAGGAGTTGGGTCAACATGGCTCCAAAATTAGAATTAAAAAATCCCTCAATCCTTTATTTTATTTATTTTTTATTCTAGGGTTCAAGACTACCTAATGCTATTTTATTTTAGTCCTTGAACAATAAATTCAACAACAATAAATACACTTTTTTTTTTAGGGATAGAACTTTAAAAGCGCCATACCATGCGTTTCTTAAACCTTTCAAAGTAAACTATATCCATATGTATTATAAATTACCTTTGGAACACTAAAAAACAAATTATTTATGACATATGGTTTATTTTGTGGACTCTTTTCATACCCGGAAGTACATCGACTCGATCTCTGAGGCTCCGCCTTTCATGTCATTTCATGACGTCAGCCTAGTGCCGTCCTCGTCAGCGTGTCACCCACAAAAACAAACATCCAACTTTTTTATTGATGTACATACAGTGCAGCTCGGGCGTTTGTCCTCAAAATTTGGCATGGACAGAGTGGCGATGATGAAGCCTGTCCTAATCAAAAATCCTTTATGCTTTCATGCAGATCATTTTCCTGCAGACACAGGTACCTTTCTGTCTTTGCTCAATAATCCATGTTCAAACCGGTTCTTCAAATTAGTCACTTGCTTTCTCCACCAGGAAATAGTCTGCTCCTTTTCTCCACCGGGAAATAGTCTGCTCCCTTTATCCACCAGGAAATTGTTTTCTCCCTTTATCCACCAGAAAAAATAAAATCTGCTCCCCAGTCCAGAAATAGTCTTCTCCATTTCTCCTCCAGGAAATAGTCTACTCCTTTTCTCCACCAGGGTATAGTCTGCTCCATTTCTCCTCCAGGAAATAGTCTGCTCCTTTTCTCCACCAGGAAATTGTCTTCTCCCTTTATCCATCAGAAAATAGTTTTTCACTTTATCCACCAGGAAATGGTCTTCTCCCTTTATCCACTGGGAAATAGTCTGCTCCTTTTCTCCACCAGGAAATAGTCTGCTCCTTTTCTCCACCGGGAAATAGTCTTGTCCCTTTATCCACCAGGAAATGGTTTTCTCCCTTTATCCAACAGGAAAAGAGCTACTCCCTATCTCAGTCCAGAAATAGTCTTCTCCATTTCTTCTCCAGGAAATAGTCTGCTCCTTCTTTTAACCAGGAAATGGACTGCTCTCTTTGTCTACCAGGAAATAGGCTCACAAACCTAGCTGATCACAGCTAGGTTTGCGGAGAAAGTGTTAATGCTGGCCTGGGTGCGGAGCAGACTCTTCCTGAAGGGGTGGTTCTCAACTTGTGATGTAAGCATGTGAGGACCCACTCGTTTTCGTGGGTATGGTAGGGGCTGGTACTCAGAGCGCAGGATATAAGAGGATTATTCAGAAATGCCTGAATGTATCAAAATACTGCTTTGGGGTTGTTTATGGTGAGGAATGAACAGTATAATACACTTAAAAGCTCAAAAAGTAGATTTTTCATTCTTTAAACTTTATGTGAAGCTGACCTGGTTCCTCCTCAAAGCTCAAAGGCAACATTTGCTCACTCTAGAGCTGCAGCTGTTGCTTTTTTCTTCTTTTGTGTTACAAGGCCTCTGCGGTCGCCCAGCATGCAGAAAACTTTCCAATCACCACTTCTCTGTAACACACAGACACGAGCAGGCGAGCTTCTGCTTGTGTGAGTTTTTGTCTGTTAACAAACCGCTTTGCCTCCAGAGTGACCACACAGCAGCAGCACCAGAGAAATCCTCCTGTCCGCACTGTAAAATGAGACATCCTCGTGTGAGGGAAAAGCAAAGGTCCAAAAAAAACAAGCACAATATTCAGAAATCTTATCAGATATTGCTCAACATTTGGCTGTTTTTAGGCTTCAGTGGTGACACGCTGTGGGTTGAAACTGAAACGGATCAAGTCTAAGTTCAGCTTTCTCCTTGAAAAATCTCCACCTAGCAAAGGCCTTTTGATTTGTTTGTGTTCTCAAGCTAACCATATTGCTCCATCATGTATGTCAGGTAATGTAAAATCTTCGTTTGCTGCTGGATGGGGGAGGAGTCAGCAGGGTTTTCTCAAAAAAATTATTTTGGAAGTCTTTTTCATTCGACAGCAGTGGATGCAGTTTATTATTTATGGAGTTTTTGTTTTGTTTCATCTTCCTCACAGATAGTTTAGAGTCATGGAGCTTTTGTTTAACCCTTTAACACCTGAGGAGTCATCGATGACGCCTAAACACAAAAAAAGCAGAAAGAATCTGTCTGCAACGCTTAAAAAAATCAATGCTGCCTCAAAATGCTTTGTGCTTAAGATTAGATATTCTTAAAACAGTTCATCTTCTTTATCGTGGCTGGTGTTCTTCTATCTGCTTGTGTTTGCGATCAACACTCCTCTGATGTAAACAAACTAAAAAGGTCCTATTTCAACACTCATTCAGACAAAACGGAGGGTAATGTTTTTGTGTTTTCATCATGATAAAAATTCCCCAAAAACATGCTAAAAACACAATTTTCTTTGGATTAAAAAAAACAAATCAATTTTTTGTGTGTGTTCAGGCTCCAGATTGCAGAGTGGTGGGCGTCGGGGAGAAGATCCTCTTGTTCAGACATCAGCCCGCCTCTAAGCAGATGCTTCACCGGCTGACAGCCGACGATGAGCTGCAGGACGGAGACCTGATCGAGGTCATCATTTCAGGTCAGATCTGAAAAGAGAAACGTTTGGTGGAGAGGTTTATGTACCACAAATAGGTTAGTTTATTTATATAGCTCATTGAAAACCAACGTTCTATACCCGAAGTGCTGTACCGTCAAATAATAAAATACCAAAAAAATCCATCCACAGTATAAGAACAACAAAAGATAAAAATCAAACAAAAGCAAATTTAAACAATTAAGGTGGAAACTTGAAAAGTTAGGCTCAGATATTAACCTTTTAATAGAATCTTAAAATCGATTCTGAACTAAACTTCAATCCAATAGAGAGAAGGAAGCTTTGGAGTAATGTGATTAGATCTTTCTGCTCTGTATTCTGCACCATCAGCTGATCATGAAAGGAATTCAATACAGCCGGTAATAAAAGTATCAGTAACTCACTCTGAATCCGTTGGAGGATGACAGCTCATAAAATGAAAACTATTTTCAATGACTGGGGTAATTTGCTCAGATAATATTAAAGGACCTAAAATGATTTTAAAGTTTCTTGAGAGTCTGGTGGTTGTACAGTGTAAATGGGCCTCTAGAACCATCAAAACCATCAAGAAGGTTTGACCAAAACAGTGATTTCTGCTTTAAGATTATTAAGACGGTCCAGACCAACATGTCTTTAAAACACATAAATGTAAAAGCTGGAGAGAAGCTTTTTTTTCTTGTAGAGGCGAGTAAGTCAGTGAGTCGTCAGCATAGAGTGAAGATTGTGCGTGTGTGTAATTCTTGATTTGTAACTCATGCAATACATTTTGTGTGAAACTTACAATTGTGTATTCGCTTGTTCAACAGTAACAAAATACAAAAAATACAATTTACAAATGCACAGTTACAGCAGCTCAAAACTAACCACACAAACAAACCTTTAAAAAGAACGCACAAATGGCCTTGTACACCAACACATTCTCACTTCCAAGTCATCACATACTGACGTTTGGTTCGGCTCCCTCCGCGTCATTTTTTTAATGTTTGGGTGTCCTGAAGTCGTCGTTTTTTTTTTTTTTTGAAGTACTGGCTGTTCTCATTAAATCCCTGGTCCCCAACCTCTGGGCCACTAACCAGAATTGGTCCAGTGCAACAAGACGTAGCTCCCCAGTACCGCAAATCCAGCACTGCTAATCCGTTTCCAGTACCCTAACCCTAACCTGACACCGAACCAGATGCAGTAGCGAACCGGTACTAGACGCTGTACCAGGTGCGAACCAGTACCGGGTTAAGGTTAGGGTACTTATACTAGACAGGTCCCGAGGACCAGTGTGCATCCTGTACCACGTCCCGAGGGTTGCGAACCCTTGATATTAAGAACAGCCTAAAATAACGAGTTGGGGAGATCCAAAACGTCAAGAAGGTTCCTTAGCTAGAAGTCAACGACTTGGGGATGAGAATGTGGGGGATACAAACACAAAAAACACATTTACGCACAAATCTGATGTGAGACTCTTTTCACGTCTCCAAGATTCATGATTAAATGAGGCTTTTAAATGATGCTAGAATGCTGGGTCAGAGTTTACTCATCAGTCCCTTTGAACTCAGATTGTGAATAATATCTGGTGAAAACTTACATTTTCCCACTTTCTTAAACAGATGCCTGTTAATATACAAAAGTATAAAAAAAGTAAGTATATTAAAAATATGGGTTTTTAAAACAGTAAAATGCGGTTTTGTGCGTGTGTGTGTAACAAGCAATTCATGTGTACATTTTAATGATTTGTGTGTAGTTAGTTTTAATCTGCAGTCATTTAAAGTTTTATGTGTGTTAATTATATTTTTTTATATATATATTTTTATATATATATATTTTTTTTGTATTTGTAACTTTTGTAAATGTAAAGACTTAATTGCACACAGTTACCACAAAATCACAAAAGCTTGAACAGATCCCAGAAATGTCGGCAGAAGAAGCTTAACGTTAATGTATGTTTAGGTCAACCGAGTGTTAGCATTAGCCGGCCATGGGGAAATCCCATTATACTTTAGCATCAAGCTAATGGAGTTTAGTCTTATTTGTTAGATTGTCTCTTATTGTGTTTACGTCCTCCTCAGGATTGGCGTCGGTCACAGAGGTGAAGATCCGCCCTCACTCTCTAGCTGTGCACTCGTACCGCTCCCCCACTTTCTGCCACCACTGTGGGGAGATGCTGTGGGGTCTGGTCCGGCAGGGCCTGAAGTGTGACGGTAACCTCCCCCTGATCCCGGACGCCATCCATACCATCTGGACCAAAAGTAAAACAGCTCCTTCTGCTCCTCTGCAGGTTGTGGATTAGACTTCCATAAACGCTGCGCTTTGCAGTTACCCAACGACTGCAGCCGAGCTCGCCGCCAAGTTAGCTCCAGCCTCTCGCTGTTCCCGCCGCGGCGGTCCCAAACGCACTCACTGTCCTATCAGGCCGGAGGCAGTCTGGAGGAGGTAACCGAAAGTCATCTGACCAGTAATCACGTGGAGATGAAGCGACAAAAACTGAATGTCAATAATGGTCATCCGTCTGCATTAGATCAGCATGTCCAAGCCCTCCTCCAGGCCTCCGTCGTGGGCGGAGCCTCCAGTCTGGCTGGGAGTGGGATTAGGAGACAAAACCAGAGCGCAGGTCCCTCACACCTTCTACATCCACAGTTACACCAAACCCACCATGTGCCAGTACTGCCACCGGCTGCTCAAGGGGCTCTTCAGGCAGGGCATGCAGTGCTCAGGTGAGAAGCCAGGAGGAGGAGGCCTTCCTTCTGCTGAAATTTGACAACTCGTTTCAAGACTTGTATTTGAGTGTGATGTCACAGTATAGAAATTTGTGTTCTAACAGGGAAAAAAACATTTAAAAAAATCAGAAACCAATCATATACTTGCAGTAAGACACGGTGGGGAAAGAGTTATGGTTTGGACAGCCTCAAAACCTTTAATTTTGTCATCGCTGATCGTGATCTTCAACTCAATGAGGTGAATGTGAGACAGTCTGTGTGTTTAAAAACCTACTCCAATGAAAACTGTGTTTTTGTGACCCAAGAAACGCTCGTTCAGTTTAATGTTCAAACTTCATGACTTCTTAAAACTTCTGGTGAGAAATCTACAGGACATGTTGGGATGGATCCTATATGTATCTGAGAATGGCGTGGGAAGACGACAGGAGAAAGGGAGTAATTATTTTTAAAGATTATTATTCTGGTGGAGAAAAGCAGCAGACTATTTCCTGGTGCAGAAACGGAGCAGACTATTTCCTGGTGGAGAAAGGGCGGAGGGTATTTCCTGGTGGAGAAAGGGAGCAGACTATTTCCTGGTGCAGAAAGGGAGAAGACTATTTCCTGGTGCAGAAAGGGAGCAGGCTATTTCTGGATCTTGAAAGGGAGCAGACTATTTCCTGGTGCAGAAAGGGAGCAGACTATTTCCAGGTGTTGAAAGGGAGCAGACTATTTCTGGGTCTTGAAAGGGAGCAGACTATTTCTGGGTCTTGAAAGGGAGCAGACTATTTCCTGGTGCAGAAAGGGAGAAGACTATTTCCAGGTGCTGAAAGGGAGCAGACTATTCCCTGGTGTTGAAAGGGAGCAGACTATTTCTGGGTCTTGAAAGGGAGCAGACGATTTCCTGGTGCAGAAAGGGAGAAGACTATTTCCTGGTGCTGAAAGGGAGCAGACTATTCCCTGGTGCAGAAAGGGAGAAGACTATTTCCAGGTGCTGAAAGGGAGCAGACTATTCCCTGGTGCAGAAAGGGAGCAGACTATTTCCAGGTGTTGAAAGGGAGCAGACTATTTCTGGGTCTTGAAAGGGAGCAGACTATTTCCTGGTGCAGAAAGGGAGAAGACTATTTCCAGGTGCTGAAAGGGAGCAGACTATTCCCTGGTGCAGAAAGGGAGAAGACTATTTCCTGGTGCATAAAGGCAGAAGGCTATTTCTGGGTGCAGAAAGGGAGAAGTCTACTTCCTGGATCAGAAAGGGAGAAGACTATTTACTGGTGCAGAAAGGTAGAAGGCTATTTCTGGGTGCAGAAAGGGAGCAGCCTATTTCCAGGTGTTGAAAGGGAGCAGACTATTTCTGGGTCTTGAAAGGGAGCAGACTATTTCCTGGTGCAGAAAGGGAGAAGACTATTTCCTGGTGCAGAAAAGGAGCAGACTATTATTCTGGTGGAGAAAGGGAACAGTTTTTTTGCTTTTCTGATGATGAAGGATGCATATAAAGAAAATTAAGCTCAAAATTACAATGAACAGGCTACAGGCTCTCTAGTCCAAGTCATCAGCAACTGGGCCCCAACAGTCCCACCCACAACTCAGAGGCAAGTTTTAGTTCCTGCTGCTCTGCCAAAACTGTCCAATAAAAAGACACAGATTTTAGGATTTTTGCTAAAACCAACATATTTCTAATTAAAAGACCACTGGGAACGCTTGGAAAATAGGTGAAAAGATGATCAGTGTGAGACTTCAAACTACACTGACGTGATCTTTGGCAAGAGGAAAGAATAAAAGCACAAACCTCAAAACTTCTCCACAACCTTTGGACTTTAGTTTTTAGAGTTGAATTTCCCACTCTAGATTAGTGGTTTTTACATTATTTTTAAGTAGATTTTACATTTTAAAGTTGATTTATTTTATTTTTAAAAAATAGGTGTGAAGGTCACACAGAGCTGTTTTAAATGCTGCAAAAACTCTCCTGCATTTAGGTTGACCTTTTTTTGTATGATACATGCAGTTTCTATCAAACCTCTTTTTCTCAGACTGCAGGTTTAACTGCCATCGGCGCTGCGTGCCGTTAGTCCCCAGAGACTGTCCTGTTGAGAGGAGAGGCGACGGTTACGGTGAGCAGCAGCAGCGTTTGTCTGTGGGATGTTAAAATCAACATCTTCTCGTGTAGTTTTGACATTTTTTCTCGTTACTTTTCCAGAACCTGTAACAGGCAGTCGGAGCTCCACCCCCAACCCGGAAGACATCGAGTCCGAGTTAGATACCACGTCTCTGGATATGTCAGATGACGAGATATTCACAGACTTCGACCTGCTGGCTGAGATCAACGAGGCGGAGAAGCTTCGAGAACCCATGAGGTCAGGAAGTCTCAACGCTCTGATCACTTCATCCCTGCTGTTTCGTTCTGACGCCGCCGCCTCTTTCCTCAGCCCGTGCTTCAGCAGCAACATCCCGCTGATGAGGCTCGTCCAGTCGGTGCATCACACCAAGCGGAGGCCCGCCGGAGCGCTGAGAGAAGGCTGGCTGCTGCACCACACCAACACAGACGCTCTGGTGAGAGTCCAGAACTGCTGCTTTCTCCTCCTGACTCTGTCCAAGGCTTCCATGTGACGTTCAGATGTGTCTGATGTGTCAGAGGAAACGACATTATTGGATCTTGGACTGGAAGAGCATCACTCTGTACCAGAATGAGACCAGCACTAAATACTACAAAGTATGACCTCCAACTTTGATAAGTCTTATTTTTGTTGTCGTTTTTGGTTGGAGGTGACCTCTCCTTTTTCTCTGGCAGGAGATTCCTCTGTCTGAGGTGCTGCAGGTTCGAGGCCCATCCCAGCTGTCCGTGCCAGTGTTGCCAGGCGACGAGGCGCACTCCTTCGAGCTGCTGACGGCCTCGCTGGTGTTCTGCGTTCAGGCCGGAGTGGAGGCGGCGTCCTGGGAGAGCGCCATCTGTCAGGCCCTGATGCCGATGCAGAGCAGCAGAGGACGGGCGGAGCAAGAGCAGCAAGGTGAGAGTACCACAACCAAACATGTGCTATGTAACTAACCGCTCTTCTAATGAGCAATCTTCATTCATCAAGTGTTTAGCGTCCTGGTTCCAGATCAAGATAGAGGAGACAGCGACGCGGTGAGGATCCCTTCATAAAACCCTTCAGCACAATTTAGAAAAGACTCACAGCTCACTGTTGATGTTTCAGGACATCAGCTCAGTCTATCAGATCTTTACTGACGACGTTCTGGGTTCTGGACAGTTTGGAGTGGTCTACAAAGGTGAGATGACTTTATTGTGTGATTTATTAAAGTCCAATTCCGATCATCAAAGCATATTCAGCGCTCTTTTAAGTAACTGGAGCTGTCCAGACTCACAGTTTTCAGAATGGAGCGGAGCGGGCAGCTTACTGTCCACCCAGCGTGCGTGTTTCTACGTCACAAATACAATCTTTGTCAAACTGCATTTTTTTGTTTGGGGTTCTAATATAGAAATACTCAGAAATATAATTTTTAGCTTAATTTTCTTAACATATGGCCTCCATCATCAAAAAAATGACATTAAAAATAGCAAAAACACAACTGAAATTCAATAAAATGGTGATTTAATGGAAATCTTTATTTGTTAAAGCTTATTATTGATTTCCTTCTATCCGACCCTTCAGCAAATATTTATAATCATTGCAGCCTAAAATGGCTGATGTTGTGGGCAGCTTTTGTGAAAAATTGCGAGAAAAGTTGCTATGTTTTCAATATATATATATTTGTGATTTCAAAACTATCTTTAAGGTTCTGGTCATCTTTCAGGCACTCACAGGAAGTCGGGTCGAGCGGTCGCCATAAAGGTCATCGATAAAATCCGCTTCCCCACCAAAGTGGAGAGGCAGCTGAGGAACGAAGTGGCCATCCTGCAGGTGTTTCTCTGTGATTTGGTCCATTTCTCACCACGTCTTACACCCCAAACTCACACTTTTAGTTGTGTTTGGTTCAGAAACTGTCCCATCCCGGCGTGGTTCTGTTGGAGGGGATGTTTGAAACCGCAGAGCACGTCTTCGTGGTCATGGAGAAGCTCCACGGAGACATGCTAGAGATGATTCTCTCCAGCGAGAAGGGCCGACTCCCCGAGCGCATCACTCGCTTCCTGGTCATGCAGGTGAGAGCCCCCCCACCCCCTGCTATGACCTAAAGCCCCGCCCCCAAAACCAGAGTTCTCCGTGTTCGCCCCGTGCAGATCCTGGAGGCCCTGCGGTACCTGCACCTGAAGCACGTGGCTCACTGCGACCTGAAGCCGGAGAACGTGCTGCTGGCCTCCGCAGACTCCTTCCCGCAGGTGAAGCTGTGTGACTTCGGCTTCGCCCGCATCATCGGGGAGAAGTCCTTCCGGCGCTCGGTGGTGGGAACGCCGGCCTACCTGGCGCCCGAGGTGATCAGCAGCAACGGCTACAACCGCTCCCTGGACATGTGGTCCGTGGGTGTGATCATATACGTCAGCCTGAGCGGCACCTTCCCCTTCAACGAGGACGAAGACATCCGGCAGCAGATCACCAACGCGGCCTTCATGTACCCCCGCCAGCCCTGGTCCTCCATCTCACTGGAAGGTACTCTATGATAAATATTCTGAGGAACGATCCCCGACATTTCACTGATTGCTTTCTAACTCCCTGCAGCTGTGAGCCTCATCAACAACCTGCTGCAGGTCTCTGTGAAGCGCAGGTTCACTGTGGGGAAAGCTCTGGGACACTCCTGGCTCCAGGTCAGTGTTTTTAGCACCTTCAGCCAGCTGAAGGACTAATGCCGTTTAGTTCGTTTGTAATGTAACGATTCTTCGTGGATCAGTAAAAAAACAGATTTAAACTCGTCAGCATGTTCATCGTTGCAGAAGATAAAAAAAATTGGTCTGTCTCGGCCTGTGCCTGAATTTAGAAATGCAGAGATGATGACATGTCTCCATGCAGGCTCCTGTGAGTGTGCTGGCGCGCCTGTGAGTGCGCGGCCGTGCCTGTGAGTGTGCTGGTGTGCTTGTGAGTGTGCGGGCGCTCCTGTGAGTGTGCGGGCGCACCTGTGAGTGTGCTGGTGTGCTTGTGAGTGTGAAGGCGCTCCTGTGAGTGTGCTGGTGTGCTTGTGAGTGTGCGGGCGCTCCTGTGAGTGTGCGGGCGCGCCTGTGAGTGTGCGTGCTCACGTGTGAGTATGTGTGTGCGCACCTGTGAATCTGTGTCCACACCTCTGAGTCATTGAGTGTATGGGCGCACCTGTGAATGTGTGCATGCCTGTGAGTGCGTGCACACGCACCTGATTGTGCGTGCGCGGGCTCACCTGTGGGTATCTCATGGTAATTGTAAATTTAGCTAATATTTTAGCACAATGCTAGCTGTCTTGACAAAATTAGAAATGTTTCCAGGTTTTCACGGTAATTGGGAGTTTAGCTAATATTTTAGCATCATGCTAGTTGTTTTGACAAAATTAGACTTTTTTTTCCAGATTTTTAGACTAATTTGGAGTTTATCTAATATTTCAACATTGTACTAGCTGTTTGGCAAAAGTAGTCATTTTTCCAGTTTACAGCAGCTGCATTCAGCTCACAGCATTCACACTTGCATTATCTCAGGTAATGCCATATATCTTGTTGTCTATTTGTATCGAATCCTTTTCTGTTAGTAGGAAAACAGTTTGATGTAAAGGGCAAAAAGAAAGCATATTTGGCCTTAAAATACCTTTAATTAATTTTGTTGAGAAAAAAAATTTGGAAAAAATCGTGACTTTTAAACTGTGAATCGAATCGTGGCTCGACTGAATCGTTACATCCTTATTCATTTGTGACCGTCTTTCTCGTGGCAGGACTTCCAGCTGTGGTGCGACCTCAGGCAGTTCGAGCTGCGTCTGGGCTGCAGGTATCTGACCCACCAGGGAGATGATGACCGCTGGACGTCCTACACTCAGCAGAGTGGGCTGAGCTTCCCTCCCTCCTGAGGCAACAGGTCAGGCGCCGTTCCTCAGCCCGGAGCCAAAGCTACACTTCACCTGGAGAACATTTAAAAATAAAACCCACCACACAGACAACTGTTGTTTAAATATATGACTTTCCTTTTTTATTGAAATGGTAAGTGAAAGTCCATCGCTGGACAGACTGAACTGAGGATGAGGAGAACGGAGCAATAAAAAGGCCTAAAAACGCGCAGCAGAGTCGACTCGCACTGATTCGTTTATTTGTTTATTTTTTTGTCGTTTTCTGCTCTTGTTCCACATACAGCATCAATTATTTTTGTCACAACTTTCCTGACGCCTCGCTTATCTTCATCTCTCCTCCTCCTCCTCCTCCCCACGTTTAACTCACAAGAGAAACTTCGTTCTTCTCTTCCATGTCACCATCAGGCCATCTTTGTGTTTTACCCACAGTGCTCTGCTCTCTGCCTGCATCTCCAGCGCATTCGTTTGTTTTTAGTTTTTCTTGCCTTCATTTCCTCCATGTGTTCCTGAGTTTCTTAAGGCTTTTTTTCTGCAGCCTTTTTGTGGGGTTCAGTCAGTGACGGCATTTCTATCCTTTAACATAGCATGCATCTGCACAAAAACTGACCAACCAGCTTTTTTATCCTTGAATTACCCTTCTACAAAAAAATATAATAAAATATAATAATAATCTGAGAAAGAAAGCAGGAGTCTCTGCTCAAAACAAGTGTCTCCGAGGCAGCCGTGTGTTCTTTTTGCATATTTTCGACAATTTGAGCAAAGTCTTCTGCTCTCTGCTCTCTACGAGTTCCTGGGGCTGATTAGAGGGATGGAGGGGGTAGAGGAGGAGGAAGAGGAGGAGTTCAGAATTAAGAGAGGAAACCGTGATTAGAAGGAAGCATGTGGGAGGACAGCAGAAGGGTTTCAAATCTCCAAACAGGAGAAGTAAAAGCTGGGGGAGGAGGAGGAGAGGGGCGGCTGCGGCGGCGGCGGCTGGGTTTATAAGTCGCTCTCTCCGTAGAGGGCGCTGGAGAAGGAGATGTAATCCAGGGCGCCAGGGGGGGCTTCGGGCCCGACGTATCTGGTCATGCGGCTGATGCAGTACTCGGCCTGCTCTGGAGGCAACTCCCGGCGCAGCTCGTCCACTGTGATGTAGTTCTGAGGGGAGAAACAGAGGAAACCTGAGGATTCTAGTACCCTTCATCAGTGCAACATTAGCCCCGCCCTCTTTAAAGAAAGGAAAGAAATACAGCCAAAAACGAACAAAAAATCCCAAACAGCAATGATCAACTTCTCCTTCATGTTGGTTTTAGACTCCACCCACTGCTCCACCATCAACGCATCACAGGCCAAAGTGGAGTTCCTGATTCGTTGACACAAACCTTCTCACCACACCCGATTATTATTCCCCGTATTCCCAAACTGTCATACTTTTGGAGTTTCTCCTTCATGTTGGTTTTGGATTCCCTATTTTTTACATCACCTTGGTAATGATTGGTTGGCATAAATTGTTTCAAAAGTTCATACATTTGAACTCTGGAAACATGCCATGCAGCAAAAATTTCGGGACAAGGTCATTGTTGCTACCCAAAATGCACCAATAGAGAATTACGCCATGCCTGACGCTCAAAATGTACTGTAAGACCTCTTGTTCATAAACCTGATGCTAAAAATAAGATATTAGAATATATTTTTTATTATTGGCATAATATAAATAAAAAAAATATCAAAGTTTGGGAGGTGGAGGAGAATAATCATCTTCTCCTCCGTGTTGGTTTTGGACTTCACTCTATTATGACATCATCAACACGTCACGGACCAAAGTGGAGTTTCTGATTGTTTGATGCGATGTGAAGCTTCGCCAAAGTTCCCATATTGGAACTCTGGAAAGGTGCGAGATTTTTGCTGCGCCACCCAAAAATGGCCAAACACTGAAGAATGGAGTGGCACCCGATGCTTAAATCTCGCCGTTGTACCTCTCAATATATAGACTTAACATTAAAACTGGCAAATATGGTTCTGTGTGAATGTAGACTCTAGTGGTGTTGGTTCAAAGGGTTCAGAAAAACATGTCAAAGAACCAACTATGACCAAATTCACGTCTCCATCAGCATGCGTGCTAACATTTACCAGGTCAGTCTTCAACCTCACCTGTTTGGTTCTTAAAGGACTCAGAAGAAGTTTAGGCGCTCACCTTATCTGAGGCCAGAATCTTGAAGGACGCCATGACCTGTTCTGCGGTGTCGGTTTCGGCGGTCTCTCGGGTCATGAAGTCAATGAAGGCTTGGAAGGTTACAACGCCGGTGTTGTTGGGGTCTACCAGGGTCATGATGCGAGCGAACTCCACCTCACCCTGTCAAGAAGAAAGAATATCAGTGGATTTGCTCTCGACTGATGGAAGATTTTACCGTGTTTGGTTAGGATGGCGCTTCTCGCTGACCAGATCGTAACCCATGGAGATGAGACAGGCGCGGAAGTCGTCTGGGTCCATCATGCCGTTTCTCTTCTGCAAAGTAGGAACAGTCACTGCAGAGCCACACCGCGTTGGTAATAAACGAGGCGAAGGCGAGCTCTCACCCTGTCGAAGTGGTTGAAGGAGGCCCTGAACTCGTTGAGCTGCTCCTGGCTGATGCCTTTGGCGTCGCGGGTCAGGATCTGGTTCTCCACCTCGTTGATGGTTCTGGCGATGGTGGTGAGCAGCTGCTCCCAGCCCACGCGGACGTGCTGCGGGCAAGGAGCAAATCAGAGTGAGGTCAAGGTCCGTGAAGGGCCCAGTTGAAGATGTTGCTGCGGCTCACCTCCATGGTGTAGTTGGTGTGCTTGTTGTCGAAGATGAGGGACTCCTGGCTGAGCTGGTGGTCTCCCTCCAGCTTGTCGATGTTGGATTTGTAGTTGATGATGTTCTGCTCGTACTGCTTCAGGCTGTTCATCTGCTCCTCCAGGGAGCCGGCGATGTCCACAGACACGTGGCTGATCTCCTGGATGAGGAAAACAACGAGTTATTAGCAGATGCCAACAAGTTTCATGCTTTTAAACCACGGACAGGGTTAATACTCAATTCTGATTGGCTGCAGGGTGTCCATTAAAAAGTGATAACGAACACCTTAAAAAAGTTCCAGTCATATAGCCTGAATGTTCGTTATTAGTCTAAACACATATAGACTAGGGGTATCGAAAAACATTGATTTTGTTATATTTCGCGATTAGGGCTGGGTATTGATAGCAATTTCCAGAATTGTTTCAGTTCGATTCAGCAGAGCCTGGATCGATTCAATTTAGAGTTTTTTCTATTTTTCAGTCCACTCAATTCGATTCAATTCAATTTTGAGTTTAAGTTTGGCATTTCAGTTTGGCCACTAGGTGGCGATCGCGCTATAGCATTACATCTTATTCCAGGAGAAGAAGAAAGTATGAGTAAAAACTGAGCTTTAGACCACAAATGGTCAATTTAAAAAATATTTCCTTAAGAGTTTGGAAAATTCATGTCTTTGAGTATGAAGATATTCATTTAGTAAGCAATGTATGTTTAGGTCAACCGAGCATTAGCATTAGCCGTCCTATTGGAAATTCTATTAAACGTTAGCATCAAGCTAGCGGACTTTAGCTTTATGTGCTAGATCGATCTCTACTTTTATGGATTGATTATTGATCTATTGAGCTTAGATGAAATTGATAAATTGATTTTATCAACCGAGCCCTAATCGTGATACTTCATTTGGCGATACTAAATATTCATTCATTCATCTTCCAGACCGCTTCTTCCCTTTCGGGGTCGCGGGGGTGCCGGAGCCTAACCCGGCTACTGATGGGCGAAGGCGGGGTACACCCTGGACAGGTCGCCAGCCTGTCTCAGGGCCTCAATCACACACATCCACTCTCACAGACACACCTAGGGGCAATTTAGAGTCACCAATGAACCTATGAAGCATGTTTTTGGACGGTGGGAGGAAGCCGGAGTCCCCGGTGAAAACCCACGCATGCACGGGGAGAACATGCAAACTCCACACAGAAAGGTCCCAGCCCTCCCTAGCCCAGCCCGCGATACTAAATATTTTGTTCAAATCAGGCAATATTGACCGTTCTCTTTAAGAAAAACATATTTCTTAATTTACCAAAATAAAAGCACCATGGATTTGCTTGGGTAAAAGCAACTTGTATATGAGATACAGTTGAAGTGCTTATCGTTGTGATAATTTTATTACAATGAATTCATGTTCAGGTAGATTTTTTTTTAAGTCATACTGAGAACAAATTGAGAACATTTGTTTTGATACAGTGTTGGGATATATTGTAATATATATCAGGAGTTGCATATCGTAGTAACAAAGCAAGTCTTCACACTGATGGACATCCCAGTATCTCTGTCAATTTTTTATCTTGCTTACCTTATTGCTACAGAGTGAGTACGTGTTTATTTTATTTTTATTTTTTTAAATATATTTTGTTTGTTGATTTGATTTAATTTAATGATGAGAGTCAATGGTGGATATTTCTTCAATGAAAGCGATCTTAGAAACAAGACTTTTGTTTCTTTGAAACAAACTTTTGCTTCATCAGCTGAACAAAGACAAGCGGTAAGAGGTGAACTTTCCCTCCGAAGTGACGCGTTGTACCACTTTAGATGATGTTTAGTATATATACAGTTTTTGCACGGTGTAGCCGTTACCATGAAAACATGTCATACAGCTAATATAATCGTCTCCTTTTTGTTAAAATGGTTTAAAAATAGAATAAACTAGATTTGAGTACTAATATTCAACTTAATAATATTTTTATTTCAGAAGTGGGTGTGGTATATGTCAGATAATGCCCTCTGATGTGTGCGTTTTCAGGTGTCCAAAGGTTGCTTTTTTGATTTACGCCTCTGCGCCGTCCACTAACGACTGAGAATTGACTCCATTTTCTCGTACTTATTAGTTCTGGGCCGCGGCGCCTCCTCACCTCCATCTTGGTTTGGATCCATGGCCCGATGATGTTGGCTTGTGCGGCAAACTGGCGCCTGAGTCTCTCGTTGGCCTGCTGCCGGGCAACCTCCTCCTGGAGCATTTGGTCTCTGAGGGGCACAAGGTGCTTCACCTGGGGACAAAGTTCACAACTTTCACAACATAAAAAGCTTCTCCAGGACTTTTACAGGTTTTCCTGTTCCACCTGGACTTCCTGTCAGAGCCGCCCTCAGCGATCAGTGTCATTCTAACCTAAATGTTCTGTACTATTTCTGCCCCAGCATACGAGCTACGAGCTGGACTTATTTTTAGCCGGATGACCAAATGCAGAGAGATGGGGCTCCACTCTGACACTCGCCACAATAAAGCCAGCTCAGGAAGAGGATGGCGGTGGATTGGACCACTCCGACTCACAGTGTCCCACTTGTTGGAGATGTCCTGCGGGCTCAGGTTGGTGTAGGGGTTGATTCCCGACAGCTTGATGCCGTAGGTCTGAGCGATCTTCAGGATCTCGGTGTGGATGCCCAAGGTGGCCATGCGCTCCTTGTCAGCCTCGGGCAGCGTGGCCTTGAACTGATCGTGAGCTGTGATCAAACTCTGAAAAGAGACGAGAATAAGAGTGGGATTCCCTTTATATTAATCGATTAAAGAACTAAGTAATTAATCATAAATTGGAAAGAAATTAAACGTAATTATTCGCCTTTTTCTTTTCTTTAGGTACAGTATTTGCCAGCCACTTATTAACTGCAAATAATACATTATAATTATAATTACCTACTTGCTTATTTTGTATCAATTTAATCAGAAAACTACACCTATGTGACAATACCTTTATTTTGAAATTTTTCCATGTTATATATGCACGAGACATAAAATCATTCAACGGAAAATTCCATTTGGGAAAATGGGATTCATTTTGCTGTGGAAACCCCAAGAATGTTTAACGAACTGCTTTTACAACATAGAATAAAAGTTTTAGGTGTAACTTTATTAAAAAAAAAGCCAATAAGAATAAAACTTTTCAACAAACTAATCAACATGTTTCTAAATGAAAATACAAAAAAATCTAGACTAAAGTCACATCAGGCAATCCAAAAAAAATAAGAATTTCTCACTGCTATTTTACATATTTACTGTTTTTTCAGCTTTTCATTTTTTCTCAGACATTTTCTTTATTAATCTCAAGTTTGATCCAGCTGGATTTCAGGTTGTCCTGACTGGAAACTACACAGGTGGGGGCGTGTCTGTCCATTCTGAACTGCTCACCTACTGCGACGTCGGTAGGCGGGACTTTCACAGAGAACCGCAGAGTTTCCTCAATTTTTAGACAACGCTGGTGCTTGTTATTGTGACAAATTCATGTCGGTTGCCATCTCAAAATAAAATAATAGTCTGTTTTCTCGTTGGATTTCTCATAGCAGACAGCTCAGTTTTGCTCCGCCGCCCATAGCAGGTCGTTCTTTGCCTTATTTATTAAAATAAAAGATCGCTTTTGTCCAAAAAATACAAATAAATCCCATATTATCTCTCTAATTTAACAAAATCTCAATCACAGAATGTAAAAAAAAGTTTAAGCTTATTTTAGACAGACTTTTATTACCCTGATCTCACAGCTGCACAGCAGAACGCCTGAGGGTATTAATACATATTAACACATTATGATCTATTAATCGTGAGCGTTAATGTGTTAACTTTTCACAGCTCTACTTTATATCCATAAAAACAAAACAAAAAAACTCTCAGGTGGTTTAAAATCTAACCCCAAGTTTAATCTATCGTGAGTATTTCTGCATTTTTAGACCTTTCCCGTTCTGAATTTCAAAATAAAAGTCTCACATAATGTGAGAAGTGTTGAAGCATGAGGACGTACCTGGATCTCTTCAATGCTGTGGACAATGAACATGTCCTGCAGATCCTCCATGGCTCCGTCCATCCAGTTGTTAAAGGGCGCCGCCCTCTTGGCGAACTCCAGGTACAGCTGGTCGATGGTCTCCCACAGCTTCTCCACACGCTGAAGTCACAGGAAACCAAAACTTTTCAGCACATTCAAGTTTTAAACCTTTAACACCTGACAAAATCTTTACCAGCTTTCAACCGTTGACGAAATCAACATAATTCCAGCAGATTTTGAAGGAGAAAAGCGGCGCTCGCCGCTTTTCTCCTTCAAAATCTGCTGGAATTACGTTGATTGAAAAGTTACAGTAAATCAAAGAAAGTGTTAAAGGGTTAAATCTGATTTGTGACGTGGACTTTTCTAAACTTCACCTCCAGTGAGTCCCTCCTCTTCTGGGTGAGGGTGCCCAGGTTGTCCCACTGGTCGCAGATGCCCTGGCAGCGGGCGTTGACGGTTGCGGCATCATGGTAATCCAGCTCACTGGTGGATTAAAAACACTTGATCAAAGCAAACGTTTACATTTTACCTAAAAAGAGGAACAAATGTTTCTTTTCTTTTAGTTTTTAGGACAGTAACTTGAGCTTTTGAAGTGCTTACTGATAAATGGCTTATTTTCATATTGATGATCATCGTGTAACCTCAAAGAGATTCCCTCAAAGATGTGTGGATAGTTGGGGGAGGGAGAATGCGAGAACTCCAGATCAGAGGTTTCTGCCCTTTCATGCAACATCCTTTCATCTCTCCTTGTTAATATTCCCTTCCACTCATCGTCGCCGTCTTTTGTTCTTCACTTAATCACATCTGGATCGGCTGAACTTCTGCTCCTAGCTTCAACTTTTTTTGTTTCTTCCTCAGCTCCCTCTGAGGGAGTGAGGGGAATCCTTAACTCAGGGGTGTCAAACTCCATCACACAGGGGGCCAAAATCCAAAACACACCTTAGGTCACGGGCCGAACAGGATAAACATTTAATGAACTCACTAAAACTACATTTTTGAAACATTAAAAACGTACATTTTTAGCATAACTATGAACTAAAACAGGGAGGAAAATTATTCCAGAATAAATCAACTCAAACCTTAAATAACTTTAAATATTTTACTCTCCATAAAAATATTTTTTGTCAAAATTTTACAAGTTAGAAATTAGCTCATTGGACAATTAATAACGATAAAATAAAATGATCTGGAGGGCCGGATCTGGCTTTGACACATGATTCTTAACTGCTAAGAATTTGCAGAAAATTCAAATTTAAATAAAAAATATTAAAGAAAATTTTTCTTTTTCTTTTCTACAATATATTTAACAGATTTTGCTTATTTTTCTTCATTTTTAAACTGGTCTCAGTTTTACAGCAAAAAATGACTCTTTCTTCATCAATATTTCACTGTTCTTTGAGCTAAATGTTGATTTTAAATTTTTGGACAAATCTATTAGAGGTTAGAAGATCAAAAACTTTTGTGTTTTCTTGAACTTTTAAATTTCTATTTTATCTTGTTAGTTTTTTTTTCTAAAGCATTTGGATAATTTGGAGGACTTTCTGTCTTTATGATTCACCTCTCAAATCTCAACTTTTATTTTTTTTATGTTTCACAGCTATTAAATTGTTTAAAAAAATATTGCAGGTGTCTTTAGGAATGGATTTGAAGAACAAATTATCCTTTTATGCAGATGATGTTTTACTTTTTTTGGTCAAAATGTACAGTGAACAGTAAATCCTCAGGAAACAAGTAAAATCTCAGTAAAAGTACACTTGTAATGGACTTATTCCAGTTTGAAGACTGTAAAAAAAACATTTTAGAGTTCGAGTTAAACAAAACTTCACTTCTCTTCATCATTAAAGTCTCACTCCAACCATATTTTGAGCTATTGTAAAAGTGTTCCCAGTTGTATTTCAATTAGAATTATGCTGTTTGTATGCAGAGCGACAGTTGTTGATTAGAAATCTACCTCTGAGTTCTGCACCTGATTCACAAAATTTTAAAAACACATTTTAAGCTTAATTTACTTTGTTCGTCCATCATCAGAAAAATACCACCAGAACATGTTAAAAACACCATTTTCGTTTCTAATTCCCATTTTTCTTTACGTAAGTGTTATAGAGTAAATACTGTGACCGTCTTTTTGTAAATTAAAAAAAAACCAATGGGACAAATTATGCGATAAAAGTGTTAACAGCCAGCAACGGAGAGAATTTGACTGAAAATATAAAATTAGATATTTCTATACACAGATATCTTTAAATATTTCAAAGAAATTGAATTGAACTGAACTTGGCATGCTACCTAAGGACATTTTCAGTTGCGCAGAAAGACAGATTATCTACACTCTGTTAGTTATTGCTAGAAATATGATTATATTAAATAGGAAAATCAATAAATCACCAACAATAAATGAATCGAAAAGTAAACTCAAACAAGTTTACCTTATGGAAAAGGAGGTTTTGATCAGCAGTGGAGGAGAGTGAAGAACTATTAAAATATTTAACTTGAGGGATGATATTCTGATTTTGTTATGCACATATATAAAAATATGTACTTATATGTATGTAAGTGATGGACAAACGGAAATATGTGGGAAATTTGGACAAAATCTAGCTCCTTTTCCCCAGTTATTATTATTGTTTATTTATTTTGTTACTGTTATGAATCAAGGAAGACATGCTGGAGTTGAGGATGCATGTTTGTTTAGTGACTTCTTTGGTTTGTATTTTTGGTTTGTATGATTCCTATTTATTTATTTAATTTATTTAGTTTTTTGATTAAAAAAACTCATTGGAGTGGTCCTTCAAATGGATCAACTAACCCCATAAAATAAATATAAATGTAGAAGTTGTGCATCTACATTAATCTATTGCTGTTTTATGTCTTTTTTTTTAATAAACCGGATTAACTTTTTCTAAAATTCCTGCATTTTTAGGACTAAAATCCTGTTTACTGCAACCAAGAATTTCCTTGGCGATCACCGGATGTCATTTCTGCTCGTATCCCCGATATCATGCTGAGGAACTGCTTTGATTCTCAATGATCTCCTTTCATCCTGTGATCAAGTTGAGGTTCCTCAAAGATTTTTAACAATTTTGAGCAACTTTCCACCCGGTTCATTTTGTGTCCAGCAGCTGGTTTTACTGGAGCTGTCAGGATGCTAAACTCTCTTAGATGACCACAGATTTTGACTTAAATCTTCTTCTATTTCAAACTGATCAACACATCATCAGTTATCACGTTTATAATAGACTCTACCAAGGATTGAGTGTTGAATTCTCCTTTATCCAGATGTTCTGGATGCATCTGAGGCTTTCCTCTCAGTCTGGATCCTCTCATTGCTCCTCCATGTTTAGTGGAACGGTGACTTTATGTTCTCTTCAGATTCATATTAGCTAAACCGTCTGTTCTCCGTCTCAGTCAAACAGAAACTCATGTCCGGAAAGGTTCGAGAAGCTGGTTCCCCTCTACATTCCTGCCTATATAGATCTACTAGTTCATAAATGTGTAAATATTTGTCAGATCTACTGGTGGTTCCTGAACTCAGCAGAACTCTGAACAAGCCGCCTTTGGTTTGTTCGTACTTCAGCTCCTGAGCGATGGCGGCGATCTGCTCCACTCTGTCCTGGTGAGCGGCCAGGTCGCTCTCGAAGGCCTCGTGCTTCCTCATCAAGGCTCTGATCTCCATCAGAGACGCAGACTCGTAATCCTTCTGGGACAGCAGGTCCTCTTTACCTGAAAGCCATCAACGTTTTTTGTTAAATGAACATCAGATTCTCAGTTTGGCGTCATTTTTTGAAGCCCACCTGAAGTCCAGGCCTCATGCATGGCACACTTCTGCTTGAACTTCTCAGCCAAATGATCGAGTCTCTCCAGACGGCGAATCTCCGTCAGCAGCCACTCCTCGTAGCCCTTTTCCACCTGCTCCAGGCCCTTCCAGGCGTTTGCAATATCCTGAAAGCACAGAGGTTTCATTGTGACAGGAGGAACCGACGGTTGGAGGCCGCAGCCGGCTCCATCCACGCCCCCCCACTCACCGACACCATCTTGCCCTCGGAGGGCATGAAGGCGGGCCGGTTGCTGAGCCTCAGCTTGGTCTGCAGGGTGTTGAAGTTGATCTCCAGCTGACACTTCTCCTGCACACGCGGAGGCTTGTGGACCCGGCGGTAGTCACGGAAGTCCTCCAGCTTCTGCTGCATGGCCCGCATGGTCTGCTCGGCCACGCGGTTCTCCAGCCAGGGGATGGTGCGGCGGATCCACTCCAGCAGCTGCAGACGAAGACGTTTGACTTCACACAACAATGCTGACAAATCATTTAGAAAGAGGATGTTTGTATGTAACGTAGATTATCTTTGTTTAGGTCATGTGAACAAATCTACTTGTAATTTATTGACTCAATTAGAGTAAAGAAATCTCAGATGTACTTCTAAAGCTCCAGATTCGTCAGAATACTGTTGTTGTTTTCAAAAATACTCATTTTGCTGCTGACCTTTTAATCCTTTTTATAATCCCACCGTCCTTCAGAGGGATTGTTCAGTTAATCCATGAAATTAAGTTGGATAACCGATAATTGAAATTTTGGGGAAAAAAAAGAAAACACTTTTCCTTCTGCAGCAGAAGTTTGTGACTTTTTCCACCAAACTTTGATGCTAAAGAAGTTTTCTGCATCTGTGGAGCAGCGATCGCCCTGCACTGACTCCAAAGATGTGTGGTGCAGTTTCAGGAAGAAGATCAAAGAGTTTGAACAGAAGGAACACTGAGAGTAGATTAGGGTGAAGCAGAACAGATTGTGCTCTCTTGCCTCGCTGGCCAGCTTCTCGTACTCCTCCATGAGTTTCTCATTCTCCTGGTTGACGGCCAGCACCTTGCAGATCCGGTTGGCAGCAGTCTCAGCCTGAAACAAAGTCCAGCAGAAGTTTGTTTCTAACTAGAACTTCTACAATTTTGTAGCAGTCTTCACTTTTTTTAATTCCAAAGACGTTGGTGTCTGCAATGACGGAATGGTTTGGAAAACTACGGAGTCCTGGACATGACATAAAAAATAACAACAAACTGTTATATTAGTGTCATTTTACTTTCTGTGAATAAATTATTTTGTGGCCAAAAATAAGCATTTTTAAAAAACATTCTGTGCACATAAGTTTGTATTTTGTACGCATAAGCTAGCATTTGTGGGCACAAGTTAGTATTTTAGCAACATAAATTTGCAATTGAATGCACAAGTTAGCATTTTTTGTCACAACGTAGCTCTTCCGTGCACACGGTAGCATTTGTACACACAAATTAGCATTCTTTGCACAAATTGTAGCCTTTTTATTACACAAATGAGCATTTTTTTGATCACAAGTTAGCATTTTGTGCACACAAGGCAGAATATTTTGCACACGAGTTAGCATTTTTTTGTAAACATATTCGTTTTGTAAATGTAGCTGTAAATGTTTCTAAAAGTATTCATTTTATAAATGTAGATTTATTTTCGTTCGTATGAAAAACTTTTCTCTGCACACGTATCATTTTGTATACACAAGTTAGGATTTTTTGCACAAATTGTAGCTTTTTTTCACACAAGGTAGCTTTTTGTGCTCACAAGTTTGTATTTGTTCATGCCAGTTAGCATTTTGTGGCCACGAAATAGCTTCTTTTTTTAGCATTTTGTGCATACAACTATGTATTTGATAGCACAAGTTAGCATTTTGTGCACATGAGTTGGCAATTTTTTTGCACACGTTAGATTTTGTACACATAAATTAGCATTTTGTGGCCACAACTCTAGCTTTTTTTTACACACACGTTAGCATGTTGTCTCCACAAGTTAGCATTTTTTGCACACAACTTAGCCTTTTCTGCACACGAGTTAGCATTTTTGGGAACACAAATCTGTATTTTGTGCACACAAGTTAGCTTTTTTCTTTTTACACACAACCAAACTTCTTTTACACACAAGTTAGCATTTTATGCACACAAATTATCTTTTTGTGCTCACATGGTAGCATTTTGTGGGCAAGTCAGTAATGCTAATTTGAGGGAACATTTTTTTTTTGTTTATGCCATCTCCAAGGCTCCATAGAAAGCTGTATTTTTATTTAGCCTTTTTTTTGTTAAACCTGAAGTGAAGTAAACAAACAAAGAAAAAAATCGAACCTGCTCCGCTCCAGCGAAGGCGTGATAGAAGCAGGACACGTAGGTCATGATGGCCTTCTCATCAGGTTTAGGTGTGTTCACAATATCTGGGGAGGAAGACGGGAGAGGATGAACTCTAAACGGCTTCTCCAAACTAAATCACGCAGGATTAGAGAACTTTGATTCCACCAGATTACTGTCAAACTCTGCAGTTTAGCACGAGATGTTCTGTAACACAAACTAAACTGATCAGGATTGACGTCTGCTGTTTCCCTACAGCAGCTCGCTGACTTTCTGATGTCACAGTAATTCAATAACTGCTTTAAAGGGATTTTTTATTTTCAAAGCAGATGGGATCATTTCTAGGAAGAGCTTATAATCTGCCATCTGCCGCTGTGCAGTTCATGCTTTACGTAAACGGAGGAAGCAGGTGCAGTGCACGTTTGTAGTTTGCTGAGTCATGGTTTGGTTTTTGCCGCCTCACCTTCAGCATCAAGCATCCTGGGAATGTCCAGGAACTTCTCGGCCACCTCAAAGGCGGTGTTCAGGTTTCCGATGGGGTCATCCTAAAGGGAGTCACAGTCGGGGGTCAGAGTGGACACGTGTTTGGTAATGATGTAGAAAATAGGACGAGGAATGTAAAAAGCAACTAGAAAAACCATCTACAGTTAAAAAAAAAAATCTGTTGGAACAATTTTAGCTTAATGGGGAAGAAAAGGAGGAGGAGCCACCTTTCTCAGTTTGGAGTAGTCGATGAGGTCAGGTCTGTGTCTGTGGATGAGGGCACACAGGGCCAGGCCATCCTTCCAGCTGAGGAAGAGGAGAGAACAGAGGAGTTAGAGGATGCTGAACAGAAAACTGAGGAATGCAAAGGAGTTCAAAGAAGCACAAGTCTGAGCCTAAAAAAAAAGAAAAGCAGAGACACGACTGCAGTTTGGCTCTCTAGCCACAGTCGGGTGCCGTCGACCAACCTGATGTGGAAGTTCTGCACGTTGACGTTCCTGTAGGGGGCAGTCTTCCTCTGGCACCACAGCAGCAGACCCTCCTTTGCAGAGGTCTCTGAAAAAGTTAAGGAAAAAGACAATGAACGAATGAATTTAAAGGGATCTGGTCTGAACAAGGAAATCTAACGAACAGATGGACTTCTAAAATGTGCTCCGACGCAGATTAAAAAAGGCACGCATCATAAAATCTGGATTTAAAAAAAAGAAAAACACCAATCAAAAAGGGATAAGAGCATGAAGGCAAGTGGAAGGACGGACCAGACAAGGTCCAGAGATTTACTGTGGGAGAAGGTCATCGGAAAACTAAAAAAATAAATAAAAAACTGACAGGAGGTGCCGGTTCAGGGATAAATGCTAGTTGGCCGGGATTACTGGGAGATGATTCATCGCACTGGAATGATGGCAGATAAATAATCTCTGAAAGACAGAAGGCTTTTTGACCTGAGACACAGGCAACACGCGATTATGGTCCACTGTGCTTTCTTAGTGTGCTCGAAAAATAAAAAAAATGTACTGAAGGTGCATGCTGGGAAAATTTAATAATTTAATTAAAGAGTTTTTTTCCCCTAAGATGTAAAAACATCCAGAGAGCTGTTGGGATTCCATCAGTCACACAAACCTTCCACAGAGATGTCCTGGATGGCAAAGCGCAGGATGATGGTCCAGATCATTCCGAGAGTCATCTTCACGTTACCGTCGACGATCTCTGCCAAGAGACGGACACTTTACAAGAATCAGAGTGACTCTGAATAACACCTACACCAGGGTTTGGGTAAAAGGTGCAACTGGGATCCAAGAGCAATAAAATACAGTTATATTTACTTTTCAAGTGAAATATTGCAAAATGACAAACGGATTTGTCAAAGTCAAAATGTTTAGTCACGTTTACATGTTGGGAAGGATTTAGCCCCCCAGATTCTGGGTTTTGTGAACTTTTTGGCATGAAAAAAGACAAAAAAATGACAAATATATGTGGGCCCAACCATTTTCTAATCTCTGTGATTAGAAAACTTAAATAAAGAAATAAAAACTCGTCCCTTGGGGAAAAAAATGCCATCAAATAGCAATGTTATCATAAAAGTTAAAAAATACAGGCTGATTAGTTGACCTTGACATATTTTCACCCCAACAAATCTGGTACTCTTTGGAAAGAATAGAATTCAAGATTGTATGAAAACGTTAAGATGACAACAACAATATTCCCATGAAAAACCTAAGAAAACTTTTTTTTTAAAGCTGTTATTTACAGTATTTGGTCTTTATTTAAGTGAAAGAAAGTTTGATCTATTAAGAGGCTATAAAAGCAAACTCGGGAAGAAAATCTCAAGCTCAGGAACTTTAAGAATCACAACATTAAAAACTATAATTCAGCTGGGGCATTTTGATTATTTAAAGCCCCACTCCAACTATATTTTGATCTATTTTAAAATTGTTGCCAATAATTATGATTAATTATGATCATTTCCATCAGAAGTTCACCTCTGAGTTGTGGGCGGGAAATCCCTACGTTGATATCTTAGCATTACTGCTAGCTTTTAGAGCCTAACAATCTCAAGATAATGTTATAGACGTTAATGGATCTATTTGCCTGGAAGTTGAGGATTTAGAGATGCAGCAGAAAAGGGAGATTTTGGCCCACCTATTGCAGTTGCTGCAACTCAAACTCAAGCTTTTTTAAGCTGCGGGTTTTTATCTGCTCCAGATACAATACGATTTAAACAAAGAAATACTCAGAAATGCAGCTTTAATCTTAAATTATTTTATCTATGTCTTACCTTATGCAGAAAAACACAATTCTTATTGTAAATTGGTAATAAAACGGTTATTTTTTTCTTACATTTATGGTATTTTTCCTTTGTTGTTGGTTTTTTTTTTTAATCAGTCCACTTTAATATTTCTGCAATTAGTTCTGTGTAATTTTGTTGTATTGTGTACTACCAATAAATCAACTCAAATGTTTCCAATGGAGGACAAATTTGAAAAAAATTAAGATTAAAATTGCATTTCTAAGTATTTTTTTATTCAAATTGTTGTGAATTAGGAGCAGAAAAGATTATTATTTAGAAAATGCAATGATGAGGTCATGAGCTCTCAGCTCTCAGCAACAAGGAGGGGAAAGGGGGCGGGGTTGCCTTGTGCCACAACTCTGAGGGAAATTTCTAATGAACTCCTGCCGCTCTGCAGAAACTAAGTCTTAGAAAACAACACAGGTTTTTTTTTTTTTTTTGACCGCATAATCATAACTAAAAGAGTACTGGGAACGGTTTAAAGTAGATCAAAGAGCAGAGTGGTTCTTTAATGGAGGGACATTAGGGATAACTGGACTCTCACCTTCTGCTCCGATCGACACCAGTTTGACTCCTTTGCTGCAGATGAAGTCCAGAGCTTTGTTCACGTTGGCGATCTTATGGAAGCGCATCTTGCCTTTGTCGGGTTTAGGCAGCCTTTCCCCTAACGGACAAAGAGAGGATCCAAACAGCATTTTAGAGACAAAAACGACATAAAATTCCCCTACATATTAGCAGTTTTCTTGTCTTTTTATTTAGACGACTTTGACATTTTATGGATCACATTTTTTGCATTATTAATTCCACTTCAAATGCCTTTGTACTCCAAAAAACCCAAATCAAACTTTATTTGTAAAGCACCTTTCATACTGATGAAAAAAATATTTTCTAATTTAAAAACCAAAATATGCAAACTGTGCTACTTATTCTGCAAGCAAGAAATAAACAAACAAAAAAAAGTACAGTTTATGTATTTTTTCTTTTCGTGAGTTCATGCATTTAGCATTCTGCAGAACAAAAGTCATTTTTCCAGACGTGCTGATATGTGTAAAGTGGGCGGGGACATCCACCTGATATGACCTCCAGCAGCAGCATGAGCTTGAGGCCATTTCTGAAATCCTCTTCAATGTTCTCGATCTGTGTCCCAGCTTTCCTTAAGTGGGAGTTGCACCAAGCTGTGAAGGTCTGGCGGGGAAACACGCAACAAGACAGAAAAAAAGAGTTTAGAAGCCTTTTGACCGCACGCCAGCAGCTCCTCTCTACCCTACGGCGTGCAGATGAGAACACATGTGCACGCATGGCTGGATTATTCTTTTCTGCGGTCAAAGCTGCTTAGTGAGGGACAAATCTCCCCCCTCTGTAATTCCTAACCTTGTTTTGGCTGCAGCTGCTGAGTGAGCAGAAATGATCCTACAAATTTACCGGAAAAATCATTCCAAACTTTTTCCAATTCCTGTAATCCAGACCCGATGACGTGGATCAGCGCACGGACTAAACGTCTCCTCAGAGACGCTCTTCCAGCATTAGATTCTAACTGGTTGCATCACATCATGACTTTAAAATACAAGTTAAACACTCACCGTGATAAAAAAAAAAAATCAGATTTTATCATATTTTTGTGCCATTTGAAGTAGTATTTTGAGCACACAACTTAGAAAGTTTACATTTGTATAAGTTAGCATTTTCAGCACACAAGTTAGCATTTTGTGCACACAAGTTGGAATTTTCAGAGCGCAAGCAAGCATTTTGTGCACATAAGTCAGCATTTTTTGCACAAGTTAGCATTTCATGCACAAGAGTTAGGATTTTGTGCACATGAGTTAGTATATTGTGCACAAGAGCATTTTAAGTGCAGGAGTTAGCATTTTGTGCACACGAGTTAGCATTTCGTGCACATGACCATTTTAAATGCAGGAGTTAGCATTTTTTGCACATAAGTTAGCATTTTTTCCACACAATTTAGCATTTTTTGCACATTAGTTAGCATTTTGCGCACACAAGTTAGCATATTGTGCAAAGGAGCATTTTAAGTGCAGGAGTTAGCATTTTGTGCACATGAGTTAGCATTTTGTGCACATGAGTTAGCATTTTGTGCACACGAGTTTGCATTTTGCGTGCACAAGTTAGCATTTCGCGCACATGATAATTTTAAATGCAGGAGTTAGCATTTTGTGCACATGAGTTAGCATTTTGCACACACAAGTTAGCATATTGTGCACAAGAGCATTTTAAGTGCAGGAGTTAGCATTTTGTGCACACAAGTTAGCATTTCGTGCACATGACCATTTTAAATGCAGGAGTTAGCATTTTTTGCACATTAGTTAGCATTTTGCGCACACAAGTTAGCATATTGTGCAGGAGTTAGCATTTTGTGCACACGAGTAATCACACACAAATTAGCATTGTGATGATTAAGCTAAAAATTGCATTTCAGGGTATTTTGTTTATTCAAATGGTCATGAATCAATTGAAAAATAGCTTATTTGTCATAAACGGAGGTGAGGCATTGATTCTCTGTGCCAATAGCCACGCCCACAATTCAGAAGGCTTCTCTGCAGAAACTATGTTCTAGAAAAAAAAAACTGTTTTTTTTTTTTGTTTTTTTGGGGGGGCAAAAAAACAACACAACCTTAATTAAAAGATCTCTGGAAACACTTTGAAAATAGATCAAAAGATGTTCAGAGTGGGACTTTAAATATTTTTTTCTGCTGTCTGCAGGTTTGACAGGAAGTGACTGACGCTTGGATGGACGAACTTCTTCAAAAATCAGGTCAAAATGAAAAGTAGTGCAATGCAGCTCAACTGCAGTTGGGGTAGTTACTCAATCTCAATACTTTTAAACCAGTTAAAACGTGTATATTTAACAAAACGACATTCAGGAAGGTTGTAGAAACATTTATAGACTGGAATTCTAAGTGGTGGAGTTCGTCCCAGCCAGGAAGGAGCTTTTCTGTCCTCGCTCAGTGTTTAGTCGAGCATTTGACAGAAACAGGAACTTCTTCTTTTAAACCGGGTTCTCTCTTTTTCGAAATAACCCGTTCGTTGGGTGATGGACGTAACGGAGCCTCCTGCTCTGTCAGGAGAACTGCCTGATGGCGGCAGAGCTCCGTTTAATTGGCTCCATTAGATCCAGAGTTTTTGAGAAGCCTTCATGGTTTGTTCGGCAGGATGTTTGTGTTCAAAGGAGGGGAGAGGAGGGGGGCGAAGCGTCAGAGTGCAGCCGCTGTTTGGCTGGAGCTCGGGGAATGTGGGGGAGTCGAGGCAGAAAACCGTGCCTGAGCTGAATAGCTAAATGCTCCTGACGGTGGGGGTGGAGTGAGGCGCACGGCATCTCCAAATCAGCAGTGAATTCACAAAGTTTCTTCCGTTTGTGGGAGATGTTAGCCAAACATCTGTTTGTGGACGAGAAACAGAAGAAACAGACACTGATAGACCACAGAATAAAGTCATCTTGTCAAAAAAACAAGTTGTATTTCTGTCAGATGCTACAAAAAACAGTAATTTATTACTGATTAAAAAAAAGTTAAGGATTACTTCATTTTCTTAAAACATTTCTCAGTCAGACAAGTGTGGGAGTTCAGTAAAAAAAAACATTTTTAACATTTTAAAGGTCCTCTCCTTCAGGAGATCACAAGTTCAACTCCCTCGTTTCCACTTAGTGGTGCAGTCCGGGATTTTGAGTGTTTCCATTATAAAATGGACCCATTAAACCGTACCTTGGCCCTGTTTGGTTGTAGAAAAATGGAACAGTTAGGGCGGAGCTACTGTCGTCACACGATGAAAGCCATTGATTGGTGGAACTGAAGAAAGCTCTTAAAGTTCTTTTCACAAACAACATTAAATGCTTTGTTTATACACCAAAAGCCAAGCGGGAAAAATAACAAGCTGCTGAATGACCTCCATTGTTGTTGTTGTTAGCTTCACTTTTGGTACAAAGCTACACCATCAGTCTACAAGAGCCGTGACGGTCTAACTTTGAGTGGAAACGCTCACCTGAATTTCCTGGACCATTCTAAATCAGACCGTACCGCTTAGTGGAAGCGAGGCAAAAGTGCAAGATACTGAACCCACCATGTTCCTGGTGGTTACAGGTTGGCGCCAATGTTAGGCAGCGGAGCTTAATGGGATTGTTAAGTCTTGTTTCCATTGAGCGGTCCGGTAGGGCGTAGTACGGTACGGTCCAGTTAATTCTGGTGAGTGTTTCTATTCAGTTAAGCGGTTTGTTTTCATGGCGCATGTCGTTTATTCATTTCACTTAAATAACACGCTAGCGGTCTAGCGTGTCATCGTAGTGAAATGAATTGAAAAGCAACAACAATAGAGGTCATCCAGCAGCTCGTCTTTTTCTTTCTTTACTTTTTGTACATCGTGTAGAACAGAAATTTAATGTTTGAAAGATGATTGCGGGCGGCTAAGAAGAAAACCGCCGTAAAGAGGAAAACGGAATCGCTAGCTTAGTGCTATATTAGCGCTTTCTAACATTGTCATCACTTTCTGCTATGCAATGGGTGGTTACAGTGGCTCCACCCCAACTGTTCTATTCCACTTTTTAATGGACCTACAAAAGATGGGGGCCCACAAGACGTACGGGTCAGAACTGTATAATGGTTTCATTTTACAATGGAAACGCTGAAAATACTGGACCGCTCAATGGAAACGAGGCTTTACTGTAAAGCGCTTTGAGCCTTAAAGCAAGCTCCATAGAAGTTTAGAACCATTTCGCATTTGGCGCCAAACTCTAACCAGAATATAACAAACCGATAGTTCTGCTACACCAAAACAGCATAAATAGACCCAATAACCAACGTTCTGAGTCACTAACAGACTTCGTAAACTCCCCAAACTCAACAATTTTGTCTGTTTACCTCTATGAATGGAGCTTTAAAAGGGTTTTCTGTTGGTCATTGACAAATTAAAATAAACTTGTTTAATTCTTGAAAATATAGTCGAAACCATCTGTGTGCTGCCCCCTACGGATTGAAACTAGGTATTACAGTTGAAGTTTGTGATTGGTCAAACCATTTAAGTCTCATGTGATAATCTGCAGCTACATTAAATATAACGTTTAATAAGAACTGGACATGTCAAGCGTTGAGGTCCCCCCATTTGAAATGCACTACCTTTAACCCTTGCAAGACCAGGCTTGAGCTCTCGCCGTCACTTCCTGGTACGTCTACCGCCATATTCCAAACAATTGCAACCCGTCAAAAGCGATTAGTCCGAGTCGGTCTGAGACACGTTTTAGAAGAAGTACTGTCAATCAATCGAGAGTGAGCTTGTTTGAAGCCCACACCCCGCCCACTGAAAGCGAATCAGAGTCAATCAAACGTTGGAGGCTGGGTCAGCCGGAGCCACGTGCTTTTAATGAGGCATCTGATTGGTCAGTAACTAGCGATAAAGAAAAAATATCTTTAAAAAAAATAGGATTAGAAATAACGTGTTAAGAAGGAAGCATCAGATCAAGAATGTTTATTCTGACAAATAAAATCACTGAGAAATAACTGTATTTCTCAATGGAAGTCAATGGGACTTTGGCCTTCTTGCGACCTGCAGGTACTTCCTATTTGGAACACGAAGAGGGAGAGGTTGTGGTGTCCATTAATATTCATGTCAATGCTCCAGTAATGAGCCCCACCCTTCAAATTTCGACTGTGGGTGGAGTCAGCCTCCAACTGCCCTGTTTGGTTACCCTTTAAAGGTTTTATCTGATCCTTTTTCTTTACTAAGCTAGAAGCTTCTAGTTGATAAAGGGAAACAGCGAAAGCTCCTCATACTAACCCTATAGGCATATTCACTTATTACCAGTTTGTGACATTTAAAGGATAAATTTAGCTATTTCCAATAAATTTCTTCCCTTAACTGAAATAACTTCATTTAAGATAAAAATCTGCAAAATGAGATACATCTCCATAACTGGATTTTTAATCTGAAGTTTTTTATTTGATTTATTTCTTTTGACAAGAGTTAAGCAGAATTAACTACAGTGGGAACACCCAAAATGTGAAGTCCATGGATCTGGACGCCAGGTCTTAAGAACATTCGTGTTTAATGTTCTGCATTTGATCAATTCTCATCCTGTCCTCTAATACGTTTCCTCTAAAGTATCAGGTCAGTGGAAATCATAATGTTTCTCCAACTAAAATGTCATTTCATGCTTAGCTTTGTATATATTTTTATAATGAAGTCTTATTTTTGCAGAAAGCAACATTGATCTGAGCCATGAAACGTTAGAGCCCCAGATGTTTTGTCTAAAAATTGGATAATCTTAATTAAAAGACCACTGGGAATGCTTTTACAGTAGATCAAAAGATGATTCTAATTCAAAGCAAAACCTAAATCTGGGAGTGATAGATTTTTATCATCACTAAGCAGATGGTAAAAGTACAACAAAAAGTTTTCTTCTCAAATATTTCCTGTTATTTTGGGATATGGGAGGAAGAAAAGCTGAATGTTTTCGTGTGTGAATCAGTCAGAAGTTGCAGAAAGACTCAAAGGGTGATGACCTGCTGCACTGAATCTCAAAGCTGCAGCCACTCATTACTCACTGCACTCAATAATGCATGATGTGCTTAAAGCCAATAAACCAACTAATGATGTTATTTAAATTCCAGCTGAAATCAATGAGAGAAACGCTCGACTCTATCACAACTTCTCTTTGGTAAAATCTGGAGTCAAACAATTGATGCCTTAAAAACAAAACAAAACAATCTTAAACAAGTTTAGACTTAAATGTCTTAAATAGGGATGAGTATCGCCAAGAATTTCCAGCGTCAAATTTTTTCGATTCTTTCGATCCTCTCAATTGAATTCTGAGTTTACACATTTTTTAAAAAATACATTAATAATCTATATATTTGTTTTAAAGACTTTCATATTAATCTGATACAGTTCACATACTTTGACATTTATTAGTGAAATAATGAGATTGTTAATACCAGTGTTACATAGATTCTCAAACAGAAAAGCTCCAACAATTGTTTTGCCTCTCCTGGAGAGTGTTTCAGTTTGGCCACTAGGTGGCGATCGCACTATAGCAACACGCCTATTCCAGTAGAAGAAGAAAGCATGAGCAAAATACCACAAATGGTTACTTTAAAAAATATTTAAAAAATTCATGCCTGTGAGTTTATAAAAGTATTCTTTTAGTCAGCAATGTATGTTTAAGTCGACTGAGAGTTAGCATTAGCCGTCCTATGGGAAATCCCATTATACATTAGCATCAAGCTAGCAGACCTTTGCGTTAAGTGTTAGATCAAGCTTTACTTTTATGGATTGATTATTGATTTATTAAGCTTAGACGGATTTATTGATTTTATCAACCCAATCCTAGCCTTCAAGACTTTTATGCTTAAATGTGTTGTTCAGTTTCTTATATATTATTGAATGATTGTTTGTCCTCTGTATGAATGAGTCACTCAAAGTGTAAAATGTATTCGTGAACATTAGAAAACAGTGGGTACATGTAGCAAATATTTGTATTTTTTTATTCTTAAATGATTATTTAAGAATGAAATAACCAAAATTAAATTGATACGTTCTTATTTTAGACTACAAATCAAAATGGTGCAATTTTTTGAGATTTTAAACCAATTAAAATACTCATATCCACCATTAGATTAGATTCTTATGGAATTACAGATTCTCCAGAGCCTGAGTTCGAGTGGTAGGGGTGTGGGCTTCCAACAAGCTCACTCCTGATTGGTGAGATTATTATTAATAATAATAATAATAATGTAGGGTAATGAGGAAAGTGTGCTTTTTGTTAAGGGAAATCTGAGATTGTATTGTCTCCAAACAAATGAGCAAACAACGTTTTGGGTCGTGAGCTCTCCAGAGAAGAAGAGCTCCTGCAGGAATGCCCTTTCTCTGCTGTAATTTGATGTAAGCGGCGTCCCGGGAGGAAAAGAGAGGCTGCCTGTCAAGCTCGCCGGGGTTCGAGCAGGTGCTGTTCCCGCTTTTACCGTGGCATGACCAAATTTAGACTGACTGCTAATGCCCCCCTCCCTCCCTCCTTGAAGCCAAAAAGCAGAGAGGAGATGAGGAGGTGTCTGAAGGAGGAGGCAGAGCGCCAGCGGAGAAGGGAGGAGGAGGAGGAGGAAGAAGTGGGAGAGAGGGAGGATGTGGAAGCTAAATTGGGTTGGCATGGGATATCACCGGACAGCTGAGCCGGCAGGATTCCTGAGCTGGACTGTAAGACAGACGTGGAGGTGCTGGGAAGGGAAGGAGATGCTGCAAGAGAAAAGCTGATGACCTCAAAAACCAGGAAATGGAAGGAAAACGCCAAATATGTCACCCACATTTATTGAAATTTCCCTCTTAAATCTCTAATCTTGATGTGTTGTTGAGTTTAGTCCTACAGTCTGAAGTCATTCCGTCACTGAAACATTATCTTCCGCCTGTGGTCTTTTCCGTCTGTCCACACCTGTTGGTCTGTTCTGGCCCGGCTTTGTACCACTTCTGGCAAAATGAGGTCACCGCAGCTCAGCTGCGTGTCTGACATAACTGCGGTTTTCCCCCCCCTCAGTGCAGCTGGCATGCCTGCATACATGTCCAACCGCACCGGCAAAGACTCCACTTCCCATCTGAAAAGGCTCAGAGGTCTTAATAATGACTGTGACGGTCTGTCAAAACACTGAGGCGACCGCGACCACAACAAAGAGCTGAGCGCTACGATGTGTATCCAAATGTTCTGACAAAACCTTAAATGAACAGTCTGATATATGCAGAATGTTTGACATTTTATATATATATGCATATAAATTTGTGGGTATACAAGTTATAATCACAATTTGAGCAAAAACAAAAGATTTGTGGCATCTATGAACAGAAACAAAAATTGTTCAAGTACAATAATTGCTCTCCAACCTTATTTCTTTAATACTATCCGTAGATGTGTGAAATTAAAATGAAAGTTATTTATTGGTCCAGAAAATAAAGGACTTTATGTAAATTAAAAAAAAAATAGTCAAGTTTTAACTTCAATCAGTTTCTTCTGTTTTTCCATTTTCTCCCAGAAAATTACAAAAATGTGAACCAAATAAATCTAATTCTTAGGCGAAAAACCCTTTGTTACAACATGAACAATGACCTGACAGTGTAATGACATTTCTTTGACATTTATTTTATATATATTTATGTCCCATATGGACGTCTAATAGGCTCATCAATAAAGGACAAGAAGGGCAGGTGGATATAAACGGCAAACTCAACGCTAAAGTTTGAATTTAAAGTGTCTTAATTTGAGCTGTGGCTATAAAACATTACCATTTTCCAACGCGTTCTCACTCCCAGCTCGTCATATATAGACTTATGGTTTGGGACCCTTCTGCGCCACTTTTTGAAATTTTGGGTGTCCCCAACTCTTCGTTTTTTGTAATGCTGGCTGTTCCCGTTAAATGTAGGGTCCCCAACCTACTGGCTGCAAACTGTTACCGGTCCGACGGATGCTCGCCGCAGACACTAATCAGGGGTCCCTAACCTATGTCGTTAGATTGGGCTAAAAAGAAGTCCAATTTGAGTAAAAACCAACCCACTTTGTGCGGGAAACTGCCCAATTTGGCAACATTGTCCCCAAAGACCAGTACCCTAACCCGAAACCAGTTCCGCGTCTGTTACTGCGTCCCGTTTAACGGGAACAGGCAGCACGTCAAAAAGTGAGGAGTTGGGGACACCCAAAACGTCAAAAAGTGGCGTGAGAGGGGCCCAAACCATATGTCCATATACAACAAGTTGAGAGTGAGAATGTGTTGATTTTTCATGAGTTCCTGCTCTGAAAGGAAACTCAGTTCTTCATTAAAGTTTACAATTTTTGTTTTTTTTTTTGGTGTTGTCCCCTTCATCAGTTTCCTTTATTCTCGTTTTAAAATGTCCATCATGTCCTTCGGCTCCCTCCCACACCCTAAAAACCTGCTTTATAGGTGAATTGGTGACTCTAAATTGTCCCTAGGTGTGAATATGTGATTGTTGCCCTGTGACGGACCAGAACCCTGTCCAGGGGGTATCCTGCCTTCGCCCAACAGTAGACAGGTTAGGCTACGGCAGCTCAATGACCCCATAAGATATAAAATGGGTTCAGAAAATGGATGGACGAATGGATCGATTGATGAATGATTGGATGGACATTACCCTGGGTCTTCTAATGAACAATAATAACAGGATAGGAGAATCACAACCTGAACCACAAACACCTGGCTGTCATTTAATGGAAGCTTGTGATAGCGTGCTGCTTTAATGAACCTAAAAATGTGCCTCACACCTGCACATTTCCTGATTTGGCCACATATTCTATGGAGTTTTAGAAGTGAGGACCACAGCAAACACCACTCATAATAGACAGTACAACTGCTAGCTAGAACTCAGGGTTGCCATGTTTCGGAAGCTTTTCTGTTCAAAACAACTTACATTTTCTGGTGTTATTTTTGATGTTTGGTGTCTGACAATGAAGCTTGTCCTTCTAAAAAAGAAGTAATGGCTCCTGCTCACAGCTAATGGAAGCTGCTAGCTTGAATCCATAAGAGAACTGGAGTGAGTGAGAGTGACCACAACCAAAGAAAATGACTTGCTTCTGACTTAGTTGAGTAGCCATTTTTTCATGATACGGACTTTGCCATTTTGCAGCCAGATGATGTGAGTAAGCAGTGATTGGTCTGAGTCTCCATATCTGCAACCACTCTCACCAATCAGGAGTGAGCTTGTTGGAAGGCCACACCCCTACCAATCGAATTCAGGCTCTGGAGAATCTGAAACATTTCAAATGTTTGACGTGAGATCACATACTTTTGTTGAGGCATCTGATTAGCCCGTTTATATATTGAATAACTTACACTTTAGAAAAAAACACTGTGAAAAAATTTAGAATTAGCAAGGACATGTTAAAAAATGCCTTCGCCCATCAGTAACCGGGTTAGGCTCCGGCCCCCCCCGCAACCCCCAAAGGGACAAAGTGGTCAAAGAAGATGAATAAATGAATAAAAAAAATGTATCAGCCCAATAATGATTAGAATTAGAGTAGAATAGAATAGAATGACTTGAGTAATAACTGTTTATTTCTCTAAAGAAGTTTATGGAATTTTGGCTTTTTGGAGGTACTTCCTGTTTGGAACACAAAGGGGAGGAGTCAGTCAGTCCAGTCCTCAATGTTCGTAGCAGCTGTTTATAACTACAGAGAAGAATACAACGCATTTAAGAACTGTTTTTTGTTTTTTTGCAAAAGTTTTATTACTGTCATGTGTAGTACTTGAGAAAATAATTTGAACTGGTAAAAATGTATAATAAATCATGATACAAAATCCAAAAACCTGTCTGCCAAATCAAGAATCTGATGCATTTGTAACTGTTTTAAAAACCAAAGCTAAAAAAATATCAAAATGAGGAAACAAACAGGATATGTAGAACAACAAAATTACAGAAAAAAATAACCAGAGTCATGACTTGCATGTTAGATTTTATAAGATTTACTTATTCATTTGTTTTAATGCAAAGTCAAGATGGTTTCTTTCTATTTTAAGCTTTACATATGCTGCTTCCTTCAACAAAACCCTTCCAAGCTAGAAAAATTGAACACAAATGTCGGGTTGAGCCTGAGGGTGCAACCAAATGCTTCAATCAAACAAAAAAACATTATTTTCTAATGTTAAAATCACGTTTAGATAATCATGAAAAGTTCATAAAAAATTGGACCATCATCACTCCACTAGAGGCAGTAGACTGTTTTTTTCTGGTAATTTCAAAATGGCTGCCTCCATGAAATCTAAAAAGCACTTTTGGCGGGAAAAACTTTAACTAATTGGTTTACATAGCTTTGAACTTAGCAAAAAACTCCCTTTACATTAGTTTTATTAATGCCACACAGGTGGCTCTTGCACTTTAGCAGACCTCAACTACATTTCTATTTAGATCAAACTGTGTGTTGGATCATTCGTAGGCAATCTCTTAGATATGTGTGCCACGTTTTTATAATCATAAAACTAGTATTTATAGCTCTGTACGGGTGTAAAAATAGCTTCCCTGCACAAGTGACCTTGTTGACTACAGCTAGAGTTTTCATCCACCTGTTCAACAAACATGTCTAACAGTCTTCATCACATATCCACGCATGACACATTAACAAGTCAAACCCACCTCCATGCACTGTGCAGCGTGTAAGCTAATATAGGCACACATAAAAACATAGTGTTCTTCTTTTTATAAAGGTTTTATGTCCGTCACAAATGCATAAACATATACCTGTCATTAAAAACTCAAAACTGATCCCAGATGTTTCATAAGTCAGTTTTAACTTAACTTTTGACCTAATAAATAACGTTTAATATTTGTCAAGTCTTTAAATTACTCACTATTTTGTCCTATCAAGGTTTTCTAAACAAAAAATATTACTGGGATCAAAAACGGTTTTGAGCATGAACATGTGTAAACAACAGAAATAAAATAAACATTAATACTAAAGCCCAAAACCATTCGTACTATATTCCATACACACATTTCTGAGACATATATCTCCTTAGCTTGATCCTAACTTTCCCTAAAATCCCACTGTATATAATTTGGTCCATGTTTTCTGTCCTGTAGTTCATCACTACTCCACCAGAGGCAGTAGACTGTTTCTGGTCATTTCAAAATGGCTGCCTCCGTAAAATTAAAAAAACTGGTGGGAAAAAGTTGAACTAATATTCAAAACTTGTGGTAAAAATAGCTTATCTATTGTTATTTATTTTTTTATAAATTACTACTTGTATTGAAAAAAACGCTAAATTAGTTTATATTTATTTATAATCCAGTTACATCAGGTTAAAAATATATGGATCAAATTTGAGACAGTGGGTTAATAAGGTCCATTTTCCTAAATACTAGTGAGAATATTTTTGCATCCTAAACTAATATTGTTGCGATTTAAAAAAAATAATTTGAAGCATCATAATTATTACTATCAAAATCTTATAAAAAATAGTATTGCAAACATTTTTGTAGATTTTTTCAGTTTAAGCTCCTGACTTTTGCTCCAAACATGTCAAAATTCAATCATCAGTCCACATGAGAGTTCTACTAACATGTTTTTGTGAATCATTAAATATTACTGATGTTTACTGAAGGTCAGACTTGTTACAGTTTGAAAAGAATAGACAGAAATACAATACACTGATAGTGTCACTGGAGACAAAGCTCATGCCAAACCTTTCCCAACTGTAGATGGCGGACGTGAGCTAGTTAACAGTAGAAGAAGAAGCCCCTCCCTGCTTGTCCAGTGTGAACACTAAATGCGTGTCAAATGTATATATAGCTTTAAGCTAACTCCTACAGACCATTAAAGCAACAACACAACGTCCTCCAGTGAAATGTCCAAACCCTTGATTTATGTCTGCATTTAGAAGATGAAATCTCCAGTTTCCCCACTCCAGCCAAATATATGATTCAATGCAGGTGTATGTGTGTACAATGCAATATATGGTGGCAAGGATTCCTTTAGATAAAAAATGAGACCAGAGGTTGATTGGAGACAACATACATTCCACAAAATAATAAAAGAATGAAGAAGCGGACTCAAATATTTCATCCATGAAGCTGGGGTCAGTTTGAGAGCTTTACGTTTGTAGCCTTTTCAAAGTGAAAATCCAAACACCTGCCTTTGATTCACATCATACAGACAGGTCAGTTAGCATCATGTCAGTGCTGATTTCTTATTTTCATCTCTCTGACATTTTTGTTATTTTGAAACAAACCAAGATTAGACTTTGTCTCGTATCTCCCAGCTCAGCAGAAACATTTGGTTTCTGTAGGACTACTCAGAAAAAGCGGACGGTGACCTCGTCCGAGTCAGGAACGTTTATTTTGTCACAACCGTCCGTCTGAAACTAACGGTCTCATCATCATGAGAGCAAACATTTGCTGCTCCTTCATGCTGCTTTACGTGCCGTTTCTCTGCCTCGTGTTGCTAGGTTACTGCATCACAGGATGATGCCCACCACAAAGTTGAGCCTAAACTTAGCAGTGGACCCTCTAACCCCCACGGTGTGTTACACGGGCACACACCTGATGGGAGCAAACAGACACATATCGGCATCCATTTTTGGATCTGACAAATCAAAGGAAAAGGAAGGATGCAGGTGAAACAAAGGAAACAACGACAACAATCAAATAAAAATTCCTTATAGCTAAAAAAAATAAAATAATCTAAAAGATCTATCACATTTTTGTGTATTTTTTTTATTGACAAATGATATGATTTTCAGGTTTGGTTTGTATCTATTTCATAAAGATGATATACACAAACCCCACAGCTACTTAAAAGGTTAATAGTCCAACTGGGATTTAACCTTAAAGGACAATAAAGAAAGAAGTGAGATGCAAACTTTACAACATAATCAACATTTTAAGAATAATCTGCCACTGACGTGAAAAAAAAAACAAGTAAAAACTACAAAAATGTTGCTCATATTTTGATGACACAAACAAATTATGATCCAACCAGCTCCAATGATTCACTATATTAATAATACAATAACATTAACCAATTTGCTATATCATCACAAAATCACACATTTAATAACCCACAGATAAATATATAAATATATTCTAAAAATCTAAAATTCTGTCTCTTGCAACAAACTAAGAAAAAGGCCATTTCTGAATGTCATGATAGGCTAAACATCTGCAGCAAAGCTCAGATCTTAGCTGCAGGCACTCAGATACACGCCTGATACATGCACCTGACAAGCACCTAAAACATGGACTTGAGACATGCACTTGAGGAACATTTGAGACATTGACTGGAGACAGATTTAAAACATGTACTTGAGACACGAGACACACTTGAGACATGCACTTAATACACGAGACACACCTGAGACATGTATTTGAGACACGAGACACACCTGAGACATGCACTTGAGAAACACACTCTTGAGACATGCACTTGAGACACAAACCTGAGACACACACTTGAGACACACACCTGAGACATGCACTTGAGACATGAACTTGAGACACACACCTGAGACCTAGACTTGAGACACACACCTGAGACATGCACTTGAGACACACACTTGAGACATGAACTTGAGACACACACCTGAGACCTGCACTTGAGACACACACCTGAGACATGCACTTCAGACATGCACTTGAGACATACACCTAAGACCTAGACTTGAGACACACACCTGAGACATGGACTTAGGACCGGGACTTGAGACACACACCTGAGACATGGACTTGGGACCTGGACTTGAGACACACACCTGAGACATAGACTTGGGACCTGGACTAGAGACACACACCTGAGACATAGACTTGGGACCTGGACTAGAGACACACACCTGAGACATGGACTTGGGACCTGGACTAGAGACACACACCTGAGACATAGACTTAAGGCACACTTGTGAGACAGACAGACTTGAGACGTGGGCCTGAGACATGTACTTGAGACACGGACTGGAAACAGACCCAAGACACACACCTGAGACATGCACCTGAAACCCACTGAAAGCTATAGGGAAACTATCCATACGTCATTACCAAATCCAAGTCCTTGGTGGTCAAAGTTCCACTGGTTTAACTTTTAGCACGCATTTAATTGCTTTTTGTACATCGAGCCCAAAAACTGTAAAAGAAACTTCCATAGCAATGAGTGGATATGAGAGTTTTGAACACGGGGACCTAAGTGGTGAATGCACGCTGTCGGGCCGGTGTGAACATAGCTTGAGATACACACCTGAGACAGCCTCAGGACATACATTCAGTTTTCTTGACCTTTGAGTCCAAGGTGACTCCACACACATACAGGTCATCAAGAACAACGAGTCAGCATCACAGAGGATACCCTTTGTGCCGAGTCATGATAAAAGCCTGACATCCATACTAAAAAAATGTCAAACTTGTTTCTATTCTGGTTCTGTTCATCTGAGATTATATAATTCCCGGTTGAACATCCAGGGATACAAATAATCTATAGTTTTCTTTAGCTGCTGATGCCGACTCATCTGTTCAGGGAAAACTGTGTTCCACTCACCATTAAAAAACTGTAATATCTTCCCCTAAATTTTGA
>NC_050529.1:18104111-18114350 GCF_002922805.2 Oryzias melastigma | reverse complement strand
CTGGTTCTGTTCATCTGAGATTATATAATTCCTGGTTGAACATCCAGGGATACAAAGAAACTATAGTTTCCTTTAACTGCTGATGCCGACTCATCTGTTCAGGGAAAACTGTGTTCCACTCACCATTAAAAAACTGTAATATCTTCCCCCAAATTTTTTTTATTGCTAATTTAGACACACAGAATATCACTATTGTGTTCTTGCACACAAGCAACATCCACCTTCATCATCAGTTTGTCTTCCTCCTCAACACACCTGCCAGCAGCTGAACTGACAGCATGATTGATTGGAGAGAAACGTGGCGATCTTGGAGGTTGGTGGGTGACCTCAGCAGCACCGCCTCCACTCCCACCTTTAACGAGCTGTGGAGCTGTTAGAGCCAGATGAACTGGTACCAGTAGTTAAAAAGGATTTACTGCAGCGGAGCCATCCCGGAGCGAATGATTGGCGGAGGCCGGGAGGAGGGTTGGGTCTAATTTCAGGCTACTTCTTTCCAAAACTCTCCAGGCAGATCTGCACTCAGCTAATTCATCTAAGCAGAAACCTTGACCATGAAGACATACGTGTGAAACTGATCTCAGGGGCTGGATATAGCAACAGCTAGGTTTCCCAGCATTCATTTGGCCTAAAGAGCAAGTCACAGAGATGACCTTGTGGTTCCACCTCCCTCCGCCTTCACTCGAGGGCCAGAAAATGAGGTTCTTTAGTGCGAAATGGAGTGCGGTCTGAGGTTTCATCTTGAAGATGTGAAACTCGAGTCAGAGTAGAACCACAAGTCATTCCTTCAGCATGTTTCATCATTCAGGAAGTGATCTTATAAACAGAGAGAGCGAGAGAAAACTTTGAAATTCTCACTGAAACGACATCGTAAACAGTTGGTCGCATAAATATTTACATTAGTGTCTTCCAGTTTAAAGTAAAAACTCTGGAATTTGGAGCACGACTGAAGGTTTTTGGCACATTTCTTCTTTTTTTCAAAGCGGCCAACTTTAAAATGATGACTGGACCTCTTGCTGCCTATAAATATCGATTGCATCGGTGAAACAGGACCTTAGATCAGTTTGTTTTTTTGTGTGTGGATAGTTGGAATTCTAGCTCTGGATCCATAGATATATAGATAGATTTCTGATGGTTGCCAACAAGAATTTGGATGACGTCATGCAGGTGTTTGGCTGTCGTAACCTGGGTTTTTTCAACTGTTGATGAGCTCACAGACATGGCGTTGTGTTACTCTGCATTTTCAACACTTTCCTAGTAGGTTTTCATTTTTTTTTTTTTTATGACGCTAGTTTCCTAAAGTGCCAAATTCAATCATCAAAACATAATTTTTAACCTGTTAGAGTGCTGCAGAATTGCTCATTTCTAGTACACCTAATAGAGCAGCTCGAGAGCCTACTTTTGTCATCACAACACACACAAAAATCAAGTTTTCATGGCATTAGCACACGGTGCAGCGCCCAGGTCCTCGGCCCTTCCTCCCTGCAGTCTCAGAGGACTCCTGGCCTTGCACTACAGCTGTTTATAGAAGCCTCCCTACATGGACACGGCTTCTGGAATAGTAACTGCCACCCGATCCGCCTGCAGACCGTCTCACCTCTCCGCTTACGTAGGCCTTCAAAAAGATGCTCTCTTGATGAAGCTCCCAGCGCTGATACACGGCACCACAGCTCTTTAATGCCAGTGTTTTTAACACAGGTCAGATCAATCACACACTGCTGAGCACAGCGCAAAGACCGCTTTGGTTGTTTCTTAGCCTTCAAATCTACTTGAATTGATGTGATTAAGGCAAAAATGTGTTTTTAAAGAAAACTATATTAACAAAACGACAAAAATAACACTTTACCATACGGGTCCCTTAATTAATGTTAGCTAATGCATAATTAAGCATTAATTAACTAATAAATAATGTGTTAACAACCATCTTCATAAGCATTTTCACTTAATCCGTTGGTTAGTTGTTAATGTTTATTTATTCAACCTTGCCTAATCTTACTTAATGCATTAGAAAGCATTAATAAAAGTTGTCATATGCTTCAATATCCAGTTAAAGTATACAAAAATCGCACAAAGCAACTTTTATTAATGCTTTGTAACACATTATTTGATGTTAAGTACTGTGGAATAAATGAGCATTGGTTAACAACTAATTGCATAAATGTGGACAGTAATTAATATTTAATTAATGCTTAATTATGCATTAATTGAGCAAGCCTTGTTGTAAAGTGTTGTGGTCTGCAGGGAGAAATGATAGTGGAGAAATATAGACATCACGGTTATAGCTTGACTTGTCAGTCATTTGATTTCTAATCCCAGGCGGATTAGGGATGTACTAATTGTGACTAAATTCATGATAGCAAAGTTTGATACACTGCATTTAAAGCAAACTGGACATTCAACTAAATCTTAAGTAGAAATTATTTTTTTCAAGTCCATATTTAGCTGATGGTGTCAGGAAATGGAGTCTCACTTCTGAACAAACAAAGCAACAAAGAAATGGAGAAAGCCTTTCAGGCCCAAATGCCAGTTCATTTTGTCTGGGCAGCTTTAACACTTCGGTTTAGGTGCAGTGCTGTTGCCTCCAGCCATCTTTCAGTAAGGAAAGGCGCTCTTGAACTTTAAGGAGAACATAAAAGTCTCCTCTGGAGGAACGATGTGATGGTGCGGTCTGTAGCATCACTAAGGAGACGGATCGATACGTCTGTCTGACTCCCACACTGCCAGCTGAGCTGCTAGAAGTTCACAATGAGATTTAGACCAGAAGAAACCTGATTATGCTGCACCTTCAGATCTTTCCTCACACTGGAGGACATTAAGTAATGTAAAGTATCAGATTTCTAAATATGACTTGGTGAGGGTCAAAGATTTTGACTAGTATTTTATGCTAAGTTGAGTTCTAGCTATAACCAATGTGATCACTGTTTCCTTGATGAACCAATACAGATAATTCCTCTGAGTGATGGAGAGGAACTTTTACTGAGCAGCATGTTGGTTCGCAGCTGAAGTCTCAGTGATGGGTTAGCGTTTCATCGAATTTATTCTTTCAAATCATCAAACACATTCTCATCCCCAAGTTGTCACATATTGACATTTGGTTAAGGACCCTTTCGCATCACTTTTTTACGAGTGTCCTCAACTTGCCATTTTTTTTAAGTGTGGCTGCTTCCTAAAATCAAAGGTCTTCAACCCTCAGGATGTGGTCTTGGATGCAGTCCTGGATGCAGTACTGGACGCGGTACTGGTCCTCAGGATGCGTCCGGTACCGGTACCCTAACCTTAACCTGGAACAGGTTCGAGTCTGGTTCGTGCCTGGTACCGCATCTGGTCCAGTGTTGGATTAGGGTACCGTTACCAGGTTTGGGTACAGATGTGCTACGTGTCATGGTATTGGACCGGTTCTGGTTCGCAGCCCGGAGGTTTGGGGACCCGTGATTTAATGGGAGCAGCCAGTATGTCGAAAAACGATGATTTGGGGACACCCAAAATGACAAAAAGTGACGCAGAAAGGTCCTCAACCAAGTCAACATGTAACGACTTGGACTATAGGAGTGAGAATGTGTTGGTTCACCACACAGACTGGTGTCCTGGGAGAAATGATGGATGCGATGAGAAATTTTTCAGGAATCTGGTCTCTATCCCACAAATCTGATTGAAAGCTCATTTTTTCACCTGATCTTCAGTGATCTAGCTCCACAAACTTGCGGATAGTTTTAAGTCATCGGCGTAAAACTTGACTTCTTTTATGGAATACCAACTCATGGTCTTGCCTTATTCACATCTCTTTACCCTGTTTCTGCTCTCTACTAGTACAAAATTCTGAAGCAAAACAAGCCGTCAGTCATTTATTTCACAATCTCCAAAAGGCTTCATGGTGCACAGACTGAGATCATACAATCCAGACGTTTGAATCTTTCTTTAAAGCCGTATCGGATTCACTCCTGATCTGTGTTGACAAACACTTTACAACCTCTGGGCGGCTTTTTCCGCTGAAATTTCAAGGATGGAGGAGACAACAGGTGCTGCGAGGCTTTCCTTTCATATTCATGACACGCTACCGTGATGCACGAGCTATATTCATGGGCTGATATCAGCTCCTTGAGCTGCGTTTTACATGCCGACAAGTGCTGTGGAGGGCCGTGACCTACTCCTCAGGGAGGATGGAGGGTGAGGACCACCGGCCGGCTCTGTCATGCAGGCTTGATTTGAGCAGCAAACTGCATAGGAAATATCGGCAGGTTCACCAGACAAAAATAACGAGGAGGAAACTCCTGCAATATTTAACACAAAATCATCATAATAAGAAGAAATGTTCCTGAGTGAAGAAACGACTGGGGATGGATGGAAGAAGCAAAGCTGGAGCCAAAAGATTATTTTTAGGTTGATGTTTATTTGGAGGCCTGTGAAACCAAGCCGGGGGCGTCCATCTACCAACCTCTCTCTACTAACATCTGTTGAAAGCTCTCAGCCTGTCACTGGGCTTCACAGCGACAGGACATTCTACGTTCCATGCAGATTCAACCAAGCTGCTGTCATTTAGTTATTTTGAGACAATATGCCGATTTCTGTGTTAATAAAAAAGATTAAAAAAAACTGCATAAAAATAAAAAAAATATAGCAAATAAATGCAGAAGAACACTAAAAAGAAATATTCAATTAAAAAAACTGCAGTGTTTTAGCGTACTTGCTAATTCATCTAAAAATTCATTTAATTGGGGTTCAGTTATTTACAAATGTTTTTTTTTTGTTTTATCAACTACATGAGATCCTTAATAAAGATTGTAAATAAAAATGAAATAGTTAAAAAAAAGGATCAAATGTGTACTAGAGTCAAGAATTAACACATACTTTGCTATTTTTTGTGTTACCAAATCAAAACACTCAATAAGTTGTTCTGTTGTTTGTGATCAAGTGTGAGTTGCACGTTGGAATTAAAAAAAAATAAATAAATAAAATTAAAAAAAACAGACGTGAGTTTGAAGAACATGTAAAAAAAATTGGAAAAAGCAGCTTTTAATTTGTTGCATTTAAAATTAGTTTATATCAAATTAAAATTTTCAGTTGAGTTAAACCATTGACTCAAAATGTTAATTTGATACAAACTAATAACTTTAAACTTAACACATTACAAAACTTATGTTAAGTGGTTCAATGTTTCACTTTTTTCATTTTTTATATTACTGATAGAAATGTTGGATAGTTTAGCAAAAAGTTGTCTATTTACGTGTGCTACAACTTAGTCTATGCTACACTGTAAAAAGTGAAACATTGGTTTGATCAAAAAAAGCTCTGCAATTTCCTACTTTTAAAAATATTACTTTTTATCAAATTACTTTTTTAAGTTGAGTAAACCATCAACCAAAGATTTTTAAATGATGAAAAATAACATTTTTTTTATTAACTTTTTATTGATTTTTGCTATTTTTGTGTAAAAGTGAGGTAGTATACTTGAAGTTTCCTTCATATATCCCATCTATATGTTGTAAAATTCAAATGTTCCAATTTAGCCTGACGCCCTACACTACACCTATAGTCTATAGTTTACTTATACTCAAGTATACTTAATAAAATAACTTCTAGTGTAACACTTTTTGTTAGGGATTAACCAAACCATTAGCAATGAGCTATTTTAAGCTTAAGCTCAAAAGGAAAGACTGAGTACTACAACACACACAGACAGACAAAGCTTAAGCTAGCATTAAGCTAACACGCTAACGAAAAATAGATGTCCTGTTTCATGGAGGCAGACAAATTGTTAGCACTTGGAGTGTCTCGACAACACTTGGCCTTTAGATTGTGTTGCCATGATGACGACTGGGTCTCAAAAGTTTATACTACAGTGTATTATTAGTATTTGCCTGAATAGGGCTTCTTATAAACTACCTCTATTCATATATTCATTTTTGACTATCATTTGTTGTATTTTTATATTTTAAACTCAACTCAAAATATATATATTTTTTACAGCTTGAAACTATCAATATAAAAATTAAAACTTGATTAAAAAAAAAGATTTAAGTGGCTTCAAAATGAATGGTGAGGGCAGAATTATATTTAGGCAGTCTGCAAGGGAATCGGGGGGTGACTGAAAGACAACACTGAGAAAGTTTGGGCGCCTAAAATATCTGCCCACACAGCTTCCAGCAGGACTGAAGGGCCAGGTGCAACGGCTGCCAAGGAACAGATGACCAGCTTTCTACTGCACGCTTCCAAGATTTAGTCTAACTATATCAACAGGAGTGGAACTCAGAATGCTGAAGAACAGGGCGGTTGTTGGGCATCCTTGTTCTGCATCACTAGACACAAGCACTCGTCCTCAGAGTAGAGCCCCCACATCCAAACCCACCTTCCTCTGTTGCTTCTCCCAGGCTGGGTCCAGCAGCAGGTCCCGGTCCCAATCCTCCTCCTGAGACATGTAGGTCTCCTCATGTTGGATGGAATAGGAGTTGGTGTATGTCATTTGGGATTCAACAGCTGTCATCGTTCCGCCTCTGTCAGGACTTCAAAAGTCCCCCTCAGCTTATAGTGAGGAAAAAAAAAAACAATAGCTCAGCAGTAGAGACGACTCGGTGAGGGCAGAAGCCTCCTGGAGACGAGGAGACAGTTAGGGGGCTGCTGAGACCAGACTCCACTGGTGAGAGGTGGCTGTGCGGAGGTGGTGCTCTCCCACTACCAGAAGACCCTGCTGACAGGTGCTCCTTTTCCTGGTCGAGTGTCACACGTGACCACACCCCAATAAGTATGAGAACCACAGGCCCGGGTGTCAAGTTCTGAGCCTAAAAAGGGCCAAAAGGCGGGGGTTAGTGCCTGGTGGGCATGGACAAGGACTTGTGAATGGTGTGGCGGTGGATGAGCGACACCTCCTCTCACCAGCGAGGATTTTATGGGCCGTGCTATGCACCTGTCGCTGTTAGTGATCCTCAAAACAGACGTCTTCAACCTTAAGATTTGCTATCACGCGGAATCGAAATCTCAAGATGTGTTGCCCAAATAGAATCTGCCTTTTGTCTTACTCATGGACTGTATCTAAGAACTGGCATGAGTGACCCCTCCCGTCTTGTGCTCCAAATAATGACACTATAAGAGAACTGGACAGAGTAAGTGTGATGTCATCCATAGAAAATAGTTGACTTCCGGGTTCAACACATTTAAGTCAATTCCGTCACTATTGTTGAGTGATACATGGGTCAACATGTTGGAGTCAGACGTCATCTGTAAGCAGAGATTGGCGCCGTTAATTCTGAGTCAGCGTTTCTATGGCAACCACTCGCAAATAAGGAGTGAGCTCGGGAGAATCTGTCAAATGTTTGAGATGGAGGCTCTTCAATATTTATTGAGACATCTGATTGGTCAGTTTATAATTTGCTCTCCAGAAAAAAATATATATAAAAAAGTAGGATTATCAAGAACAAGCAAGAATGGTCATTCTGACAAATAGAATGACTGAGTGATAGCTGTTTATTTGTACAACTGTACAGCTCTATGTAATGTGTGCTTCTTGGAGCCACCAGGTACTTCCTGTTTGGAACATGAGGGGGGAGGGGTCACTCAGTCTAGTACAGTCAATGGTTATAAACTGACCAATAAGATACCTCAGTAAAAGTCTCATTTTGAACGTTTTGACAGATTTGATGTAGCCCACTTCTACGGAGAGAAAATAGACTCATTCCAATTTGTGCGTGTGCAACTCTGGATTTGAGCATAAATTTGGATTTGTGCGTGCGTAATTCAGCATTAAAGCAGCATTTAAATGCATAATTTATGCACAAATCTTGGAAACGTGAAAACATCAGATTCGTGCATAAATGCTGTTTTGTGTGTGGGTAACAAGCGACCGGTGCGTAATTTTTAAAGATTTGTGCATCGTTAGTTTCAAGTTGTTGTAATTTTAGTTGTGCATGTGTAAATTACTTTTTTTTTCTAATTTCGTAATTTTTGTATTAATGCAGAAAATGCATTGTATGAGTTACAAATATTGACTGTATATGTAGGAACTGGACTGGGCCACCCCTCCCTTCCCATGTTCCAAATTAAAAGTACCCGCAGGTCGCAAGAAGGCCTAAGTCCCATAGACTTCCATTGAGAAATAGATAGTTATGTCTCAGTCATTTTATTTGTCAGAATAACCATTCTTGCTCTGATGCTTCCTTCTCAGCATTTTGTTTCTAATCCATTTTTTAAAAGATATTTTTTTCTTTATCCCCAGTTCTTCAAGTTATGAATTGACCAATCAGATGCCTCAGTAAAAGCATGTGGCTCCCGCTGGCCCCGCCTCGAACAGAATTGATTGACAGATTCCTCCGAGCCGCTTTCAGTGGGAGGGGTGTGGACTTTGAACAAGCTGGATCAAGCTCACTCATGATTGGTTGACAGTACTTCCTCTAAAAACGTGACTCAGCGTGACTCGGACTAATCACTGTCGAAGGTTGCAGTCGTTTGCAATATGGCGGCATACGTATCAGGAAGTGATGGCGAAGGCTCTCTACTCTTGCCATGTCCAGTTTGTACTTATACAGTCGATGGTTACAAGAATTACACACACACAAATTGGGGTGAGACTATTTTCTCTCCATACCATTCAAGTGTTAGGGGTATGGTCTTCTAACGAGCTCACTCCTGATTGGTTACCATAAAAATGATGACTTAGACTACAGCAATTATTTTTTTAAATCCAAAACTTGTCTCCAAAGTATCCAAAGATTTTCATGCAAATGTTTCTGTTAAATAAGAGATCAGGCCATCAATATTTAAGAATTTTTATTTTTATTTATAACTTGCATGCCCACTGAAATTCCAGAAATACAGATTAAATGGCATATATGTGTGTATATATGCATACATTGCCATACATTATCATTTGAGTCTAGAACCATGAGTGGTCGTTCACAGTAAACATGTTCTAATCTAACATCTGGTCAAATAAATCCTCCTTACATTCATCTTGAAGCTTATTTTTGCTAAATTCTGGATTGTTGCTTTTATTGAGATAATATATCTTAACCCCCACATACATACATTTATATATACGGAAACTGTTCAATTGCATTTGGTGAAACTACACTTGATTCTTGAAGCTGGTTGTTGTGTTGTGGTACCAGGAAGCCACTGTGTGACTTCTCAGGAAGTCCTTCATTTTTAATACTGCGGGATCCTTTAAAGAGGAACTCATGCATGTAATTGCTTAGTATAACTACAGCGTCTTCTTGAAGGAGGGGGGTTATTTCCACCCCTTCCGCTATGAGGTATTGACTGAGGGTGAGACCCTGCTGCTGCTGACTTAAAAATAATGATCTATCCTACAAAATAAAGGCGTTATGGTCTGAATGAGTTTAGGACCCTTATGAAGTGGACACACGTTTATCTGCCGCAGAGATGGACCCAACATCTGCTATTAAACCACCACAACAGAAGCTTCTATTGACATTTCCAGCTGAAGCCACACATGGCAGACGGGGGGTTCGGGAGGGACAGGGAGTAAGCGGGAAGTTGCATTTAGATTTGCAAGTCGACATGGTGAGGTCAGGACTTTTCTTTTTTTCAAGAGATGCACGGCAGCAATTACCAAAGCCCAGTTTGGCAAGCGCCTGGTGAAGCCTTTGTGGTTGAGAAGCAGGGAGGATGAGCTGGAGGCTGCAGTGTGACCTGTTCATGGAGGATGGGTTCATCTTTCTTCTGATCTATTCAAACTGGCATTCCAGAAAACCAGCACAAACTTTTCCCCATTTGATTAAATTGTCTGCTAGGAAAAACTTCAAAGATATTCATCTTTAAAAGAATCAAATACAACTGTAAGATATATTTTGTAAATGGTGAAAGGTATCCCGACACCTGCAGTGTGATCCTCCACGGGCAGGAAGGCAAGCTGAGAGGCTCAAACACTAACTCACCTAATAACCATCTCCGTTCCTCGTCTCAACCTCCCCCAAAGAACTGTGGGTAAAGTTTTTTTACAGAATCAAACAGGTAAGAACTCTTTAATCAGTCAGGGCTCATTCCCTTCTCAAATTACCAGCTGCCGAACCAGAAAGGTCCTATAAGAGTCCTGAGATTGATAAGAATCTGCAGGTTGGGGGAGGGGCCTCACTGCTGTGGGCGTGTCTTATAGGACGTCTCTGATCGGAACTTAAGGAGCTGGTTTGGTCCTCTGGGTCAATTGATGTGTGGGGCTAAAACACTGTCGAACCCTTCCTGCACACACACTCCTAAGTCATAGGATGGAGGGGCTGAGCTTGGGTCAGGTGGGTG
>NC_050529.1:18099648-18103869 GCF_002922805.2 Oryzias melastigma | reverse complement strand
TGACTGTTGGGGCGGGGGGTAAAGGGTGAGGGTGTGTCCGCGGAATTCCAAGCCTCGCGGAATCAGTGAAACAGCCCCAGAGAGAAAGGACACTCTGCTGGCACACACGAGCACGCCATGACACGCCAAACACCCCGCTTACACAAACTCATTCACCGGCAGGACAGGGGGGGGGCGCCGTCAACCGCATTCTGTGCTGATGCAAGGCCGGACCCGATCTGAGGGGAAGATCTCAACCCTCCCCACACGACCACCTCCCCCCCAGCAAGGAGAAGCCAAAGTACACGGTCATGTGCAGACGTTAGTACCCTCTCCTTCTGTCGTGTAAAAACAGTAAAAAACAGGTGATTGTACTGGATCTTGGTGCATACTCTGACTTTATTTCCTTTAATTGAGTCAAAATGATCCAGAAAAGTGTCAAAAACAAAACTGAAAGGGAATGAATTTAGTGTAACAAGGAGAAAAGTATTAGCTTTTAAACAAATTCGAAAGAACTAGTACCTCATAAAGGTTTTAGGGTATTCCCTTACACACCACTGCAAGAAAATAATCTTGCAAAGTCCCTTATTTTATTTTTAATCTAACTCAGCAGGTTCTTAAGGATTTCTTTTGAAATAAAAATTTACTAAATTGGGCTCTGTAAGCAGAACTGGCCCAAAAACTCAATCTGTAGCGAACATATGCTAAAGAAAAATGTAAAAATTGTGGCTAATACCTGAACCGTTGTGTCTGGTTTCATACTTCATAGTGATAGTAATTGGTCGCAAGGAAATTGGAAGGGAATTGCCCCATTTGTCGTGAAATATGGCACAAGCTGAAGACATCATCCGCGATGGGACTTTTACACCCATTCTATAATTGTGCACGTATCGCGGTATTTACCCGTTCAAGAAAATTGCCTCTTTTTAACACTTCCCATGATGAAAACCAATTGAAGAAGTTAGAAAGTATGGGAACTTCTATAACACTTATAGGTGGGGGTACAGAAACATAGGGATCGTGGAAAACCATTGAAAGTATATCGAGCAAGTTAGTGACTTGAAAGCTATAGTGAAAAACCGGGGGGACATTATCACCAGGAGACGAAGAAACTGTTGGGAAGAAGTGGTGATCCAGGAGACCGCAAGTCTACTTGTAACGACGTCTTTTCTGGAACCCTTCATCAAACATCGTCCAACTGAAAGCAGTGTATCAAGGTATATTCCAAACGTCTACGGGAAAAACGTGCAGGAATGCAGCCCTAAACGTCTGGAGTTGCCTATCCCTAGTCTAAAGGAGTTTGTCGCAGTTATTGTGGACAGTCGCAAGTGACTACGGCCAACCTTAGTGTGAACTAGACTACACAACTGCAGTAGGGACGCAAAACAACTGATCACTATCAATTATAAACTGGAAATTAGATGCGATGTCCATAAGGAACCAACTGGTGGCTTAAACCTTTAACACAAGAGCTTTAGCTCCAGTGTTTACATTCTTTTGACAACCGTTTACAAAACTGATGCAACTCCAGTGGATTCTGAAGCAAAGAAAAGCAGCTAAACTGCAAAGATGCAACACTTTACAATAAAGTATTTGAGCAATCAGAGGATTTCTGTTTTATTTTTTACAAAATAATGTTGAATCATAGGAGGAGGTACTAAAATCTGCACATGAAGGTAAGCACTGCCAATGCAGCAAAGGAGGAGGGTTACAGACCGGGTAGGAGGAGTACTGATGAAAGAGGGTAGGAGAGGGGTGGGTGTGGTGGTTGGTCAAGGCACAGTCAGAGGAAGGGTGGCGAGTGAGAGGGAGAGGTCAGTGCTTACATTTTCTTTTCCTGGGGGAGTGGAGTGGGTGGGGTGCAGTTTTTTTTTTCCATTTACCTTGGTAGTGAAGAGGGATACAAGTTCCCGATGTGATGGCGTCGCGCTAAAAGTTGTCATCGTGGTTCACGTTGGGTCATTCCTGGCCACCTAATTCAGTCGACATGGTTAGTTCAGAGCTGGACTGTCAAGGTTTTTTTTTTTGTTTGTTTGTTTGCTTGGTTGCTTTGTTTTTTTGTGCTTTTTTTTCTTGCGGTAAAGTTACAGTTTTTCACACATGCAAGTCAAAAGAGTAGAATGGACAGAGACACACGAAGAGGGAGAACTTGGTGCAGCGAGGAGAGACCAGACGCACACCCATCAAGCCCAGGGACAGAACTGCTCCACAGATCAAAATGCACCCAGGCCATTCCATCTGTGTGCCTCTCCCCAGCTCTCAATGTCAGTAAAATCATTTCTCCAAAAAAGACAAAAAAAAAACAAATCAATTGGAAGGCCACAATTCTTTCTTGCAAGAATGTGAAAAATCTCTACCAAAACAAAATAAAGTCCTACAGGTGTTTGGATTTGAGGGGCTGGAGAGAGGAAGGAGCTCCAACCCAAACTTACCCTGACCAAAGAGAGAAAAGCTGGAGCAGCAGCTACACCTGTCTCCCCCCGGGTCCCCCAGTCAAATGGTTCTGGCCAGTTTTAACGAAAGAAACAGATAGTAGAAAAGAAACATATAAACAAGAAGGGGAAATGTCCAAACCCTTGTCTTTCTTTTACCACAGCAGTCAGCCAACATTCTTTATTATTATAATAATAAGGTTAATAGTATACATGTTCTCAATAAAAAGCATGCAGATTTTTTTTAACTCAACTTTTCTCTGTTCTCTATAAAAAAAAGGCTAAATTAAAAATGCTTTTTCTAAAAAATACATAGAAAACAAGACATTTTTCGCAAACCACATTTCTACAAAGGATGCAAACTGGTATGTGTTTGTATACACGACACAGAGATTATACCGGGAGATGCAGAAGTCACTGAACCACTTAAAAAAATAATAATAATAAAAACACAAAAGGGAGAGGGGAGAGGGGCATCGATGAGGCAGTAAGGTGACTCAAGAGTCGGTTTGTCTGTGTGTGTGTCAGACTGCTGTCAAACCAAACCCGAAAAAATATCTGATTGTTTGAACTGGAACTAAATAGGTGGTATTTCCCACTTTTATATGTCCTTAAAGTAGAATTTACATGCAGTCTGAGGTACAGATCTTTTTTTATTTTTATTTTTTATCCTGATGTGGCAAATCCCACCTATAAGGTCAGACAACAGTTTTGAAATGTAAAAATCAGAATCCACAGGATTTTTTAGGACCCAAAAAGGTTTGTTCAGGCGACTGGAAGACACTGCTCCATCTCTGACTTCATTGGTGCTATCGCTCAGTTTTCTGCTTCAAAGCCGGCGGCGGCTTTCAAACCTGCCGGGCTGACGTTGTGGCTTTTGTCTAAATCGAAAAAAAAAAAAAGCTTCACGATTTGGAGGGGGTTTTCTGAAGCGCTTCAAACAATAAAAACAAAAACCAAAGATCCCTTCACTTAATGCACTTCACTCGAGAATGATAGGCACATGGTTGACGGCGTTCAACGACTTTTTTTAAAGAATCCAGTTGGAATTTGCTTTGTAAACATCATTCAGTAGTCACAGAAGTTGTACATTTACAGCTCATTACATCCAATGCGGACTTGTATGTAAACTACGCTACAGAGAAACACAAAAAATATATATATCGTTTACTCTAGATAAAAAAAAGGAGGAATTAATCAAAGAAAATCTATGAACTCTGGCTCCTCCTCCTTTTCCAGAAGGGATTGTTCCGAGTCTGAGGACCGGATGAAATGTAAGGGACAGAACAGGGTCGACATTGAAGTTTACAGTAAGAGGTAGGCAGCTGTAGTTGGAAAGAGGTGAAGCAGTGTCTTTCAGTGTGACAGTTGAAGTGAGGAGGAAGGGCCCAGAGGGGGATCGGAACAGACATTACAGTACGCATATATGTGTGCTTTTTTTTTGTTTGTTTTTTTCCCCCGGCGAGGCACAGACTCCGACATTTGTGCGTTGCAAAGTCAACAGCCCGCAACGTCTCAGGCATTCACTCACAGTTCAACCACCCCCCCACAAAAAACACCCCCCCAAAACCTTGGTTCCGTTCAACACCATCCAGTGCAGCGTCTCGGCTTCCCATCTGGTTACAAATAGAAACATGTCAAATTAAGGCAAAAAAGGTTTCAAACTAGCTGCCCTAACTGATTATCTAGGCCGAAAGGATCATGGCAGATGTTCACTGGAGATTTGGCCTCAGAAAATCATCATAACGAAGAAATAAAGGCATATGAAACGACCGACCGGGTCGGTCTAATACTGGCACGAGGGTGAGAC